>NC_142108.1:3611785-3933214 GCF_056152115.1 Neolamprologus brichardi
TAAAGGAGTTGTGTGACTTGTAATAGCAGTTTATTTTTAGTGTTCATCATGTGATTGATTTCCTCAGATGAAGCTTCTGTCTGTAGAAGCAACCGCGTGGTTGAAAATAGCAGCTTCCGGGTAAGCGAGCTCCAACACATGACAAAATTTGACTGTTTCAGGAGCAGATAGTCGTCACGCTTACCCTTGGCTACAAGCTGCAGAGCATATGTTCACCATGTGTATTTGCCGCTGGACTTCAGCCATCTGAGGGACACTCCGGAAGTCAGGATATCCCCACATGCCTACGAGAACATCCCTTACTCCTCCCACGCACCTCCACAGGTTTGGACCGGACGGCACCACCATCGGTGTTTCATTACTACACACAGCAAGAGGTCCTTGAGTATAGTGCACCTGCCATCTGCTCCTCCCAGGACAAAGCCGGTGACTCGTAACGTGTATGTTTATGTCAGAGAGGCGAAAGACACGGATCACGGTGTGTACCATAGCCACTGCTCGTGTTTTGAAGACTCAGCGGAAACAATAAAGGAAAAAAAAAAGGAAAAACATTTTCTATGTCACAGTGACAGTGTTTTGATGCCGACATCTTGGCTTTTTGATACCGGAAGTGTAACAGAAAAGCCCCAAGAGCCACAGCTTAAGTTAGCAAACTATATTTAGCTAGCTATATCCGTAAACTATAGGTGTGGGGTAAGTAACAGAAAATTGTGAGATAGAAATTCACTCACCTAAACTGCAGCAGAAACTTTGACTGGCGGACTGACCTCAATAGTTCATAGGCTCCAGTTAGCAGACAGATTAGCACATCTGTCAGTCAAACTAGCCACGCCTCTAACGTTAACATTAAAGTTAGAAATTCATTACGTTTAAAAATGGTGGGTATATCCAAAATAAAGTAAATACAGGGCCAGTGCTCTAAATACCAATACTTTTACACTGTAAAGGCAGTTTAAGGGGAGAGCAGTGTCACGACTCATGACTTATGAGATGAATCATCGTCAATTTGCAAATTCTTCACATGTTTAAATAATGACTAAATCGCTGTGATTTTTACTTTCTGCAACAATTACTTAACGCAACAAGCACACCTTTCAGCTCATCGTTTATTCTGAAACTGGGTTTTGTTTTTGAGACCTGGGTCATAAACAGGCCCATCTCTAAAGAACTGGGTCAGCTTCTGTTGTTTAAATGTACTATAGGCTAGGGCTGTTCGATATAACGATATATATCGGATGACGATATAAAAACGTCTATCGTTTCATTTTACGCTATCGTTTGTTTCGTGGTGTCGCAAAATAAACTGTTTACGGCAATATTTTTTCATTATTTTGATGGACACTGTAGTGGCTATATTAATTTCTTTAAGTTCTCTCTTTCGCTTATATTTAATATAACCACACTACGGACAGACAAGCGCTTGTTTTTATGTGTTGTAGTTAGCAACAACGACGGTAACACCATCCTGTGTCCTCTTGTTTACTTTCCACATAAACCTTTCACAATAAAGCTCAAGATCCTGTTGAGACTTTTCAAAATAAACTGAATCACGTGAAAGATGCAAAGTATTTACGGATGCGAAGTTTAAAAAGTCGCCAGGTGCTAAAAAAAAATAAACCTTAGACTCAAACGTTAGAACAGGCTTTTCCTCGCAGCACGCCGTATAATAAATTCACACAAAGAAAACGGCAGCGTTACAACTTATGTCTAAAAATGTATCGTTTCATGCATCGGTTAAAACACTCGACTCCAGGTACATGACGCGCAGCTGGAAACACTTCACGTAAGTCGAGCTGCCCGAAATTCACAGAATTTACAGAAAATGTTACATTTTTGTGATTTATATCGTTATCGGACGATAGATGTCTTAATATCGGGATATGAGATTTTGGTCATATCGCACAGCCCTTTTAATTTAAAAATGTCAATTGAATTTATAGCCTTTTCATAGGCTATAAATTAAATTGACATGGCAGTCAACACAAGAAGATTCAGACATTTTTCATAGTGCATGTTTGTTGTGTCTTCTCACCCTCTCCCCGAAAAATAATTTAACACAATCCAGTGGTCTACATATTGACTTTAGATGATAGTAAAAGTATTGATCCTTTCACACTAGTATTGATTGAATATAAATCCAGGAGGTATGGCTTCGATACTATCGATTTTTGGATTGATCCATCCACTGCTTAAGGAGGGAAACTAACCACAGAGACCAGACATTTTGTGTAGCAGGTTGTGAGGTAGTGAGTTAATAGCTGAAGATGGGCCTATGAACATGGTCGTCTGAAGACTTCAGAACCTCTGCTTTATAAACCTCCTGTTACATAAAGTATGTTAGTGAGATCGTTCTAAACGGTGAAAAAACATTTGTTTGGGTAAACCTCTTTCTTCTGGCAGTTCTAGCTCCATTTTTCAACTGTAGTGAAATACCATACTGTAAATATTAGGGACTTCACCACAGCATCTGCCAGTTTGATTAAAGTCCCCCGATAGTCCCAACCACGGCAACCAGCTCCTAACAATAAATACTTTAACAACGCTTTTAAACATCTAGTTTGGAAACGGAAATGGTTGTCATCAAGGGACAGTGTCCTCGAGTAAATCCTTAACTGACCAATCAGCATGCATTACAAAATAATAGCGTAGAATGGGGAAAAATTGGCTTTTGCAAGAAAAACAGCAGGAAATAGGTGTTATTTACATTTTGGACACATTAGCAATAATGTACATTATTGCTAATGTGTATTTGGGAAAAACTAAAAATCTAGACGCAGGTATAAATAATCATTTTAGGTTTATAGCTTTTGTCTCTGTTCACTTCTATTCCCTGAGAGTCAGTGAGAGGGTCAGCAGGAAGTGCTTCATTTTTCAGCCTCTGATATTTCCACTTGACTGAAATGTTACATTAGGAGGGTTAGTTTATTTTTATTATTATTATTTTTTAATATCAGGTAAGAGGCTTCTAATCTCTGAAAGCGGCTTTTCACTCACCTCACTTGCACCTGCTTCGCCTACCATTTTAATGCGTTTGTCATATAATATTCAGGTTAGACACAACAGCTCGTTCTTATTCCCGTTCCTGTGTCAGCGGCATTAAAGCTTATTAGATCAGCAGCTCGCTGCAAATTGGACAAATGCAGTCAGGTGAGCTTGTTTTCACGAGGGAGTTTAAACCCACATGACATCCCCGGCACAGAGAGCCATTTGTGCGAGGATGACAGAGCGTGAGGATAAGAAACAGGTCACTGCCTGCATTCTGCCAACTAATTGCTGCTTCATCTGATGTCACTCAAATGTTATAAATCTAAAACTGACATAAATCTAGGGGATTACAACCCATTCATCAGCCGTAGCCAGCTATCATCCGTCAGCCTAATTCTGACCTCTGTGAGGAAAAAAAACGTTGAATCACATTTCTAAAATATCCCACATATCTCTTGTGCTTTTTGATATTAAAATATGATCTGAAACACACACAATGTACACAAGACCAGGAGAGTTTGTTTTTACAAATTTGAAAGCCTGTATTGTGCAGACAATAAATAGTGCTTACAAAGGGATTTTCATCTTGTACACAGACAAGGTTTCTGTTTAAGAACATGTACACTGTCGATATGAAAATCATCATCAACTGAATCAGCGAGACTCCGACACAGCTCGGGGATGTGACTACTGATACTGGAGTGGGATTGGTCGACTCGGTCACATGCACGTGCCCCCCCTCCCCCGTGTCAAAAAAGAGCGTCTTTTAAAAGAGTCCGTTTACAAAAACAAAAAGAAGTCAATGCTTTGTTTATTATGGCGAATGCGCAACCTCAGCTCGTCCTGCTCCGCTGACAAGGTGAAGTGAGGGTTAAGGAGATGGTCTTCTGAGCAGAAGTGGAGCTTGCTGCGTGCCCCCCTCCCCCCGTCCTTCTGCTGGCAGATCCATTTCTAGAGACATAGCCTCCAAAGGTTCAACGGACCCAAATATCAGGACACCCAGTGGCTGCAGGCCAATGGAAGACTTTGTGCAAGGTCTTCACTGACGGAACCAGATTTAAGCAACTCTTCACAGAAGAAACCTTGCTAAGGCCGGTGGAACCTGCGAAGCAGAAAAGGGGGGAAAGAGTGAGCATGGTTTCATCAATCAACAGTCCTATTATTACCAAATGGACAGGGCACTTAAAAAAATGGGGTCTTGCGTAAGCACAACCCCAGCTAATTCTTTTTTTTTAGCTACAGACAGTCCTGACACAAGCAAAACGTAAGCTGAATATGTGCGGACATTCATTATAGCCGAGAGGTGGTGCAACTTTTTTTTCCCCCCATCTCAGGGCCCCGGCTGCAGCTAAATTTAAGCTCTACTCTGCAGGGTGTGCACTCATTGATGTTGAATAATGCACTTTCCATTCTTTGCACAATGTCACATCGAACCCTGTCCGCTAATAGTAAAGCTAGCAGAAATATAAAGAAAGGAAGCACCAGTGACGCCGTGCTCACACACTGACCTTGTCAGATGCTTGCTCGAAGAATGAACTTCCATCTCGTTGCTTTTGAACTCGTTCAGCTCCTTCCGTATCGCCGCCTGCGAAAACAAAAGCAACATCAAGCGTGAGCCCAGGTGTGCCCTCCCTCGAAACCCGAAAGCGGTCGCTCAGGTGGTGGAGCTCAAATTAGGGGGGAACATCTGTTGTTTGGGCTCAGATTATGTAAGCTTACATGGATTTTTAGGAAGTGAAAAAAAAAGTGAAAGTGGCCCAAACTGAATGCAAATAAATGCGCATTAATGGGAAACCAGGAGCAACAATATAACCATCTTCCTCCTCTCACCCCTACCAGTCACAACAGTTGGGTGACCCTGCCTGAGCATGGTTCTCTTCCTGTTAAAAGGGAGTTTTTCCTTCCCATTGTTGCCAAGAGCCAACTTATAGTTCTGACTGTTGGTGTTCTCTCTGTTATTGGAAGGTCGTTACTTTACAGATTAAAGCACCTTGAGGCAACTGTTATTGTGATTTGGTGCCATATAAATAATTTGAATTGATCTGAATTATGTGATGGATTAACCAATTGCAAATTATACATTTATGAATATTTATTGGGTCAAGAAGAAACACTGTCCAATAGGATCTAATGATTGGCAATCATCCAACAATCAAATACCAGATGCTAAATCCTCTTTTTAAGACTTATAAATATCCTCCAAAAAAGGGGACAACACAACAATTAAACAAAAAACAAAAAACAAAAAAAAGGTAGATGTTTAAAGACTCTGTGCTTTAAAAAAAACAACAACAGTGAAGAAGTTTCAGCTACCTTGTCAGCAGCTGACAGTCTGGTCCAGGGCTTGTCGGCTCTCCTGTCATAGTCCTGAGCTTTGGCCACTTCCACATAGTCGCTGAAACGAATTAGGATCTTTCTGTCCCGCAACTCATCTACCGTCGGCCGCTGGTTCAACTGGAAAAAAAAAGAAAAACAACCAAATGGTTTCAGCTTATTCATGCAATCAATGGAATTGGTGATAGAAGCTAAATATTTTTTATAAAGCAACAGTGAGTGTGCTGTTGGGGTTCCTGCGGTGAACCCAAACATGGGAAATTCTTACCTTTCTGTTCAGCCGCTGTTTGATCTCCCTCCTCTCCTCCTGCTCAGTCTGGTCATTTCTCTCTGTTGACACATGAAAGGACAAACATTAGATGTGAAAAATGAGGCAAAATGATAAACGCACAGGTAATCTGTCTGTGATTAACAGAGCCAGTGTGTCTGATCCTCCTCGCAATCAATATCTCCTCGTGAGCCAGCGTGCAGCAGCGCTCAGGAGAAGAAGGAATGCAAGTCAGTCAGAGAGCGAGACTGGGGCAGATTAGGCCTCTAATAGGATTCATCTTTATTATACAGCCCAGAGATCCCTCGATGTCACTTCATTTATTTTTAATCTCTTGTTTCATTTGAAATTTTGGTCAACTAGTCTGGCAGCTTAAAGCGGGGCTGGCACCTGAGCGCATTTCTTTCTTTTTCATTCAACAGGAAAACACGATTCCAAATATTAAAATTTTTTGAATGTTCTGTGCTAGACAGTGCGTGTCCTCATGCCAAAGGGGTAGCTGTTTGGCTTAAACACATGCTCCTGTGTGGAGAGAGAAAGGGGCAGCTGTTGAGGGCTCACAGGTGGCTCAGAGACACACAGATGTACAAAATCTAGGTCTCCTCACTCACTCTTTCATAAGCGTTCTGTTCTTTCAGGGCAGCGGGACTAATTCCACTGCTTGGAGCGCTACAATCAAACAATTTCTTGCTGCAAAAATGCAGTTAGAACCACAGTGAAGTATGTTCTTATTACTGGGACTGCACGGGAACAATTTCCACATAATACGTGGACACTGTGTAATCAGAGGGGGACCGTTATCTGCTGAAAAAAGAGAACTTGGCCATGATAACTACAGCCTCCTACAAACAAAAAGCAGAGCTGCCATTCTCAATTCAATTCAATTCAATAAAACTTTATTGATCCTGAAGGTTGACCCCGAAGGAAACTGGGTAATGACTGATTATGAAGCTTTCCGTCATTATCCACTTATTTAAAAATATTATCTATTCCTCCATGTGGCATGAGAGTCCAAAGTAACTTATTAAAGTAGTATTAAAGATATATGAAACGACCAAAATCTGAAATAAATAAGAAGTGGACCATTAAGTCAATGTAAACTCCGGGAGCACCTGACTGTAATATTACAATTAGGATCAGAAACTTCGTTTTTTAAGATGCAGGCCTGCCGTGAAGTGGGAGTGGAAAGCTCCGTGGATGCTCGCTTTACTTACGCTTCAAAATGTTCCGGCTCTCCAGCTCCTCCACTGCCGGCCTCTGGCTCAGTCTCCTGCGGAAAAACACCAGAATTACGTTCTGGACCATGTTTTCCTCCCACAGCACCCGTCAATAGTCTTTTCAGTCCTTTCACTGCTACTAGCACTTGGCGCGCTTGTGCCGGTGCGCAGAGCGCCGAGATCCGCGCATCCAAAACGCGTTCCACCTCGAGTCCGACGCGCTGCTCGTTTTGGTCTTTGAAGTATTACAACTCCACATCGGGAACTCAAAGTCAGGCCCCGCGTTTCGCAGCTCCGTGGAAAGGAAATAATGTGAGATTGTCCCTGACAAAGCTGCTCCGTTTGGAGGATGCTCGAGCAGAAGCTGAGTTTAGAGAGCGAGGAGCGCTGGTTGGCTGCTCGCTGGAGTCCCCGCGGACGTTCGGAGGATGAGGAGAGAGCTCTGCGATGCGCGCTGAGTGGACTGAGAGCGGTGCAGCACCGCCTGCCTCCTTTTTAGCTCACTACTAATGTGAAGGGGTGGGACTGAGGAGGAGATTCCCTGTGTACCCACTCACACGCAACACACGCACACACACAGACGGCTGCCGTGAAGCGAGCTGTTCTGTATTGAAACACGGTTACAGGATCAGGGACATTTCCAGGAATTTAACATGGGGTGGTAGAGGAGCATCAACGAAAGAGGGGCTTAGAAGAAATATATAACAAAAGGGGAAAAAAGAAAATTACTGCCTAAAATTTAGTGGACAATTTAGCAACTAACAATGCGGTTTTTTCTTTTATGGACAGACTAAATACGCGTTAGTAACGACATTTTAACGACAAAAAAGCTATAAAATGCAGATCTGTTAGTTTATTCTCATTAACTGTTTGATTTTTTGTAAGGTAAAGATGCTACAGCCATACAGAGAAAATCCCTCTGAGCAATCACTTGGGACAATGAGAAGGAAAAACTCCCTTTTAGCAGGAAGAAACTTCCGGAACCAAATTCAGAGAGCGGTTGGGAGCGCAGGACAGGCCAGAAACATTTATTTAGCGCAAGCATTTCAGAAAACCGTGAAAGCTTAACCCCATTTGAAATCCTAAAATTGTGCGTTCTGCCCACTTCTTAAGACTTTTTCATTTTCAGCAAAGAAATGTAAGACAAAGGAAACATCCACACTGTTGACAACCTCCAAGCAATACATTGTTTGGCATTTGTTTTCCAATAAATTCATTAAATAAGTAACTGTTCTGCAATTGACTGGCCTAATCAGTCCAGCACTAACAATGCAGTCATGTGGGCAGATGCTCAGTCCTACATACAAGCTGTACTCATGTGTTAATTCCTTGCAGCTTTTGAGCGGTTTGACAGACTCAGATTTCTACACCATTCAACATCATCTGATGTTTATGATTCCCTTCTATCATACATTTCCACCCTGCCACCTATACATATACAGATTCATAGAAAATGTTCATTTTTTCTGATTCTGTTTGCATTTAGTTCTTTCAAAATAGGCTCAAGGTATTAAAAAGAAATCCTTGTTGGCTTCTACTGCTCTTTGCATATGTAGGACAGCATTAACAGACTGTCCAGCTGCTCAGAGGGAAAAAATCCAGATGTAACAGCAGTTACAGCCACTAATGTGATGCAAAGTGATCCTGAACACTGAGCGGAGAAGAAGCACCTTCCCTCATTTAGCAAAAGGTTAAACTCTGCTGTCCCACTTTGTGTACAAAATAGCGCATCGCTGACCAAAGATTGTCTGAGGGAAGATAATTCACCGTGTGGCACAGTCATAGCAAGCATTTACATACTGTACTCCTATCACCTCCAACAGACACATCGATATCTAGCTGATGCAGTCAGTTTTTACGTCTCCTTAATCCAGTACAACTGTCATTCATATCATATTAACGATTAAAAGCAGCCAACTTAAGTCAAAGTTCAGTAAATATCGGCATAAACATGAATCAGTGACTACTTTCAAATTCTGTTTTGAGTGCGTTGGGTAGCTGTTACTGTATCATGGTAAATGCATCATGTATGTATCAGAGTAGGACTGTGCAAAAGTCCTTGTACTTGACCATTTTCAGAGGTTTTGTTTGTTTACCAACTTAACACTAACCTATGAGTCATTCAACCATAAAAAAAAGGCATCAGACTCAAGGAATGAATCGATGTTTGTCTACACATAACAGACAACTTAGCAAAGAATCAGTTTTAAACAGTATCTTTAGACACTTTGTAACCATCAGTCTGTCTCATCATTCATTGTGTATTTCTGTACCTGAATCTATGGAAAATGCTGCAGATAACACAGTCTGACAGGCATAAACTAGTATTTTTTAACCCAATGAGATATTAGCTGAAAATTTGGTATATCTTATCATGGTGTGCATTGCGTCTTTAAAAAAATGTGAGGAAACTGGAAAAGCGGAGGCCAAAAAAATGCACCAAGCAAATAACAGAAAAATTTCACAAGCTGCAGCATTTGTAGCGCAGGCCTAAAATACGCCCGTCCTGTGATAGCGTCAGCTGTAACTGGGATCTCAGACGACTAGCAATACAGGACCACAGACGCGGCGGCACTAGAGGCCTGCAAGGAGTCAGCGTGCTAAATGGAGCGGAGCTGTACTTGGATGTGTGGCGTACAGCACAAAACCGTTCAGGTCAGCAGCACTTCCCTTGGTTCGCAGAGCAAGTCATATGAGCTGCAGCAGGCAGGGTATCAGATGTATTTAGCGTTAGAAAATTTAGGTGCAGTGGATTAAAATCAAATACTTAATGCAAGCTGCATAAAAGCACGAGTGAGTCAGCCTGTTTTTGTATTTTGCCAAAAAATCCTAATGGGCTATTAGTCACAGACTCCTGCAGCGATGTGCGCTTCACAAGTGCTCGCCCACTCTGTTTGGGCAGAGGTAAAAGTTCCTTGTTTGTTGAAGAACTCACAAGCATGTCAAAGCGATGAGCCGCCTGTAAGAGCAGGGGCTGATGGGAATGTCAGCCCATAAAAAGTGGAGGAGAATGGGATGAGTCAGGCGCCACGGGCCAGGCGGCGGCCTGCTACTGCCCACTGAGGTGTGTCCTAATCCCTCGCTCCTTCCCCTCAGTGAGAGAGCCCGAGGACAGCGGTGCCACGCTCGGATCTGGAGTCTGAGTGAGCCCAGGATGGCCCTGGGGACCGAGGAGGTGGGGGTGGGGGCTTGTTGCTAAAGGAACCTTCTTTGTACCAGAAGCTCAATATTTATGTAACGTGGTTGTGGAGGACTCTGTTGTGTTTAAATGTTGACCTGGATATCTCTCTCTGTTGCTAGGTCCATCAAATATGAACGACTTTGAGGTCAGTCCTAGTTTGGTCAACAGTATATTCCATTACTGAGATCACTTCAAACTGAAACTCTATAACCTCTTAATTCAAGTTAGAGCAAAGCTCCAGTAAATAATTCAAACATCCACCAACTACCTTGTAAAGTTATTTTTCTCCTCAAAGCCTTGCTGTGCTATTGATGATCTATGAATGGGAGGCATTCAAACACTCCAAGACCAAGAATCAATTCTTTATCTAGACAGTTGTTGATCTCCAAGGCTTTGCCCTTTTCTTCAGGTCCACAGATCAAGTGAAGGATGATTTGTCGCTTTTGAACAATCTGCTGGGAGCACAGTGTGCAAGAAACCATTTTATAATAGCTCAGTCTCTCTACAGGTTACTGTACGTTGGCTATACACTTTTCACAATGAAGGCAGAACAGCATGAAATCAACCAAACCCTTCCAAACTAAATTCATTCTCAATCATTTCACTATCCCAGATCAGGTCCCGGGTGTGTAAACATGAAAACAAAGAGCCTTGTGATTCACACGGGACAAACTGATCCTTGTAGCAAAGCTTCCATGTTGATACCAAAACTGATGGTGACAGGTACGCAACAACTTCTGTAGGTGTTCTTGATGATATTTTAGAGCTTGTCGTTTCCTGTAAAATGACTAATCATCCTGCAGGATGCAGTGTTGCATCCTGATTTGACACGAAACACATATGAATATGTGTCAGCAGATAGCCTTCACTTGTTTAAATTGTTGTACTCTGTTTGCAATAAACAACTCGTGGTAAATGCAGGAAGCTGCCATGACAATAGAAACATAAGCTTTTTTTAGTGGCATTCTGTGACCTGGTGTTGGCACAACAGATAAACTGACCATATATAGTAAAGTGTAATGTAGATGTTATGTAAAAGGGCAAAGAAATTAGGGTTAAACTAAGTGACTGAAGTGATTACCAGATGAAGGAAAGAATACACTTGCTGACATATGACCTTCTTAAGCCTGGAAAGTCCACATGTGATCAAAAGTTAATACAGTTAATGTCGGCAAGTGAACATGCTCACAAAGCATGTATAATGTTTACTTTGGTTTAAGACCAGATATCTGCAAAATCACATTCAAATCTGTGTTTTTCACTAATTAGCAAAGTTTAGCATGCTAAAATTAACAAAGTCCAGCCAATCAAAGACAAAGGTAAATATTGAAAAGTTAAATAAGGCAAACACATTTAACCAACTTAAAAATAAACATTTAAACATCACAGTTTAGACAATATAAATGTTTTTGCCAAGTTTTTACTGTCCATGAGACAAAATAATACTTACACAGCCATAGCAAGCCATGAAATAAGTGTAAAGGAACGCAAAAACATCGAGACGAGTGGTGATAGACAAACTAGCGCACCAACATCTTAACTACAAGCATGGTTAAAATTCTTTATCTGATTTTCTTTAGCAATGGATATCCATTAGTCAACATAGCAGATGTAAAAATCTATTTCTGATTCTGCATAATGACCAGTCTAACAGTCAACTTGAGGACCACAATCAGTCCTAGATACTGCATGTACAAAGGCCAGACTGTAACAAAACAACTACACTCTATTCTCTATGGCTGCAGTTGTAGCAGTGGGTGACAGGCAAATAAAAATAGCCGTATGTCACATCTTTGATCGTCAGCGATCTAACCCTAATTTGGCGTGAGGCTGAAAAGAAAATCAACCAGTGATCAGAGTGGGTGCAAAGGCTTTCAGACTTTTGGCATTTCAATGAGAGGGTTCTCACAGCTAGAACTCTAGAGGGGGAAAAAGCCATTGTATAACGTTAATTACTGCTTGTGGGACAGGGACGGTCTACAGTAGTGACAACATGTAATTTGAGGATTTCGCTTTATGCCATATATGTGCAGGCTGTGTCATCCGGTGCTTACGTCTACCCAACTGTTTTACAGTATCTGCCAACTCCAGCCCTGTAACTGGAGTGATGCCCGGCTGTGATGCTGCTCACTATAAAGACACAAATAGAAACCGGAGGGGCACATTCTGAGAAAAGAGTCCCTCGTGTGAAACCACAAAAACGAGAACTACACACTGGCTTCATTTTTTTAACACCTCAGCTGACGACAAAAATAAAGCGATGGCTCGAGGAGGGTGGGTCAGGTGGCTTTTGTCTCTGTAAAGTTGACCAGGGTTCTTTATTTTAAAACTGTACACTGTGATGTAATGTGGTAATGGGGTCTGATTTCTGGAGTTTGAGGAGAGGTCAAGTAGTCTGATTATGGGAGCGATGGTAGGAAGTGTTAATTATCACTGGCCAATTCACTAATCAACCTCCTCCAAATTTTTCATATTTTCCACAGCACTGAGAAAGCATTATTCATAAGTCCTGATGAAGATAAATATTTCATTTTAGTTCTGTAGCCTTTGACACTTGTGGTTATGCCATTCTTATCCGGTCTTTGGGTCTGACGATATTAGCAGTTTCCGGGTCCAAACTCCACCTCAGGTTCCAAAGTCCAAGGAGCACTGCAGCATCACTGAGAGTTAAAAAGTGTCTAAATCTTTAATAAAAAAGATCAGTGTGGCTGCTCTACCAGGTGTAGCAATTAAGTTATCCAACCAGGCATCCATCAAAGCAGAATTTATGAAATTTAACGGAGTTAGAAGTTAGCTCGCTAGTTTCCACCTAAACATAATATATCATGTTCTGACTGAGGGATTTCTGAAAAAATTAAAACGTACAGCTCTGCTATCACTTCCGACATAAATGAACAGTGTTGGGGAGTAACGGAATACATGTACCGCCGTTACGTATTTAAAATACAAAATATGAGTAACTGTATTCCGTTACAGTTACCGTTTAAAAAGGTGGTATTTAGAATACAGTTACTTTGTTGAAATAAATGGATTACACAGCGGTACTTCCCTGTTTCATATGGTCGCGGGTCAGGACTGTTTGGGTTTTGTTTGACAGCTACGTTCTGTTGTTCCAGGCGGCAGCGTTACGGTTGCCATGGTTACAGGGTGACGCTCTCTCTCTGCGTGTTTCCTGGGTGAGAGAGCGCCTGCTGTTGTTGTTGTGTTAAGCTAATAGGCAGAATGCTACAGGTATAGCTCTAAAGAATGTAGCATCATAGGCAGTGTAGTCCGTGCTGCAGGGAGAATGGACTGCCATACACGTTATGTGTCTGTGAGCGAGGGAGGGAGAAAAAGGAAAAGTATGAGCTGTCATCGAGCAAAAACGGGAGCTGGAAGCATGTAAATATAATAATAACCACTGCAGCCAAGAAGAGAGCCTGACGAGCCCAGTTGTAAGTAAGCTATTAAGACTCGACTGTACACCGTGTTCGTGTTTTCCTCCAAAAACAATAAGTTCCGTTGGAGCAGCCTTTCAACGCCTCTCTCTGTCTCTCGCTAGCAAAGTGACCCAGACAACAAAGTAAAGCTAGTTTTCGGCTACGAGCCCGACACAGAACCCACCGTATTAGTCAGAGGTCCTTTACTACGGTTCGGACCCGCGGACCTTCAGTAACAGTAATAAATCACAGCAATAGTACATTCATGTAGTTGTAAACAGCATGATAATATATTAAGTAATCCAAAGTATTCAGAATACGTTACTCTCATTGAGTAACGTAACGGAATACGTTACAGAATACATTTTGGGGCATGTATTCTGTAATCTGTAATGGAATACATTTTAAAAGTAACCTTCCCAACACTGTAAATGAAGACAGAAAACTGAACAGCAGTGACGTTTGTAGATTTACTGGAGTTGGGCTAGCTGGTATATAACGATGTGCTATGTGGTGGCTAGCTACACAGCTATGTTAGCATAACATAAACACAGCGAAGCTCAAGGATGAATGCTAACCTTTTTCCACTGATAAAAGTTGACGTGAGGGTTCCCAACGCTATAAACGGACCAAACTTCAGTCAGGAGAACAACTGAGATAATCCATCCACAATACGAGGTTAGTCACTAATTTACTGCTGCATGGGCTGGGCTGTAGTTACATCGTAAGGTTTTAAACACTAACCTCTAAAATGAATAGTGATAATAAAAACCAAGAGAGTCTGACAGTGATCACTGCCTTTTTTAAAATAAAAAAAATTAAAAAGTAATTAATTAATTTTTTTAGGGGCTTGTTCAGATTAAATAGAACAAGATGCAAAGCATTAAAACATGTTAAAAAGACAACAACCTTAATAAACGCACAGTAGTTTGGTCCCAGAAGCAGAGTTCATACATCATCACTTAAACACCGGGTTGGCATCTCTGTCACTGCTCTCAAATGGTTTTTACTCTACTGACATTCAGAAGCCATATTAATAAATATGTCGTCTTCTGCTCCTCTTGTATATGGGGTCCCTCATGTGTCGTTGTTTGGACCACTGCTTTTTTCATTTTATGTATTACTGCTGTCTTGTGTATTTATTCATATTATTTGTATAACTGGAGGACCCTTACAATATAAAGCGCCTTGAGGCAACCACTGTTGTGATTTGGCGCTATATAAATAAAATTGAATTGAACTTAGAGCTTTGAAAGCATCTCCCACCATTGCTATGCTGAGGATACACAGCTCTATTTGTCTGTTAGGCCTAACAACCCTTAGCAGCCTCTCCTACCTTAGTGAATGCTTTATTGCTATTGCTAATTGAATGCCGTAAAATGGCCTCATTCTCAATCCTGTCAAAAATGAAGATCTTGTGTTTACTCCTGCTGTCGCGTCTGCAGAGGTCAGTTATTACATCACACTCCTTGCAATCAAGATAAATTGATCTGCTGTGAATCCAGGCTGCCGCTGAGATCTTATTCTACACCTTATTCATCTCCAACCATCAGATGTGAGTCTGTGGATTGTTCTACACCGTGAGGCGGTTGCATCTATATTTTAGAACAGCCTTCCTCAGTGCTTTCTTTAAACAGGTTCATGTTTCCTTCACGTTAGCCAGCAAATAATGTGGGAAAAGTTCACATCTAATGTATGTATGGAAGTATGCACGTAGAAACAAATGTAAGGTATGTTTTCATCTAAACTGTGAAGCACTTGATAACTGTGTGCTTTAAAAACTGCTACACAAATAAAGTTATTATTATTGTCATCAGGAAACCCTGAGTTTCTGTGTGCTTCACCACGCAGGCCAACCTCCGGTAGATCACACGGGTTCTTGTTTAGTTTGTCATTTCTCCGTGCAGTGTAGAAATAAGGCTGTTTGTCGTCTAAATTCCTTGAGTGCTCTGTGCTGACTGGACGCACGGGCACCATAACACCTGCTACAATATTCTCTGCACGCACAACTGATGAAACAGGCAGGGTTATTCCTGCATAGAGGAATTTCTGGAACTCCACCATAACAGGTTGTAGCCAATATCCAAAACTTACAGACTTCGGCCAAACAAAAAGACGTCGAGTCATTGAATCAATCGAGTGACTCAAGAATGCAACGTCCATTTTGGCCCAACGTCCACATGTTGCTGCAGAGTCTGAATTCTATGCAAATTCACTTTTTTAAGAAGCTGTTTTGTAAATTTAAAGTTTTTGGTATAACATTTGCACTCCCTTCATTTTGCTTCTACACCTTTATATGCTTTACTATTAAAACGATAACATGTGGCTAGCTAATGTTAGACACAGTTCTTACACCTCTTTGGTGCCCTCCTGTATTTAGGCTTTGACTGAATCCTTACTTCTACTATCATACATGCAGTCCTGTGTTATGATAATATTAACAAGAAATTCATGTCATGACATAAAAACAGCTTGCTGTTTAAATATGAAACAGCGTGTTACAAAAACAACTATAGCATCATGTGATTTCTATACACGAACAAGGACAGTTCTAGAGGACAAAGGACACTTGATGACATTGCCTGCACAGTTCAGCAGAAAATTTGCTCCAGTGAATAAAACATCTTATCTTTTGCAGGTCAAACAGTCCCAAACGAGATAAGAGCAGATAAAAGAAGAGTGACTGGTCACACTTATTAGGAGTTATTACATTGATTAGATTCTCGTGTTATTTTTCTTTCCTGAGGTTTGGACATTTGGAACTGCTGGAAATGGTTTTTTTGCATCACGTACACTACACAACAAAGCAGCAAGCCTTGCTTTTGTCGACTGCACTCTTCGCCGCTGTGAAAGTCCTCAAGACTCACACACTTCTGCTTCTAGGAAAGTAATCTTTTTACCAAGCAAACTTTTTTTTCTTGCCTGCAGGACAGAAAAAAAAAAAGAATAGGAGTGAGGGGGGAAACCCAAGGAAAGCAATCATTAATATTTCATGTCGGCTGAAACAGATTATAAAACTGAAAGTTTTCTCAGCTGCAAGGAAGAGCAGCCTGCTGCCATCTGACAGCCTCGGTTGCCTGGAAACTGCTATTGTGTCAAATGCAGCACATGGTGATATCATTTGAAAGGAAATCCTTTTATGTCAGTGGAATGATTAAATTAAGCCCGGCTTTCTCAGCTGTGGCACTCGAACGCTTGTCTTTCTTTACTTTGAGGACTCTAGCTCTGTCCGAATGTAATGATTGCCCACTAAAGTGATCACAGATAGATAATAAGTACACTGTGGAAATGAGGTGTACTTGAAACTCCCAGCACTGGGATTCCTGAATGATAACACTGTTGTCTTGCAGTCAGCTGCTGTGTGGCCAGTAGCGCTCAGAGTTATTTATAGCAGTTCCGCACAGCAGCTGTGCTTAGTTACTCCATCCTACTTCACACAGTGAGATGAGGTGTCAGCAGAAATTGGTCTCTGTGCCACAAATGTCCAATTATTGGTTTCTCTGTGTCTCTGCAGAAGGAGGCAAACACTGAGTGGGCTCCTGTCATCATCACTATTACTGCTACTGCTGTGTCTTCCTTCCTTCTGCCTTCCTCTTCCTTTAGCATAACTTTTAATTTGAAATACCCCAAAGAGACCAGGCGTGCTGAGTGGAGTTTTATCTCCATGGACATTTTCACTGAGGATGACCCCACAGCAGAAATAATCCTGTTAACCGAGCTAACGAGCATGGCTGAGGAGGTTAATACTGCTGTGCTAAATTATTTCAGCACAAATTTGAATTGCAAAGACAAGAAGTGTTTTTATAAGAAGCAGTCACATTCATTGATATAATCTTGTTATGTCAGCTCATCTTGATAGTTTAACTAGTTGTACGTGTGTACACTGAACCCTGGAAGTCAGGACGGCGAGAGCATCCAACAGCGATGGGGTCAGTCTGTTGTTTCAGATAGTGGTTTGTCTTCTTTGACCTTTGGATCTCGACACAGTAAATGACGTGTTCGAACTCATTGCAGCAGAAAGGCATTTTCTTATTGATTCCAGCTGGAGGCACAAATCCCCACTGGGGTTGCGTCCGGTGTAAAACTGTGACAAATCAAACATGCCGCTGTGGCAACCCCTTGTGACAAGGGAGCAACCAAAAGTAGCAGTGCTATTAATTACAGATGGATAGTTTTCAAACACTTAGCTGCCTAGCTAATGAAAATGACAACTCAACAGGCCAGTGCTACAAATGATCTACCACCGGCTTTAACGCATCAGACCTCATCAGAACACAACCTGCTTAAAGATACACACATGCTGCTTTACTGTACCCATTCACACAAACAGTTTTTTTCCTATGTCTAAATGCTATTTAACATTCACAGCAACTTGGTATCAACCCACCAACCTTCTGATTATTAGACCTGCGATCCCACACAGAGGGTAAAAGAACTTCCAGCCTTTACGTTTAGAGTGATACAGAGTGCTAAATACGTGTTTTTGCTAATAGTAAATCATCCTTATTCATAATCAAGCAATATAATCAAAGTACAAGTCTAATCGATATATTGAATGTAGCGACTTCCACAGTCGCTAGAGGCCGGGGATGAAGCCCGCCTATTTGCCTGACGCGCTGTCAAGTTTACGCAATAATGCGAATGGTGGAATTGTTCGCTTGTTTATTAAACTGTTTACAAAGTAATGTCATCTCGCGATTTAGACTCTTACAATGTCACAGGCTCTAATATGACAAGACAAAACATGTTGTGAAGCGGTCAACAAAAACTACGGCTACCCAGCCCTCCTCTGTCAAAATCAAAACCAGTGAATGACAGACTGACAACGCCCTCTTAATGTCACCGCTAGCACCCACGTGACTCCCATTACACCTCACCATAACAACCAAAACAAATGAAAACCCAGTGATCATCAAAACATTCAATATATTCAATTATGGCTCCTACATTGAATGAATAAGAAAAATGGTTCTAATATCTGGATTGTATTGGAGGTGCCGGGTCAAAGCTCCACAGAGTAAATGGTTTGAAGATAGGAGCCTGAGATGGGTAAGTTACTACCATATCTGTGCATCTGTGCAGTGGTTCTCAGTGAGATCCACCCCTCTCTTTTCACATCTGGATTAGGCAGATGAACGCAGTCCATCTGTTTATCCCCCATGAACATTATTGTGCACATATACATTACTGCCTTTTCCTGCACGGTCAGCTCCAGGGCCAGTCACATCACAGGTACACACAAACAAACAATGGATGTAAAAACTCGCCCTCCTAAAAGCAGCAAAACACTCCCGCAGGGAATTCAGGTCACTGACGCTTCAGGCACTTTTTTCTAAGTCATCAGATGCATGATCACTACCCTCTCATGACCTTACACGGTCTGCAGAAGGGCTGCAGCACAATCTCAGCAGTATGATAAAAGAAGTGTTTACAGAGTCACATTTATGTAAGCAATGATGTCCTCAGCTGAGGGCACAGGCTGAGGGTGCCTGCATAAAAGCCTGCACAGGACACAGGACAGAGGTGCAGGTCATGCAGTAAACTGTGGTCTGCTCTCCAAAAATAGAACAACACAGAGGGCAATGGTGTCAGTTTGATCAGAGAGAAATGACCAGCAGAGAAAGCACAATCTATTTATCTGCAGGGCCCGGGTTAAAGGGAAGGGAAGCTGGGCTCTGACGTAGACAGGCCATTGATTATGGGTGCCGCTGCAGCATTTCGCCACTGAGAGCTAAATTTAGAAAGAGAGGGTTCCCTTCTGCTATCCTGGGCCAGCCTGCTGCTCTGCATTCTGCTGCAGAGCGCCGTGCTTAAGTAATGCAAATCAATGCAACATGGTCTGTGCGCTTCGGTGAATATCAGTGCAAGTGTTGCATCACAGCACACATGAAAATACAACAACGCTCTCACACATTCTGTGCTGACTGCCTTTAAAGACAACAATCCTGATTCATGGTTGTCAGTCTGACACTGTTTCGTGACTTAATGAGCCTCCTACGATGCTTAACAGCAATGCAGAGTTTCTTAACTGGATTGAAACCGCCATAATGTAGTTAATGCATTCCTCCAAAAAGCATATGTGTAAAGGAACAGAGCTGTGAGGTGGGAGGAACTATTTCGGGAATCCCCGGGTCTATCCGTTTTCTCCCACAGATAGGTGACTCAAAGTTGCACCACTTCTACTGCTTGGATCTGCTTTACACTGTTTACAAAGCTGGTATGAAAACAATATATCAGTAATGACTTGCATTTTGGTAGGAAACATTCAAACACCAAGCTACATTACTGACATAAGTTCTGCAGCCTGCTATTTGTTTAATCTTACTGCATGTCAATGTATATATTTACAAAGCAGCTATAAAATGTTTAGTTATAAAAACAAAAACATTTTGAGGTGGTTTAATGTGACTCCAGTTAGATTAAACTGCATTTCAGCCCTGACGCTCATGCTACTCAAATCAGATTTGTGCATCTTTTGCATCAGTTGCCAAGCAAAATTCAGCAATGGTGTCACAATCAGAGCAGGAGAATCCAAAGTGCTGCAAGTAAAACCTAAGGAGGGCGACACAGAGAACAGCAGTGTGTGGACAAATGCTAAAATCAACTGTGTGTACATACAAAGAAGAATCTGCACTACACTGCAGGGTAGTGGACTAGCAAAACAATGGGCAATACACAATTAAACACAAATGCAATGGGTGTACGAAACTTTTTGTGGGGGGGGGGGGGGGGGGGGGGGGGCACAAACATCTGTGGGGAAATCTTGAATTGTTTGCATGTAGGACAAACTCCGATAAACTACGTTAAAGAAACCTGGTATTGTCACCAGCACACCTGGGCAGATGTGTAGTTGATGAAAAGTATATTTTTAACACAGCAATGGCTACAGATACAACCTGAATACTTCCCAATAACAGCGTGAACAGTGTTTCCTAAAGAATCTGGAATTTCTTCACTAGGGTGGAAATCTTTAAGTGATAAACAAAGTGTCATGATATGAATGCTATAGCTACATCATGCATTTACATTTCCTAGCACACACAACAACAACAACAACCCAAACAAGTCTTAGAGCAGTGTGTCTGTCTCCAATTGCAATTTATGGTTCTATCACACCAGAGTAAAAATAGAACAGCTATGAAAAAAGAAAACAAAAAACCTCAATGGTTGCCTGGTGATTGCATTTAATAACTGACAGCAAGTAGCTGCCTTCAACTCCAACTTCTGGGTGACCACTTTTGATCGCAAACAGATTGCACAGTTCATGTGGCGAGAAGGAACCCGTCTCCAAACAATTACAATCTGAAGGCAATCACTGTCAGACAGAGTGGCGAAGGTTTGCAAATACTTGCAGTTTCATTTGTAAACACAGCCTGCCAACAAATCGCAGCCAATCTGAGTCTGTCTGCGCCAATAAGTGCAACTGGTCTGCAACTGTTTGCAGCTGGGGCCTCAACTCAGCTGGTTGCTAACTGACTGCATTCTGGATATACTCCTATATTAAAGCAAAGCTGGCGAGTGCCTAAGTCATTTTGCAGTTAAACTCTGTCACTATTTGAGGAGGAATTTCTGAATTTACGAGGTTTAAATTTAAGAGGTTTCGTCTGCACACTGTTGCAAAACTTCAGTCTTCAATCGCTGTTGTCCCTCATGTGACTGAAGCATTAGGATCTGAAAAGGGAAAAACTTCAACAGTGTGAAGGTGGTTTAAGTACAAGAGGTCAGGCCTCAAAGAGTAAACTGTTGAGTACAACCAGGCTGTGAAGGAATAAGGAGGTACTGATTTGTGATCCAAATGTAATCAAATTACTCAACGGAACCTCGCTGGAGCACTCGCCATTTTCACGTCATATATCAGGACATATAGTGTGTGGCCTATACGTAACCGCAGAAAAGCAGGGCTGCAATCGACTGGTTAGAAAGTTCGATCCAAGACTCAACGTTCCAGGCAAAAAGAATTACAATAAAACTGTTTCCAGGGAAAACACTAACTAGGCTCCTTTTTTTTTATTAACGTTTGACGTTTGCAGTGTCACTGGATATTATGCTGTGTCCCTGCTATTACACTACAACGGCGCTGCTGGAACCTTGTTTCTAAAGAGTCACGTTCATCAGGTAGTCTGTCACATGCAGCTGACTGAGAAGTTGAATCAAAAGATCTTTTGTTGTTTCATTTTTCACTGTTAACACTATTAAATGCTGCTGCTTGCACGCTGCAATCATGATAAAATGTTCCAGATTTATTTTTAATATCGTGTGAAATACTGTTATCACAAATTTCCATGAAATAGCGTGATGTAGTTTTAAGGCTATATTGCCGTCCTGGCTGAGCTTCTAGTATTTAGACCACAAACATGCCAAAACTGCAGGATTGCAGATAATTCAAACTTCTGTCTCTGTTGTAAATACTGATGAAACCATTAAACTCTCTCTGCAAACAGCTTAGCACGTTGCTATCACCTCGGCTTCATCTATGTTTGCTTCTCAAACCTGTCAAAATGTGTAGTGCAGTTCTGCACTGGATCAGCTCAGGGCAACGTGCAGCTGTCTGTCATGTGTGCTGCTGCTCTGCAGATGACTCAAGGTGAGGACAACTGATTGTTCTGCGTCCCTAATGAAGGCTGTTCTGTTCCTGATGTTGCACAAACAGCTGTGCCTCCCAAGGCCCTTCACAGCTTCAACCAGGACACGCAGTGCTCAGCCACCTCCACAAACACAGCTCTGTTTGATTCAGCACGACTCACTCAATGCGACACATTAAGTGTGATTCACTCATCGCGGACACAATCACCGGTGCAGGATGGGTGTTTCAAGAGCAGGCACGGGAGAGGCCGAATCAGCGTTTGTTTACCGCTGTTGGGAGGGAGAGACTCATCACGTCCTGTGCCAGAATCCCGTGGTCAGCGGGACGGAGACGCTCGCAGACAAACATACGGTTCTGTTAACCTAAACAATGGCACGCCTGAGCTGTCCGCAGCTCTGACTCAGTTCATGTGGACCAGCCAGTCTGGGTCAGAGCTGAGCGAGGCAGCACCTGTGAGAAAGCCTGCAAACACAGCAAAACTCTGCAGGCACTTAATGGCTCGGATGGGACACTTGTTACAGTCCATCTGAAATTGAAGATTACCTCAATCAATACATGAAGGGTGCAGACAGTGCTCCCACTGTTTTTAACACCCAAGTCTCACTTTAGCTAGTTGAACGTTATAACTTCGCTCTCCTGTGAGGCTGGATGACAGAACAACAGCACAACTGAGCGTGGCCCACAGACTGGCTGGAACACTTTCTACACTGCCTCCATCGGCCAACAGAGCTCTCTGCAGGCAGACGGGCAAGCAGAGCGCACTCGACCATGAGTGTGACACTGCTTAAGCAAGCAGTATCACCTTTGGGGAAAGTGCTTCTCTTTTTACCATAAAGCAGCTGCCTTTATTGGCTGTTTGTTACTGCGGTTGTGTAAGACCTTCCAGGTTTGTCACTGATCAAAGCTGAGGTTGCATTGGTATGTGTTAAATCACTGTCTGTCTGTCTGTGAATCAGAGGTCAGCCACTGAGATCAGAGAAATCCTGTGAACATAAGCAGACACAATACATGAGTACGTCACTAAATGCTGCCTTTAGGCTCAGCTAGTCCCAAAAGCATCAAAATAACATTATATTTTGTGGAGTCTGGATGACGGCACCTACATAAAGCTTTCCTCTAATGCAGCAGTCCCCAACCTTTTTTGCGCCACGGACCGGTTTATGCCCGACAATATTTTCATGGACCGGCCTTTAAGGAGTCGCGGATAAATACAACAAAATAAAACGAGTACCGAAAAAAGAAGATTTATTCATAACACACGTGAAAAGACCCAGGAAAACCTTGTAAATGATAAAAACGATAACAAAATAACGCTGAAAACCGATAAAAACCCTGAAAACTATACATTTCACACCTGAGCCTCAACTCTCGCGGCCCGGTACCAAACGACTCACGGACCGGTAGCGGTCCGAGGCCCGGGGGTTGGGGACCGCTGCTCTAATGTTTGGCAAATTCCACTTTGTGAGTTGGACTCTCTCTGCTCGACCTCGAGCTGCACATCTTTTGATATTTTCTGAAATTTTGCTGCTTAAGTCTTCTAAAACCTGTGAACTGTGACACATACCACAACAGCTCTACAGACTGGCAGTGAAGTCACCGTTTTGGTGTCTGTCTTCACAGCTCAAAGCATTTCTCTGTCATCGTCTTGTGCTCTATTTATTTTTCAAGTACACCAGTGGCTTCCCCTTTCTTCTCGATGCGTGCACTTCCTGCGCTTTGACTCTTTTTTTCATGGTTGATCTGTTTTGAGGTCACAGCCAGCTCTCTGATCTTCATGTCAGTATAATTCAACTGCAGAATTTTTACCAGCAGATAACTTTGGCATCTGCTGGTAAAAAAGGGTTAGGGTTAGGGTTAGGGGGTTAGGGTTAGGGGTTAGGGTTTTTTTACCAGCAGATAACTTTGGCACATCTGAAAAAGAAGGCTTTACACCCAGTTGGCTCCTTGTTTAAAATGACACGATGTACTTTACTATGCCTGCTTTTGGCTCAATGTCTCATTTGAATCATAAACTGTATATAAAAGATGGATGTAGCCAATTGTGACGTCACCCACTGGTTTTTGCACATTGCGAATTAAAGGTGCAATTTTATTTTCATGGTCATCAACTTGTTAGTTTTGCTCAGCCAGAACTAGCTGAGAGATGAGGGTTTGAACTGTTATCAGCTATCTTGGGTATGCTTCTATTAAGGCCTGACTTGGACTTCTGCTGATGTAACCTACACAAGTGGCTGATGTCATTTAAGGCACTGCTGGTTAATTAGTATGTGGCCGCTCTGAGTGTTTATAGCTATGTCAGCCATGATAGAAATTAATAAAATGCTGGGAGGTTTTTCCCGCTCTTTCTCGGGGTTAGTTTTTCGTACATTCCCTCACGTCTATTCCGACTGTTACATTTGTGATTCCTTTCAATTCAATTCAACTTTATTTACATCACAAATCACAACAACAGCTGCCTCAAGGTGCTCATGTTGACATTTTATCGGTTATTATTCCTTATGCTGAGAGGATGATTGTTATACTGATAAATTTAAAAAAGGTGGTGAAAAAGTATCTGCGCAGGAGGAATCGAGGGCGTTGAACAGGCGAATCACAGCGGACGCGTGCGGCGTCGACTGAGGTGTAGTTACACTTCGAGGGTTCAGCTGTAGGTCACAGTTTGGGGTTTCAGACACCACTACAGCATAGATTTCCCCACTCCACAGTCGTGTGTAACTTAAGCCCAAATACAAGTACAACAGGTTAGTTACAATAAAATGTACCTATAAGGAGAAATTATTTGGGATTAAGAGTCTAAACAGCTTATTCCTACTATAAAGAGACGCATTTTAACAGGACAGTCTATGGAACCGACTCACTTTTGGATGAACTGAACTTGGCCACAGGTTGCTGCTTGGTTCAGAAACATAATTTAGTACCTTTGGTGTATGTGGAGGTTTATATACTGTATAGAGCTGCAGTTACAAAACTAATCGCTGCAGTAATGTAGCACACAGTGAACTGGGTTTTATCAGCAGGAACCTTGGCTCACAACAGAGCAGCTGACCTCTGTCCTTACCTAACACAGTGCACACACTGTTCATACCCAGAGCCCCACTGTTACACTGTGCACTTATGACACACAATTGATCGCTTTCTGTTTTCATTATGCAAGAGTGATCAGGAGTTGACTTTATATAAGTGTTGCTTGGGGTCAAGCTGGGTCTCACTGCACTGCCCCTGCAGAATAAAGATAAGTAAGTTTAGGGGAAAAAAGTCCACGAAGCCTTTTTTTCTATTTTGCAGTTACTTGCTGAAATGTGTCTGTGCACATGGAGGAGGCGTGCTTGGAACTCGTTTGGATTTGTGATAATTTCACGTATACTGCATGCAGGCATAGGAACGGTGCCTATCCAGACTAGCACGCAGCTGTGAGATGCCTCTGGTGAAAGCGCAGGAAAAAGGCACATTAAAAAGCACGATGCCAGGTTCAAAGGAGCTCATGAGAAGCATTATTTAGCCTGTCTGAATGTCTCCCTGCTTTACTCATCTCTCACAGTTACAAAGTTACAAAGCAGGGAGCAAAAGGCTTAGCTGTAAATTAATTAGGCTTCATCAAACACTCAGCGCCTTGTTTCCCGTCTCAGTGTGGGGAGACGGGAATGGAAAGCACCTCTCTCTCGGCTCAGACTCTTCATCTCTCTCATTAACTGCTCTGACCTGTGATGTGTTTGGATACGGAAGGAAATTACATCCAGGACATCAAGGGAGTTCACTGACTCCATGTGACGTTTCAGTTGCAAAAGCCTCTTGACTGTTAGTCTAATGACCATTTCTAGAGAAGCATTCAGATGGCAGGGTCAGAACTTGGCACAAACAACATGACAGGATGGATCCATCCTGCCCTGTATCAATGGTTCATGGTTGGTGATGGTGTAATGGTGTAGAGCAGCGGTCCCCAACCTTTTTTGCGCCACGGACCGGTTTATGCCCGACAATAGTTTCATGGACCGGCCTTTAAGGTGTCGCGGATAAATACAACAAAATAAAACTAGTACCGGTACCGAAAAAAGAAGATTTATTCATAACACACGTGAAAAGACCCAGGAAAACCGAGTTAACGATAAAAACGATAACAAAATAACGCTGAAAACCGATAAAAAAACCCTGAAAACCATACATTTCACACCTGAGCCTCAACTCTCGCGGCCCGGTACCAAACGACTCACGGACCGGTCCGAGGCCCAGGGGTTGGGGACCGCTGGTGTAGAGGCAATATTCCCCACATTACGCTCACACAGTATTGTTGCCATCCATCCCTTTACGACCACAGTGCAGCCATCTCCTGACATGACAGCGAGTTCTCTGTACTCAAATACCCTCCACAGTCACCAGACGTCAATCCAACAGACCACCTTTAAGCCCCTAAACACATATTATTATACAGTGGGATATAATGCAACATCCAGATCATACTTTATACCCGTGTTTTCCAACCTTTTAGAGCCACTGCACATATTTCACATTAGAAAAGTCACACGGCACACCGCAAAACAAAAATGTTCCTGCGCACCAGGCATAGCAGAATTGGCTCGTTTGTCCCCGGTATACCTCTTTTGCTTTCTTCTGACCACTACTCATGCTAGGGCCTTCATCTGGGTCCGAACTTTCTCCAGGACCCAGGTCAGACTGACTACTTTTTCTTTTCAAATATTTATCTATTGCTATTACACGCTGCGTCGTCTCACAGCATAACTATTATGCAAGTTCTTCTTCGTCTTCTTCTGTTAAACTGGCAGTTTGCAACCCATTCAATTAGAGCAGGTATTGCTCGATCGCTCGAGTACTAATCAGGTGGAACCAGATGACTGATCATTTCTCACGGCACACCTATGGGCCACGGCACACTAGTTGGGAAACACTGGTTTAAAGTATGAAGTATTCATATTTAGAAAGCATCTTTATTGTAGACTTGAAATGCCCCTCATGTATGACAAACAACATTTTATTGCTTATTCAACATTTTAATCAATCGTGATCCTTATCTAACCTAAGATTAAAAAACCATCTGTGTGAACATGAAAGACCCAATGAAGGAAACCACCTGACTCTGGTAAAAAATAGTTCCAACAACACTTTAGACACACTAGAGTCACATTGGTATCCGCCGCTTAACTTCCCATTTATTGTCTGTGGTTTGGTTCACGGGCAGACTCCACAGTGAGAATCACCACAGTGTCTCTCATATCCTCCACAGATGAACCTCCAGTGATTTAGTCTTAGTCTTTCTCATAGAAAGCCAAGAATGTGGCATGGGAACTGAACAGCCCTTATAGTCAGTCTATAACAGCACAGTGTTACATTCAGTAAAGTAAACAAGTGCTTTTAAGAGAAATTTGTTGGATTGTAGCGTTACAAATCAAGCGAAACTGCAACCACAAAGATTCCCAATCATCTCATAGAGGAACATACAACAACCTTGTTATGAAACACAGCAAACACAGAACAGAGGCATTTATCTGAAGTACAATTAAAGCCTCCTTTCTGCAGTTTCTTTGTTCTGCTGAGAAATATGAATAAAATCAAAACAAAGAGCTCAAAGAAGCTAAAACTCTCCATAGAGCTGAGAGGATTCTCTGCCTCATCATCATCATCATCACAATGCATATTACACATCACACGCAGTGGTCCGACCCATGGTTACTACAAACTGACTGATTACAGCACCAAACTGCTCTTAAAGGAGCCTGTTCAACAAAAGCAAACAGCATTACAGTATAACGCAGGTGCTTTATTAACTATTGCATTATTTAGAGGCTTTCACATGCACATATAATAAGCTATCACTGAAGAAAATGTCACAGTATTCTGCACTGCAACACGATTTGAAGCTGTTCAGCTGAGAAAACACGTTTACTGTAATCCAGTCTTCAGAGCTGAGAGCCGTAGCGATGCATTTCAAAAAAAGCTAATTAGAAACTTGCACTTGTTTGTCACTCTCTGAGAACAATAGCTTCTATTTCAGCTCACTGAAAGCAGGTCAACGTCGAATTAAAGCACTTAGCAGCCTCGGAAGCACAAGTGAGGTGTGAACACTTTGCTAACAGGCTATTATCACAGCTGCCCGTATCAACAAAGGTACGAAAAACAACCCAATGTGTTAATAGTCCTCTGAGAGAAAAGTGCAAACAGCTCTAAAATCAGCATCGACTCAGTGTGAGTCCTCAAAGTCGGAGTCGCCCACTGTGGAGAGAGCCTGTGTTACTGTCCAACGCCCACACTTGATCTCACCGTGGTGTGAAAGTGTTCCAAAGAACTCATTTATTTTGGGGACTCGGAGAAATATGAACTTTCCTTCTCAATTCTGACGCTGCATAAGCATACCAGAACACCCTGTCGCTGTGCTATTAACACACAAAAGAAAATCTAATTTTATAGTTACTATAATCCTATTAAAGTCATCGTAGTAGCAGCCTATTGCCTTTTACATAACATGACAAATACTATTATGATCTGCGTGGCCTTTCTGCTCTGCCTTTCAGAAAATCCTGTAAATCCACATTCCAGAAAACCACATCCAAGCAAAGGTGAGCAACAACAATCGCTGTGTTTACAATCTACACACAGCTGATGTGGAAAACAGCTGGGGTGGCTCTGGGTCAGGAGGAAGTCCTATCAAGGAGAAGTTGGTCGATCGATTCCCCGATCGATTTCTACTGAACCCCGATGCATCCACCAGTTAGTGTTTGCTTATATGAATGTGGGTCTATAACTGGGTGAATGAGGCTTGTAGCAAAAATCACTTGGTGCTCAATACTCATTAGAAAAGCGCTATAAGAACCAAAACCCACGTTAGCACAGAAACTCTCAAATAACCTAGCATTCATTCTGCCTGCTCACATATACACTCATTGAAAGGTGTCTTTTTCTTTTCTTTAACACCTGCATAATACATCATAATACATAATACATTTCCACTGCGTAAAATTCACACAGGTGTGCATTACAACAAAAATGAATGAGCTTTATAAAGGTAGGACTCATGGCAGGGCTGTTAAAATCGACTGCACTATTTACATGGAACTACACGCAACAGAGCAACTTAGGCTACGTTCACACTGCAGGTGAAAGCGCATCAAATCCAACTTTTTTGACTCTATGCGACTCATATCTGATCATGCTATGACAGTGTGAACAGCACAAATTCGATCTGGGTCACTTTCATATGTGGTACTGAATCCGACACATATCTGATGTTTCAGAAAGCGACTGCTGTTTCTGTCTTTTACGTCACTGACACAAGACAGACACCAATTATCAGCGCCGGAGAAGACAACGTGAACGCTTCCTGGCCATCCAGTGAAACTGTCGGGAAGACAACGTTGGAGAAACGTGAACATTTTCTTTGTGCTGTATAATCTGCAGATTCTGACAGAAATCTGCAACTATCCTTTGAAGCACCGCTCCTCTAAAACAGCAATAAGGATCATTATTAGGCCATATGTAAAGAACAAAATAACTTTATAACTTAAAGCAAAATTGGGAAACGTAAAGTCCGAAGTCTTTATATTAAGGGCCATCAGTCAAACAATACTGTTTGCTCTGGGTCTAAACAGAGCGCGTTGTGTGTGACGTCTTCTTCTGCGCATACAGGCCGCTTTGAGCGTTCACACTAGAACGCATTTGCTGTCACATTTTATTTGTAGAGTGAACGAGCAAACCAAAAAAAAATCGGATTTGATCAAAAAATCGTAATTGATCATTAAGACCTGCAGTGTGAACGTAGCTGTTGTGAGCATGGTTATGGAGGCATTACACCATTTCTTTAGGCGACTGTATCTGTATGATGCAGATGGCTGGTACACTTGACATGATCTATGTCAAAGTGATCCAAGATCATCACAGATGTATAAAATGAGGAGAAGGCACGTGTAGGGAGGTTCAGGAATTTTGGGAAAGAACTCATAAAATTCTAGATCCCAGTGCCATTTAGCTCAGATTCATTGTTTTAGGAGACAAGTGGCAACAAACACATTGTCAAGTATCATGGCTGATTTTTAATTTTTAGGTTTATTAAGAGTGATGGCGCTTGTATGACGATGATGGCTTCTTAGGGGTGTTTAAAGGGGAGAGATGTTTTATATTTTGCATAATAATAAAAAAAAAATCAATAAAACTGGTGATTACTATAACATGACGTGAAAGTTTAGTACTAGATTAGATTAGATTAGATAAAACTTTATTAATCCCTTGGGTGGGTTCCTCCGGGAAATTCAGTTTCCAGTAGCGCAGCACTGACAGAAGTTGCATGTTACAGAGTTGGAATACCAAATAAAGGGGAATACAAGAGTACGAACATAAGTATATACATAGTATATATACACATATATAAATACAGAATATATCATAGGTATAAATAGAATAAACAGCAACCAACCTACTACTTTGATCCATACTACCAATGGATCAAATGACTGTGATTTGTGTGAAAAAGAGTAACTCAACAGTTCCACCTCATTGTTTAAGGCTGTAGACCACGGGTCCCCAATCCCAGTCCGCGAGGGCCGGTGTCCCTGCAGGTTTTAGATCTCACCTTGGGTCAACACACCTGAATCACATCATTAGTTCATTACCAGGCCTCTGGAAAACTTCAAGACCTGTTGAGAAGGTCATTTATCCATTTAAATCAGCTGTGATGGATCAAGGATACATCTAAAACCTGCAGGGACACTGGCCCTCGTGGACTGGGATTGGGGACCCCTGCTGTAGACACCTGAAAATAAAAGCGTTAGGTTGACTTGTAGTGGTTCGGTCACTGCCTGATTCCAGCAGCAAATACTGGGGTTGAAAAATGCTAATCAAGCTGATAACTCAGCACTCCAACCTTCTGCACAAATACGGTTATTTCTGGGCCAGAAAAAAACAACATGGCAGCAGCCAAAGGGCTACATTTGAATGAAATTTGAATGAATGAATGAATAAATAAATATATAAAGGGTGACATCACAGTGGCTAAATCCATCTTTTAAACACAATCTAGGCTCACTGTCACCAACTGTTCTCACCAGCAGCAGCGAATCTCAGTGAACGTTTCATTGACATGCTCTGATAAACACACGTGGGATGATTTTCATAATAAAAGTCTCCTTCTGGATTATATGTCCTGCTTTTAAAATTCTCTGGCTGTGATGGGAAAACGTGTAAAGGACAGAGTGAAGCTACGTCAGAGATACCCGGTGTATTTCAGAAATAAGAGGGAAAACTACTTTTCCTGGAAAGTGTCACAAGGGGCTGAACTGTAACCCACAGAATTAACATTCCTGGGATGTCTGAAACTTTTCATTAAGCTCCCTATAGAAAAGGCTCAGTTTTGACACAGGTAGTTACAGTATTTGTGAGCAGTAGCTGAGAACTTCTAGCAGGATCTGCCTGACAACACCTCAGCCTGATGCTTCTTTTATACACGTTTCTGTTTCAAACAATCGAGCATATATTAGCAGGATTCTAGTAATTATGGGAAAAACCGGCTTCCTTGTGATAACAGCAATGTAACATTAATGTTGTTATACTTCAGCTCTGATAAAGAAAATATTGTATTCAATGAAATCTTTGCAAAAACAAAGTTGATGTTTGCTTTTTGTCTTGGAGCAGGTATAAATAAGTATTTTAGCTTCATTCCCTCCTTTCATTGACGGCCATCTGCCCTCTTGGTGAACTTTCTGTGCACAGTCATAGGAAGTGCATCTGCTTGTCTGTAAATGGTTTCTGTCTCATTTACCGCATCGGATGTGATTAAAGTGTTGTGTGTAAAAACAATGTTCTGCTGCACTTGTTACCGGTTTACACTGTGCAGAGATTTGCACATCTCAGGTTGAGGCACAAACTCAATGTGCATTAAAAGCCTCTGTGTTGCATTCAAGGACCTCTGTCATTCATATTATTATAATCATTCTAATTATTATTTACATATGGGAAATAGACAAGCAGGCAAAGTGCAGTCAACAGCGATGATGAGAGATGAAACGGACATACATGAGACAGAGCACGATGAGGGGGTGGGGGTCAGACAGGGGTGGGATGCTGGTCTGGCTCCACACACAGCGACTCACTTGGCCAGCTTCATCTCTATCTGTTGGCGGATTTCTTGCCGCTCCTGATCGCTGCGGACGGGGAAGATGTTGCGGTCCTCCAGCTCCTGCTTGCTCGGCCTGTTCCGAAGCTTCACAGCCAGCAGCTCCTTCTTCATTCTGCGTGGGAGGGTCCCTGTCGTCGTCGAACACAAGCTAACGTCAGTGGCTGTACAGTGGCTTTCTAGCTGCTGCACATAGTTTTCCAGCTTAACTGATTCTAATCATCTAAGCATTAGCCTGTGAACTTTCACACATTCCTCGCAACAGCTACACATTTGATTAGAGCCCGAGTCTGAGTGGACAGGTCTGAACCCTCGTTCTCTTACATAAAACACCTTCCATAAACTCAGGATTAAGTTCGGGTCTGCTCCGGGGTATTAACGGGTTTTTTAAGCCAGTGTGAAGCTTTGGTTTCATGTTTGCTGAGTTGGCTAGATTAAAAAAAATACAGAAAATCTTCACCCAGGCTTGCACGTCTCTTGCAGACTGAAGCATGTGGAAGTATTTCCATAAAATTCCTTCCCTTCACAAATGCCCAGTGCTGTAGTTGTTTCCTGGGAAATTAGCTGGTATGATGCTCTTTTTGTCTTTACCAGAAAAACTGATCTGACTGAGCAGATCAGATGTCACACCTTGACTGAGTGCTCGTCTCCATCAAACCTTTCATGTTTTAAATACTTTGAGATTATGTTCAATTTAAAAGAACACAGACTGCATATAAAAGATGAAAGTATCAACTGTGACATGCCTGCTGTGCACAAACACGGATACCTGCCAATTACTTAGACTAACGTTAGAATTTGGCTGAGGTCACCACAGCAGATGGATCCACATGTTTGATTTGGCACAGATTTTGTGGTGGCTGCCCTTCCTGACACAAACATTCATGAGGCAGAGTTTGTGTCTGGAATCATTGGTAAAAGCAAATGTCCATCCTAGCGTCCATATATTTTCTGCCATTCCAGGTCGCAAGGGCAGCGGACCTCCCCTCTCCTCTGACCACCTCCTCCAACACTTCTGAGGGGACACCAAGATGTTCCCAAGCCTGCCAAGATGCCCAGAAGGCATCGTGGGCCTCAACTGGCTCCTTTTGATGCGGAGGAGTGTCAACTAAACCTAACTTTAGGCATCAAAAATATTCAAATTATTACTGAGCCTCGCTTGTCCACTGAAAGAACTGCAGTTTTTGGGCTCTAAGTTTTAACACCACATGTTTCTGCTTGACAAAAGAGGCCATTAAAATGCATCCATGGTATCCAAAAATATCTGATTTGTGCAAAGATGCAGTGCTACCATTCTTAAATCTGAGCTGTGACTCTCTTATATTCATTGGGGTTTTTTTCCTGCTTTCATCCTGTTAGCATCTCCTTCATCACACATTAGCATCACTATCTCTGCGACTAACCCTTTCTGGGTAAGAGTAAACCTTTGTGGCAGTGCTATTTAAGCCTCCAGTGAGCTCCACAGTTCACCCTTTAAACATTTTTTCCCCCAGAGTCGCAGACATGCTAACGGCAGGAGTCTGAGCACCACTGACCCAAATGAACAGCTAAGAATTAGGCCACCAGAGCAGCTGTTGACAGGCTCTGAAACTTAACACCAGCAAGTATGCCATTCATCATCCACGTAAATCTCCCCGTCAGGCTGCGAGTATAAACAAACATCACCACAGATTAAGCAGCTTCATTATCCACTGACAGGGTGCCCAGATTTGGGCTCTGTACAGAACGTGGGCGATAACAGTAAAGCAAACATCATAGCACAAGTCGGCTGTCGGCACACATACCGGAGATCACGGACTCGTTCCAGCTGTCCTGGTCGCTCAAGTATTCATCCAGACGCCAGTTCTCCTTGTTCTCATCAGACTCCTTCTTGCTCTCGGACTCTCCGGCCGGGTCCTTCTCTGTGCTGGACGTGCGAGACAGGCGGCCCTCCGGACGGCGTTTTGGAGACGAGCGCGCCTCCTTCATCTGAAAACTGAGGTCACATGTCACGAGATGTCTGTCAGTTACAGCTGTGGTGGATTGTTGTGTTTGAGCGACTGTGATGCTGCACGGCTCATCTTTCAGAGAGCAGCTGAAATGTTAGTTTACCACCGAACGTGGTCGAGCAGCGGTCACTGAAGTGATTAAAGAGTTCAGGTTGTGTCTGCAGCCCAAATCGCATAACTAAAGCATCACAATGTAACAATCCTGTGACCAAGACACTGGAACAACAGACTGATTTATCTTTATGACTGTAAACTATAAAACAGAGCACTAAACAGTCGTTATACTGCATAAAGCTTCAGTTTGGGTTCATACGGCAAAATAAGAGATGAAAAGCTTTGAATACACCGGGAATCCCTCTCTGTTGTTTTCTGCTTCACTAACAGGTTTACAGATTTAAAAAAAAACAACAACACTCGCAAATGAAACATCCACAAGTATAAACACAATCTGAAAAACACTCAAAATACCAATAATACTATAGGTCTGTGAAGCATTTACTTGCACGTCCAAAATCAAAGCAAATCTAAAGAAAACTAAACACAATCAATCGTCCATTCATTCGTTTTTTTAAACACTTGTTCACATTTTGTTGGTTTCTGCACTAGAATAAAAAAAAACTTCAAATTTTATCCTCATTTCATTCATTTTTAGCACTTGAAGATTAGCATCTCTGTCCACGTGCACACACTGTCTGGGTCAGCATTAACGGGAGGCAAACTCAAATAGAAAGCTGCTTCTTTAAATCTAATCAACAGCCTGCTGGCCTGCAGCTCCAGTCTGTGAGTAACGCTTACATATGACTCCAACCCTTCCACTGTGCCCTGAAGGACGAGCGTGAAGCATGTCGTCACACAGCACAGCTGCCCCTGAAGGTCAGAGGGGTCAGACATGGCTGCTCCTTGTTAAAAAGAAACTGTCCCAATATGTTGCTGGTGAGATTAAGCTGATTATAAGTTGGATTCTGTTCTGAAGGGGTCATCATTTAAAACAGGTCTTTAAAATCCATACATGAAATATATTTAGAAATACTTTTTCTCTTTTTACACGACGCCTGTGGTGTTTTTTTTTTGCTCCACATTGGTTACATTTTTGTTGTGGGAGTTTCTGTCAAACAGGATTAATGCAAATCCATTCACTGACCAAAGTGCTGTTTGTGTTCTTTGGCAACTACACAAACAGAGACGTGGTGGAAATGCTGCACATCAAGCCTGACCTGTCCTGTCTGTGTTTGGTAGCCAGGGCGCGGTGCAGCTCCTCAATGATGCAGCTGGGGGGCAGCGCCCCGAGGTGAGGGGACCCGGTGGGCGTGGAGATCCTGCCTCTCAACAGAGAGCCATGAGGGTCTTTGGGCAGAGTGAAGTTCCTGGGTAAGGTGGCAGGGGACTTCTTCACCGGCACTGGAGGAGCACCTGGACAAGCGAAACACATCGAGTCAGATACCGAACGCTGGTTTTACATCAGTGTGAGTCCTGCTGGACGCACCTTCTAAGCTGCCCAGCCTGGTGAGCAGTTTGACAGGCAGGCTGGGTGGAGGAGGGGTGCTGGCTCGTCTCTGAGGCTTGGTCGCCGCCGCCTCCTGCTTCCCCTCGATACCCTCGGCTTTGCCCTGCATCTGCTCTTCGCTGGGGTCACTGATTGAGGTGCTTTCATCTTCTCCATCTTCACTCTGACTCTGATCACCTGCTGTCTTTGCCACTTCAGTCACATCTTGTACTGAAAGCACACAGCGAAGGTAAGCCGAAAGGTTTAGTGAGTTTCTGAAGCCTCTGGCTCCACCTAGTGGACAATCAGAGACATGGCGCAACTGCACTCGGAAAACCCATTTTATTATCAATATCACTTATTTTAAATCAGGTGATGAAAATAGAAACTAAAGTAAGGAAGAGTCTGTATCCATGTTTAGCGATTTAAACACTGACGGATGTTTTTACATTTTCTTTCAGACACGTGAAACACAAACAGATGTCTGACATTTGTTGTGTGTTGTTATTTATGAGCCCTTAAAATAATTGTTGCACTGTTACAACAAGTCATGGATTATTTGTTTATACTCTGACTCGCAACAGGGGTCCGTTCTTCGTACCTCGCTTACTACATCCAAGATCAAATCATCACGCCAACTTTGAGCTCGCTATTCCGGTTCTCCGAACACACCTGTTGTTGACGATTAATACAGCTGGATGATGTTATGTGAGATCACTGGGTGGCTTAAAAGGGGCTACGCATCGATAGTAGAAACATTGATCGGCAACCCTTTGATTGGTCGGCGAAAATGTCAAAGGAGCGCGCTCAGTATTTTTCGGCAGCAGAGCAAGAACTCTTGATTGAGGGATTTCAGGAGTTTCAGAGTTTAATTAAAACGCAAGGGAACACTGCAAAGGCTGCAAAAGCAAGGAGAGAGGGCTGGCAGAAAGTTGCTGACAAATTAAACTCGTAAGTAATTTATTATATTATATTACATTATATCATATTATATTATATTATATTACATTATATCATATTATATGATATTATATTATATTATATTATATTATATTATATTATATTATATTATATCATATTATATTATATTATATCCTCTTTCACATTAGAGCCACAACAGGACCCACTAGAACATGGGAACAAGTAAAAGTGAAATATAAGAATATTCTACAGAATGGTAATATTTATCACTTATATTGCTTTTAGTCTCTTGAAAAGAGACCCTGAAATAATCTGTTTGTTTGTTTATAACAGCAACCAAGAAAAGGGCAGAGCAAAAAAAGACAGGTGGTGGTCCTGCACCCCCTCGTCACACCCCGGCAGAGGAGCTGGCCCTAGGGTTGAATGCTCTCCTTATCATTCTTGCACCTTCCGCAATGGGTTGCTCGCGTACAAACGGACAGGACATGGCTGCGACAGACTTCCCAAATCCACCTTCGCTTTTATAGCCGTGGTCTCTCATCTTGATTACACGAAGTAATTTACTATTACTACTCTAAAATATGAATTACATCTGAAATAATCAAATACATGAAATAGAATGATTAATAGTACATTTCCCTTTTTTTAGGAAATGACCTGTATGTATGAAATCAATAAAAGAATCAAACACTGCATTATCTTTAGTTACATTGATAATATTTATTTATGGAAAAACAGTGGAAAAATATCGCTGTTGCTTTCGTATAAATGAAGCGGACATACTTGAGTGGCCGCGATCTAATCCTGTTTACATAAAGTAAGCCTGCTCCCAAGCAGGTTTACGCTTACGGATCTGTTGCTATGACAGCAAGTCCCGGATGAGCTTCGGAGAACCGAACGATCCAAGATCACGCGAAATCGTCAACAATCAAATCCAGCTAACTTACTTAGCGAGGTACGAAGAACAGACCCCAGGTGGTTGTTTTCTTTGTTTTGTTTTCTGAACACATGTCAACAAGGAAGTTGCAGAAACTTTTATAACATATTTGAAATGTTTTTCATCTCTTCCTTTCTTTTGAATTTCTATTTAATTTTAATATATATACCAAAATAATGGTAAATATAGCTGGCTGAGATACTGGCGGGGCCAGTATTAGCTAAGCGCTAAGAGCCATACTTTTGGTCAAGTCGTGACCTTTATTTACTCTCCTGTATTTTTTATATTTGTTATAAACCAACTGTTTTGTGAAATTCCCATCTTTACACGATAAATGTGTCCCCCAGCATGGTGTGGGTCTGTTGTTTGCTGTGATGAATTTAAGTATGTGAGACTATTCAGTAAAGAACAGATGAGCTGTAAAATCAAAACAATGAGCTAAAAGATGCTAAAAACAGTTTTCTTAAAGTTTCTTAGAGATGTGACAAATATGTTTAGCAGTTTTGCACAACTGATGCAATAAAGCAGCATTTTTGTGAGGCAGTTACAGGATATGTATAAAAAGAAAATAGTGCTAGCAACAAGGTGAACACAAAGCCTGAGCCTACATGGCTGTACCTGTTGAGCTTTCTAAATCACTGCCCAGGTCTTCATTAGTGTTGGCCAGCGGTGCCACCGGCTCCTCGTCTCTGTCCTCACCATCAGAGTGAGGGGGGGTGTCCAGGTCCTCACTGTTACCCCCACAAGCAAGATCTGACTCTGCACATAGCACACAGAGGCGACAGGAATGAGTCTGCGTGGCAGTTTAGGCCTCATGTGGCGGAGCAAGTGAACCGTGCAAAGCCTGGAGTCATATGTGTGCTAGTGCGCTAACGTGTGTTCATCTGTGGTTCTGCACCTGTCTCGGTCTCCCCGGGGTTCCTCCTGACGAGGTCATCTCTCTTCTGCCGTACAGCTGCCTTTTTCTCCACCGCTACACAAACACAAACATTAATCAAACCGGTTCTCAGACTGCATAAGGAAATGAGAGCGCGTGGGACTATTTGCATGTTATGGCTTTCAGCGTTTAACGCCACCCGTGGAAGTGCACGGCGTCACACTCACCTCCTGTGGGCTTCAGCTTCTCATTTTTCTTTTTCCTCCACTTCCAGGGCTTGAAGATGCGTCCCAGACTGGCCAGCTTGCTGTTGCGGCGAACGGGAGGCGTACGGACCCCTGAGACCAGGCAACCTGAATGCAGAGCCCTCTGCTGGTCCATCACATCTGCAATACAGAACACAGCTGCCTTTAACACGGGCTGAGAAAACAAAATCCACGCAGGCGTTCACGACATCCGCCACGAGCACGGTGAGGACTGGAGGAATTTCTTGAATCCCTCGTTTACCGATAACCTCTCATCATCTGAGAGCAGTAAATGTGGGTCACTGGCTGCAAACACCTTATTGATTCCAGCCTCATTTCTGAGGAGAAGCGGTGCTGAGGGGAGAGGACAGAGAATCGCATTGTTGCCGTGTGACTCACATGGTTCGACGGCAGCCAGGCCTCGCCGGCCCCAAAACACGCACACAATGGAAGGCTTTTAAACGACGTCTTGAAACACACGCAGGGAATAAATACAATCAGCTTCAGCTCGAATGCCTCTCCTTAGGTCATCAGAGCAGACATCTGCAGCCTGACTCCACACTGATTTTACACCATTTCAGCCTGCACTCTTCTCTCAGTGAAGTAAACATCAGCGTGCGAAACATCGTGCATTAGTGACAGAGTCGTACAAATCCTTCATGCAGCTACTGACTGCCCTTTAGAACCTCCTGCCCGCCTCCGAGCCCCCACTGTTTATTTTTGTTGTCTCTTTTAGTCCGGCCTTTGTTTTTATTTTTGGATACTGATGAGCGCGTGTTGGAAGGCCTGCTTTTGAAAAGAGGTGATTCAACTTTTTACAATTCATGTTCTATCAGTGGTTGAATAATTACTCCATTAATGCAAGACTTCAAGGAAACACTGCATATTATTTCCTTTTTTCCCCTCAAGAAAAGACCAGAAAATAGTTTTAAATAGTTTAGATGCTGACCAAGATTTCCCAGAGCTCAAGCTGACACTGTTAAAAACAAGAAACCTTCATAACACACTATAAAGATATACGTCTACCAGTGGTATACGATATTATCACAGAATTTCACTCACAACACGATATTATTGCAAAATGTTAGAAATCGAGTATTGCAATAACATTACCTTCAGCTGCAGATGATCTCCCCAAAGTTCAGCTTTGTCATTTTTATTTTATCCAATATGCTAAAGTTATCAGTGAAGATGCTCAAGTTTGCAATTATGTACTCTGTCAAGAAAAGTAAGACCAGTGGGGTTTTTTTCATTTAAACTAATTTATTGTCAGTATTTTCATTTATTTATTATTTATTTGTATTAACTGCCCACCAGAGTTAAGTGGCTCAACAAACAAAAAGAAAATCCTCTGATACTGGAGAGGTTGGATTGAAAATGAGTGATAAAAAGAAAAACTTTGAAAGAGCTTCAGAAAGCCTGGAGAAAAATCGCAGGACTGTAAATGCTGGACAAACTTGTGTTTGTCAGGAATCCTTATGTGGTTTCTCTGTTCCTGTGGTTCCTAAATGTGTCCACTTTGAATTAACACCACTCACTTAATGAGGAATATCACAGAGTTATTATATTATATACTTTTTAAAAATAACCAAATTAATATCATCGCTGCGTGATGACTAATCACTTGTATTAGTGGCTTCTAGTCTTCACTGAGGGCAAGCAGGGCAAGGAAATCTTCACATCTGCAAAGCTGCAAATTAAAAATATTTCACTGCTTCAGAGCAACAATCTAAACAGCTGCAGATTCACATTTTGCATATAGACTAATTTTGCACTGAAGCTTTGATCTCTTGCCACAGACAAACTCAATCAATGGCTCTCCCTCTTAGCAGGTACTCTGACTCCTTCGAGTGCTCTTAAGTCTGCACGCTAAGCTGCATACGAGGGTTCACATTGACAGGCAGAGAAGCAAAGAGGCTGACCGTGCTGACTTCAGTTATGATGCACCGAGTGGCAGAGAGACACACAGAGACACAGAGAGAGAGAGGACAGAAATAGGCACTCCTACACAGTCTGGCTCCGACAACAAGCTGACACCTCGGGGATCTTACAGCTGAGCCGTGGGCTGCGCAGCGACGGATCTATGAACATTTCCATTTTCTGTCAAAGGCGACTAAATCCACAACATCTGCTCACTTATCCCTCCAGAAATGAGTTACATATACACTCGAATTACACAGTAAGAGGAAGACGTTGAATGTGCCGCTATTTATACAGGGAAATTCCACAGGTGGGCGGGTGTGTGTCTGTGTGGAGGCAAGGCAAGCAAATGTAACACAAAAAAGGTCAAAAATCAGCTGATATTTGAAACTAAGGATGTGCAGAAATATCGACTGAATATCTGCAGCCGGTCCCAGTGACATCAGCATGAGCAAACACACTGACATTTTAATACAGTTATATGTAGCCGATATTTATCTGTAGTTCTGTGCTAGCTAGATATTAAACACTGTGTGGTCACTTTGCTTATCGGGAATTCTGTGTTTCCCTGGAACAAAGAGGGAAATAAATACTAAAAAACTCCATTTAAAAAGCAGGAAAAAGTGTCTCTGCCAAACAGGTGCATACCTATCAGGAACATATCTTCCACATCCAACGGAACAATGTTGCTAAAGTTCTTCTTTAGAAATTGGCTGATTCTTCACTCATTTTCAGTCCAGTCCTTGCTACTTAACACTGACCTGTGAATCGTTCAAGTAGAAAAAAGGCACTAAATTCATGGGATGAAACCGAGGTGTGCCAAATTACACAAGACCTGAAAGTTAGTGGCAACAACTTATGAAGTGATGAATCCAAATTTGAAAATTGTGGTTAAATCAATAAACACTATGGAGGAAATCAGGAGAGGGGTACAACTGTGAGTGCCTTCTGTCTCTAAAACATGGTGGAGGCTCAGTCATGGTTCGCGGCTCTAATTCAGCCATGTTGTCTGAAATTATAGAATTATAAACACAAAAGAGTAATCCGAAGAATCTGGAATGCATCTCATTGGCAACGGCTCCCAAACACACTGCCAGTACAGTAAAAGTATGCCTGGATAGAAAACCACACAGTGCATCACTATCAGTCATGCATTGGCCTCCCAAGAGCACGAAGCTCAACATTACTGAAGCAGCATGAGATCGTGTCCAAGGAAGAGCATTTATTGTCCTTCAAGAAGCCTGGAGAACCATTCCTTAAGACAACTTGAAGAAAGGATAAGAAAGATGCCCAAGAGACTTCAAACTGTGTTGAAGAATAAAGGTGCTCGTACCAAATATTGACTTTCAAGCTTGTTAGAAATGAATAAACTCAGTTTTTTTTCTTATCTTATTTTTGCATATTTCAATAAATCAATGCACCTTTGTCCCATTTCCTAGCAAAATATGATCAAATGAGGGGTGGCTCACGACTTTTGTACAGTACTGTGCATTTAATCATTTAACTCTGGCGCAGCAGACAACTACACTAACATTTTCAATTAAAACACTGCCATCTTGTGGTCAAGGTTTTAACTGTAGTTTACAGAAGGTTTTTACAAAAAGTACCTTTAACACAGTCATTTTTTTTTTACAAAGATTGCTTTGTTTCCCTGGAATGAAGAGAAGTAAATAGTTAAAAGTAAAAAAAAGAAATAAGGACAGAATTACGTAATAAATTAATTTCTCTCTCTTCCACTTATCCAATTCAGGGTTGCCGGGGTGACAGGCTGCCCCTGTCACAGGGTTTACACAAAGAGACAAACAACCATGTACACTCAAAATTTGCAGCAAGGGGAATTTAGCATTTAGAATCACCTATTAACCTAACCCCACTAACTGCATGTCTCTGTACTGTGGGAGGAAGCCGGAGTACCCAGAGAGAACCCACGCAAACACGGGAGGAACGTGCAAACTCCACACAGAAAGCAGCCAGGTAGAAACCAGGACTGTGACGCAAAAGTGCTAAACAAAAATTAATTTTAGAAAATGTTCAAATATGTAATTAAAAGAAATTCATTATTAAGCTCAAATCCTACAAAACCAATCAACAAGAAGCCAGAGATCATCTTAACTTACACGGATTAGAAATCATCTTCAGATGTCTTTTCCCCCCAAGCATTAGTGCACAATCCAAAACGATTAAACCTACTGGCACATTAGATTAATTTAAGAAAAAAAGAAAGAAAAGCCAGTCTTCATCCTAGAAAAACTGGCAAAGCACCCGTCTCGTCTCCCAGAACAGCGTTACCAAATGTGTTAACATTACAAACACATTACCCAGACACCGAGTGACACAAAGCCAATCACAAGTGAGTTCATTGATTCGTTGAACAAGGAGCGTATCGTCGCCTCTGATCTCACTGCTCGACAGCCAATCAATGTGAGAAGCGGGTCAGTTGCCCAAGTCATGCGCCCCTGCCTGGCATGTAGAGAGAAATCCAGGTCAAGCCTGTAGTAAGCATGCCCAGGGTCAGGCTCCGTTGCCATGGTTACCACGTCGGATGCTGCAGAAAGGACCCTCAGAGGCAGAGAGACTCACCACAGCATGAGGAATAGGGAGTTGCTGGGTGGATGGGGAAGGCTTGTTGCCACACGGAGAGACGCTGAGCTGCAGCCAATCGCGTTTCAGCGTGCAAGTGTGCATAATGTAAGTCAGGGAGATGCTGCATGTTTCATTTGTACAACTAATGCTAAAATATTTATTGAAGTGGTAAGGGCGTCAGCATGGCTTTCTGCAAATGCAGGACACTTGTTTGGTGGAGGGTTTGTGAAAGTCAGATTCTGTAGTGTGTGCACGGTAACCTACAGAAAAGCTGTGCACATAATGAGGCTGCTGAGGATGGGAAACACAGAGGTCCTGGAAATGTTACAACAGCCTCATCACTTACACTACAAATGATCTGTCGTGAGTTTAGTGCTGCAGATAACATAAAAACAGTCAGTCAGCAGGGAGAGGTCATTTTCAGTAATGTTACACCTAAAGTCCCCAAAGAGTCGTTCATCTGTAGAGTCATGGCAGTGAAAGAACAACAATATTAGGTACAGGCTAGCTGCTGAACGCTACGGGTCACAATAAGATTATCAGAGGAAAATGATATCCACGGCAGACAAGCAGCGTATGACACCCCCCCACCCAAGAAAAAGGTAAAAGAGCAGCACTATGTTAGGGGTTATTAATCTCCACGAGCCATAAATCCGTGCCGGTGAGGCGTGAAGCACTTACTTAAAGGATGCGCGGTTATCCAGTCCTCCTGCAGCTTCGGTGCTCACATCATATCTTCCCAAAGAGCGGAGCGGCTGAACTGATGGTTTCTCTTCCTCTTCTTTTTCTTTCTTAAATTACCACACAATGATAATAATTTTAAAAAAAATACTTTATGTTCAAATTTCCTCTTCCTAAAAGTTCCTAAAACGCTGTTTAAACAGCTACGGGAACGCCGGGAGTGAGCTGAAAGTGGAGAAAGTGTGAGCGACCGAGTTGCATCTGCAGCTAGCCGTGAGTGTTGATGTGCAATCATATGGACCCCGCCCCTCCGCCGGGAGGAGGGCAAATACACCAATACACTCTGACACACTGTACTGCGAGCAGGGAGTACAGTAGCAAACATACACGCTGTTAACAGCTGCTTAGCCGCGACTACAGGTTTAACATTAACAGGGTTTAATGTATAATATAAATCATATATGCATTACTATATATAATAATTAATGTAAAGGGGATGGGGTTTTTTGTATCCTAAAATAGCCTTTAATAGCCCGCCCAAATACATGAGATAGCAATGGAAAGTCCAGAATATTCTCTATTAAGGTCATCTGGACTAGCTCAAATAAGTCAAAAGATATAGACCAAAAACAAATGTCCATTAGAGAGGACATAAATGAATAGGCTGGCTCTCAGGAGGATAGAATGTTAAAAACACCTAGATTACACTTGCTTTAAATGAATGGGATTATATTGTATGGGTTTAAATTTGCTCTTGGGGATTTAAAAATTAATTGAAAACGGACTGTAGATAAAGACCACATATAAAGACTGCATATAAAAGATGGACAAAGCCACCATGACATCACTTATTGGTGTTGGACTCTATAGCAGCAGTGTTAGCTCAGTGTCTTTTTTAGTAGACAAGAAGCTGAAGTGCTGAGCAAGCTGCATCCACAACTTAGACACTAACATGAACTTCTGAGTCTTTCTCACAATAAAAAGAAGCCAATGGAAATGCCTTAAACCAGGGGTGTCTAACTCCAGGCCTTGAGGGCCGGTGTCCTGCAGATTATAGATCTCACCCTGGGTCAACACACCTGAATCAAATGATTAGTTCGTTACCAGGCCTCTGGAGAACTTCAAGACATGTTGAGGAGGTAATTTAACCATTTAAATCAGCTGTGTTGGATCAAGGACACATCTAAAACCTGCAGGGACACCCCTGCCTTAAACCTTTACTATGTTTCAAAACAAATGCTGTGTCCCATTTCAGGGTCTGCACGCTTGAAGTACGCATTTTAAGTGCGATTACGTCACCGCCACGCGACGACGGCTGTCCCAATTCGAAGTGTACTTCAAATGCATACTCCAAATGCGCCGTCGATTTCCCCAAATATCAAGCGTGGTCCGGTGCACGCTTCGTGGTCCCATATATCCCACAATTCATAGCACGGCGGTGGGTGTGGATAATTTTGCCGCAAAATACGGCAGAAGGGAGCGGCCGAAGAGTGAACTGTCAAAAGTAAGTACTGAATATGACGTCACTTATTTATGTGCTAATGTTTAATAATGAAGAACATTAAAACATTGCTGTTGGCCACATGTTGGCAAAGTTGTGTGACATTAATGATGTTTGTACTTACAGTGTTAACTTGGTTTTAAAGCCTATATATATATAGATATATATATATATAGATAGATAGATATATCTATATATATATATATATATATATATATATCTATATATATATCTATAGATAGATATATAGATATATATATATATATATATATATATATATATATAGATATATCTATCTATCTATCTATCTATCTATCTATCTATCTATCTATCTATCTAGATAGATAGATAGATAGATAGATAGATAGATCATAATAATCTGACAATAATATAATATTGGCCATATTATATTTACATTACCACAGTGAGATGATTTTAGTCTCATGAACAACATTAGCTAATTGTTATTTGCTAACTAATCTTAAATGACTGTTCAGTACAGAAATGAAGCCCAACAATCATGTTTTAAAGTCCCGTGGCCTCAGCCTCAGATACTCAACTAATCAAAGTGATGTCATGACAAAACATTTTTCTCCTTCATTTCTGTCACACAAAGCTGTATGTAACGTTTCTCGCGGTTAGTATCATGGTTGCTAGGCAACCTGAACAGCGCGACGAAGCATATACCGTCCCATTTCACAAGCCTCTCACTTCCGCACTTCTCGTACTTATAGTACGCGCCGTATGTAGTACGCATAGTGCGCGTACTTCAAGCGTGCAGACCCTGAAATGGGACAGAGCCAAAGACTGGAAACACTCATTTCAAGGCTTCAAAATGGGATGTCACAGTAGCTACTTCTATCTTTTATGTAGGTATCCAAAGAATACACCTCTGCTAATTAATTAATTAACAGACTGATACAATTTTAGAATTTAATTCACCCAAAATGAAGCACAAACCTCTTAGACGGGGTGTTCTTGGAACTAAAGAGCAAGCCATACTCTTAAACCCATTAAAATACTCCAAAAAGAGGTGAGGTGTAATAATTGAGGCCTAGCAGACCGTAATGGGCAACAGCTGTCTGGGTAAGCAAACCTGTCAAGCCAAACAACCACACCCCTAACTTTGAACCTCACCAGTATCAATGTAAATGAGTTTTTTCCCCTTTTAAAACTTGTTTATTATTATAAGGGGGCACTTATGTTTAAGTAACCACAGCGTCCAAACTATCTTGTACAATGCTGCAAAAATGCTTGATGAAAGAATTAAAATGGGCGTGTTTACGGGGACTGACTCACCATTGGAGGCAGCCTCAAGAGGCCATTTGAGGAACTGCAATCTTTTAAAATCACTTTCATATTTGTTTGATTTTTCAGCTCTTGAGGTTGGTGCTTTGTTTCAGCTAACCATTATGATTATCATGAAAGCTAATATCTCAGTTTCATTAACCACAAAGTCTATATGATGTATAAAAATAGTAAAAATTCCCATCACCAAATGTTTAAGTGCTCAGTTAAGTTTAAAGAGGTGCTTTAATGTTTAATGGCCATAAATTACACAATTTGTTAAATGGCCACAATGATGCTAGACGAAGAGTCAAGAAGTCACCAAAGTTCAACCTAATGTGAACATGTGTCGAAAAAGTTAAGCCACGTCACTCAAAGCCCTCAAAGTCAGCCTGGTGTTTGGGCTAGAGGAGAAAAAAATCACCGGTTCACAAGTTTGTCCTTTAGTCAAACAGACAATAGCAAGTAAATATAAAAAGATCAGGCACCTACTTGAGGACAGATATTTATACCACAGGAAAAATGACTGGTGATAAAAAGATAAATATGTCCACACTAGTAACTGCAAGCCTCTTGTTCAGACAGTACAGCTGCCACTGCAAGAACACAGGGTTACCACTTTCAGTTTTTCCTGTGCATATTTTTAAATAGGCAACCTTTCCTGTTAGATCTATTTCTAAAGACTTCCATAAAGTCTGCTTGAAACACAGATGATTTAATAATTTATCAGACAACATCACTTATGTGTAAACAAAGTCTTTTGTGATTGTGATTTCTCATCGATCCTTCAGAGGGCCCCTCATACATTAACAGCAGGAAGAGCCGCGTTACATCAGAGATGATGAAAGTCCGTGGCTGGATATCTCCTTAGGGACACACTAGCAGTCAGCAAAGAATATAAACAAGGATGTAGGCTACTCACCGAATAGCGTCTCATTCAATATTTACAAGGCTTCATTTAATATGGCCGAGGACGGGAGGTGGGCCAAAAGGTCGCGCGAGCACATTTTGACCAGTTAATAAGGAACTGACACATGACCTCAAGCTGGCTAACTTGGAGCTGAAAAAACAAGACTATAACCCATTACGTAAGCCGACATGTAGAAATATTAAAGGCACTGCTTCAGTACTTACAGCTAAAGATTATTATTATTATTATTATTATTATTATTAAAGAGAATTTTTAGCATTCATATTAAACAAATCGCTTGTTGTCACAGCTGGAAAAAGTCACGACGTGTCATTAATATTTTCAGTGATGGCTGCTTCCCGCTGTGGCGTGTCAGTGTGGGCTCTGATATCGTGCACGGGGACATTTTAATAGGAAATTGCACTTTTGTACATTTATAGATACAAACTGTCCAATTTTAATGCCAGAGACATTATAAAGAGCAACACAGCACTGGGAGAACACTGAATTTAAATCTGTGGTGCAGAAAGATTTCTTATAATCTTGTTTTAAGGGAAAGTCATCAGATTTGATTCTATATGTTGTCTTTATCTCAGTTTCATGAAGATATTCTTCAACATAACCATTTAAGTGCATGTAGGTATTTTTCAAGATGGGTGTCAGGTGACAGAATTTCCTCTAGAAGGACTTCAATATATTACTGTACATCTTGTGTGCAGTTATATATTGTTGATTATACTGCATGAAGTCGCACTAATGCTTTGTATTTTTGGAGTCTACAGCTTGTTATTATATTCAGGGGCCCATGCAGCCGTGTGAGGTGATGACATAATCAGAGTCATATTTTTGATAGAATTACCAATAGTTAATTTTAATTTAATAGGCTCTATATGTTGTATAAAGTACTATTATTTTCAGAATTGCACATCTGTCAGGGTTGTGTTAGTACCTTAGTTGAAAAGGGGAAGTCAGACCTACACAAAGAAGGGAATGCAAAGAAATGCAGTGTGTACTTTGTAGTAGAGGCAAACAGGCAACATGGAGAACATTAAAACCTACTTTGCATGGGCATATGCATAAACTTCCTGTTTTATGATGATAGAAAGCCTGATCGTAACCGCCCTTCAGTGGAAACAAAGTCATTTGTATGTCTGCTTCTCTAGGATTCATAAACACCAGCCCTCTTTCCCAAATCATAGTTATGAGGGATACCTCTGCTGTAATCGCTGTGCACCTCCCAGAGGTTTCAACAAACTGCTGGTAACACGGCTGCAGAGCAGCTATCACTGGCAGTTAAAGCAACATTAAATCCAATATCAACACAGTTGAATTAATTCTGGAGAAAGGAAAATGGGGCTAAACACGGCTGCTGTGTTTCTGATTCCAACTGTAATGATTTTTAATGAATCACTTCAGATAAACTAAATTAAGCAATTTAAATTGTGTGACTGCAAGGTCAACAGTGGGTCTCCCCATCTAGGAATAGACAAGAGAGTTAATATCCGCCTTAAAATATCTGTACCATGGGCCCTGAACTGGAGATGCCCAAAGGAAAAACAGCTATAATTACTTTGTTCATTCATTTCAAACCACAGGTCTTGAAGGAAGTTTCACACTGGGATATCACGAAGATGAATTTGCTAATTAGGTAACACAATTTGCAATAAGAGTGAGACAATGCACGAGTCGCATGTATGCAAACTGCTCCATTGTAAAGTGTCAATTTTAACTCGTTCATGATATTTAAACTTTCCCTCAGTGCCAAAGTGAGCCTGTGTCAGTTGTCTGTTCAGCCACCGGTCGCAAACAGGAGGAGCAAATATTTCTTATAATTCTGCATTTATTTAATGGTGTCATTTTACTGTTCAGTTCAATTTATGCTCAGCTCTGCAGTGACACTGCCGTCACATCATGATAAAGACATAGCACCACATGTTGACGTTCCCTTGCACGACCAATCTGCTGCTGATGATGATGTAAAACTGCATAACATAAGATGTCACATCATTAGGGCACTTTTGCATTTTTACTGTTGATGACTGTAAATGATCACTGGCAGCGACGTGTAGATGTATGCACTTTTTTATGTTTGTGTGTATCTGTGGGGTGAATTTAACTGTGGTGCAGTCACAGGGGGGATGAGGGAGATGGAGAAACGTGCTGTACATCAGCAGTATAAATGCTCAAACCTGCAGTTATGGACTGTCCATTTGTGGAGCAATTTGCACCAAAGCACTTTAAAATTGATTGCAAGCCTCAGCAGCAGCATGGTCGCATTCTCTTTGGAGTGAGAGCTTCTGAGCATCAGAGATAAGCCACAAAGTAACCGAATCAGAAGGCACATGAGGGTTAATGAAAAGTGATGTTGAATAATCAAATTAGTCTGATATTCGTATTCGTATTTCTCATTTCTATTTAAACTACACATTTAACTACACTTTTTTTTTTAAAGCTGCGTATCATTCAAATATGTGCTCACAAAGACACAAACGATACATGAACTACTTACAAACGCTACATTAAGGCAGCGATTCACGAGGCAGACTCTGGAATGTCATGCCAGGCTGGAAGCAGCTCCACAGGCCGTAGGAGACTGACTCACCGTGCAGCCACATTTAAAAGGTAAGTGCTCCTAAAGGCCTCTGCTGCTGCTACTCCACTTCTGCCCTGGCCCCCTTTAAATCTGCTTAATCATTCATCAGGTACAACCACAGCCTGCGTAGCCTTGGAGCCAGTGCAGTGTCACAGTGACAGATGGGGGGACTGTGGCAGTGGGGAAGACACAGTCTTGAGTGCGTAGAGTGTGTGAGCTGCAAACAAAACAGTCTCTGGGATTCCTCTGAAGGAGAGGTTTCAAGGTTGGGAGGAGGCCAGGATGCTGCCTGGGCAGAGCAAGAGCGTACTTTATCGATTTTTTAAATTTTAGTTTAATTTATTGCTTTGATCGTCTTCCCAGAACACTAGCTGATGCCTTCAAAACTGGTCTTGGGTTTTTTTTGTCTGATCAACACATTTTCCAGTTAGAGAGCTCTATGGCAGGAGGCCATTAATCAGTGCCGTCTTCAATTATTGCTTAATATTGTTATGCAACCAAACAATTAACATTAGATGACCGCTTTTATTACTATGTTTCATCTGCCTCTGCTGTGATTAGAGTTTAATAAGGCTGGAGCACAAAAGCAGTGGTGTAGCACAGATATCCGTGGCCTCTAATTAGCAATATCAGTGGGCCCCCTTTCCCCATTTAATACAACCGCTGTAAAGCATGCACAAATACTTAAAACAGGACTACATTAGATCCACAAGCCTGTTTGTATAAGTGTAAAGTAGATTTTAAAATTAGAAGCATCCAGATTTACTTACATGTTATACCATCGGGGTCACACGCTATTTTGGCCAGTTCAGTAAACCTGCATGTTTTTAAAAGACAATATTAGTGTCATTTTGGCTTTATGCTTGTTTAGAATGAAAATGCCTGTATTATACACCTTTTGGAGATCAGTTCATCTCCAGAAGCCTTTCACAGCAGCCCAAGCTTCTGCATACAAGGGTAAGACAAAAGAGCTTATAATCATGGTCATCCAAAAGCTAACATCCTTTGTTGGCCCTTCTATCAAAAATGGTAAATGGCCTGTATTTGTATAGCGCTTTTACTTTACACATCCAGTCATCCACCCATTCACACACTGGTGGAGGCAAGCTACAGTTGTAGCCACAGCTGACAGAAGCGAGGCTGCCATAACACAAGTAGGCGGTAGGTGAAGTGTCTTGCCCAAGGACACAACGACCGAGACTGTCCAAGCCGGGGCTCGAACCGGCAACCTTCCGATTACAAGGTGAACTCCCAACTCTTGAGCCACGATCGCAGGTACCAAACCTCACATCCTTCCAGTAAGGGTTTTTTACTATTGTACTGTTAGAAGAGAGAGGCCACTACATCAGAACAATGATCCTAAACAAACCTGAACATCTAACGGACTACCGTCGGAAGCTTCCTCAGTTGTACAGCTGAAAGTTTTGTTGTGGTCCTCAGTGCCTCCTGGCACGACGATCATTGAAAAGATTGATGAAACCAAAAGACCCTTCTATCAAGCCTGACATGCTCCCTTTAAGGCCTTCACATTTCTTACTACAAGGATCATAAATGCGATGTCTGCTTCCAGTTAGGTGAACGTAAACACAAACTGAATTTGCTCATTTACTTGTGAAGACAGCCTCCGGTATCGCGTCCATCAGTGATGCGACTAATTGCTCTCGCGGTAGTCTGGCAAGCTCATGAAATCAACCAGGTTTGTCACTGTAATCGCATAACGTGACACATCTGTGTTTTGAGACGACTCTGAGCAGCCGCACTTTTTCCCTGCATGAATTTCTTTGGGTTGGCTCTCGTCACATTGGAACAGCAGTTTGGTTTTACTTAATTCTAGATGGAGTTCAGCAACAGCACCCACACTGATTTCTGCAGCTGCAGCACCCCCTCCTCCTCCCCTCCTCTTCCTGATCCTCGTCCTTGTTTAACACTGCTGAAACATTCAAGTCTGTCAGAGTGATCAGTCTCTTAACTCTAGGCTTAAGCGCGCGGTTTAATTACACGTAAGGCGGAGAGCAAAGTACAGTATCTGCTTGTGTGTCTGTTTTACTCCCCATCTCTGTGGGATGCAGTGTAGATTTTGTAGAAACAAATGGCTGAAAATAACTCTGCCGGGGCGGTCTACAGCCTCTATTCTCGACTTTCACATCGCAGCTCTGTTTCCATTTGGCCGACCCTTCCCATCCCCTCGTCGTGGGCCGAGGATGTCAAAAGGATCAGCTGGATGCTCTGGTGTCTTCTCATGTGCAACATATTGCTTTTACTCGGCTCTGAAAGGAATTAGGTCAGCACATGAAACATTCATAAAAGATACATTATGTGTAAATGGCTAACAGCTTAACTCGAGTAGCTTCCCCCAGCATGTCTGGCCCAGTCGCAGGGTACATCTCTGTCTCCGTTACACATATAGCAAACGGTATCTCTCTTAAGTTCACGTTAAGACATGAGATGCATAAACTATTACTACAAACGTGCAGTAAAGCCAGGGTTGCTCCATTGCAGTGCAGATCAGAGGCAGAGAGATCACAGTAAGGCACAAAAGTGAAGCTCTGTTTGGTGTGAAAACATTAAGCTTACTGTGGGCAGCATGCAGAGCAATAAATACAAGCCACAAGCCATTCATCTCTCTGGGCACGGCTTCACCGCCACTCTGTTTTTAATTTTGCAGATACTGTCGAGGACTCAAACGCACCAGAGAAGCATGTTAAAGTCCCAGTGTACGGGGGAGACATCCTTGTTTTTGTAGAGATTTTGTTTTGTAGCTGGGGGGAGGGGAGACAGTAGCGTGTGTGTGCGTGCAGCGGGGAGGGGATGGTACATCCATACCAGTCGTGTTTGTGCTGCCGTTCAATCAAGTGTGTACTCGGAGACAAAGAGACAAAGACTATCAGCCTATTTATATTCATCTTTTCTATGAGAGGGGAAAAACCTGCCCTGAAAAAGAATTAGCACATCATCACATGTTATTGCTTTGATGTTAATTGCATCCTTATGCCACACAGCTCCCTCTTCATTCACAGAGATGGTCAAATTGCTCGGGAAGTTTCTCGGGTTTCAGTGTCAAAGTCAGAAGCCTTACTGTGTCAGTTTGCTAAAGCTTTTTAACCTTAACCACTCTGATTAGGAAATTATGTTTCTGCCCTGAAGTTTAAAAACAGCAAATTGTGAGGACAAAACATAGAATTATCACCAGCTCTGCAGTCCTTCCTTGCCATTTGTTATCAAATAGGCCCTAAGTACTTTGTACGTGGTGATAGTACGGAGAGCATAATTCACATTTCTGAGCATTTAAGCTGATTACCTTTTACTGTTTAAGTCCACATTGCATATTTTATAAAACATTATGCTCCGAAAAAATTGCACAAGAAATCCAAGTCCAGGCACTTTAGATAGGTTTGAAAAAGTAATCAGAGGATTTTATTTTGAAGACATTAACAATATACATTGATGTGTTTTTTTCTAAACCTGCCCAAGTGCTTGAACTGATATTTTAAGCATAATATTTCGATTTCTCTATTGTTTTGCAATCATTTCAAACCATGAAATGATTGTGGTGTTTGAGGGGCTCCAGTAGCACTTCTTTATTTACTCATATTGCTTATTTTATGTTTGTAATGCCTAATTTTGATATTTTGTAACTAATATTACAATTTTGAATGTGATGCAATACATACAGCACATTACGGGAAGAACTGGTCCACTCACTTAACAGCACAGGGCCAGGACTGGGGATAAAAATCGAGGAGACAGCTGCTGGCTACCTTGAAACTTAAGCCCGAGCCCAAACAAAACCTAAACATGTGAGCTATAAACAAAAATATATATAACGGTAAATAGTTATAGAGCCCAAAACTGCTCCTTGTACAGACTCTAAACGTGTTTATTTGTGCTCTTAAATTGTGTCTGTGAAGACTGACTCAAGTCGCCACACAAGGAACTGCAGATTTTGGAACTTCTCCCATTGGCTTAAATTTTCAGGCCGCAAGGTTGTTGCTCAAAACCAGAACCAGAGACCTTTTCTTATTTCTTATTTGTTTCCGTTGACAAACACAAGTGCCTACATCACCCATTATGCAACGTACACATTTTAAAGCACCCAACAGTTTAACCCCGCTGTGTTATGCTAAGATGACTTGAATTACTCGGGAATACTATACACCTCTTTTTTAAATTTGAACTTGTAGCCTTCAGACCCAACTGATTCTTCTAAAGCGCTTCATAAATCGCTTTTCAAATATGCATGGGTACTCACCAATAGAGCAGGGCGATATGACCAAAAATATCTATCACGATATACATTTGAAAATTTGCGATAACGATATAACTGACGATATAATTGACACTAGACAAAATACTTTACAACTCCACAACTTTATTAGTGCAAAAAAACCATCAATGTATTTTCACTTAAACAAGCAGCTTTTTTATGTGCATTAAAGTTATATAAAAATTTAACAGTCCAAATGCAAATTCCTTGCTGACAGTTTAACCAAAAGGCATTTCCAGTGGAAATTGGCCGACATATCCTCAGCATAACCATGTATAATACCCACAAAACTTAAAAAGAGGTTGTCAAAGGAGCTTGCAAAGAAAAGCGTCTGGACTTAAAGAAGTCCAGACGCTTTTCTTTGCAAGCTCCTTTGACTACAATGACCTGGATGACTGAGAACCTTCACAGACTTAAAAAGAGGTTATACACACACAATACGGTAATATTATGTTGAAGCACAGTACGTATCACTCCGTGAGGCGCCTGCCTATGATAGCTATAATGCTCCGACAATCCATCAAGCGGTGCGGGTTTGTAGCTTAGCAAAGTCGCACAAAAACATTTGACAGATTTTTGAGCGCCGTGTACATAAAATCGTTTCGAGGTCAGTAAACACAACCAGAATTCATACACACGGGATTATAAGGGGCACTGTCGATTTTCAGAAAAATCAAAGGATTGATTTTAAGTGTGCCGTATTTTCCAAACAACACGGTAATAACGACGGCCCGCTAGCATGCTCTACCAAAAATAGTGCTTTGTTGTGTATCTGACGGATGAAAGCTAAACCAGTTCCACCACTGAAATTGCAGCATTTTTACAAACCAATTCTGGTTCATCCGTTTCATTTAACGATCCGCTTTTGCCCTTCTCATTCTCCATCGCCGCCATGCTTTTTCCGCCATGTGCGTATGTAAACAAAGGAACTGTGCATGCGCGTTTTACCCATATTCTATCGCGATATTTCATTTTCTTATCGTTGCCCAACATTATACCGGTATTACCATGAACGGTATGATATGGCCCAGCCCTACTCACCAAAACCTTGATGTTTATTTATTTATTTATTCATATATATATATATATATATATATATATATATATATATATATATATATATATATATATATATATATATATATATATATATATATATATATATATATATAATATGTGAAAAAATAAATAAATATTTATTTATTAGGGGTGCAACAATACTCGTGTCAGTATTGAACCGTTCGATACAGTGCTTTCGGTTCGGTATGTATCGAACAATACAAAATTTTTAATTTATTTTATCAACTTTTCTTCTGACGATGCTGTCTGTGTTGAGAGCTCAGTGGATCTGCGTTCGACTACTCCGCCTAGGCTGCAGTGTTGAGCGCAGATACACTGAGCGCAGCGCAAGCTAGCAAGACAGAAGCTAAGCTCGTTGCAACATGGCAACTGCCTCAACGCTACCCGAAGTTGAACCCCCCCATTCAGATCTGGCATTTGGAACTTTGGAATTTTGGTTTTCATGTGAAGTATGACCCTGAAGGTAAGCGTGTCATGGACAAAAGTAAAACAGTATGTCGGATGTGCCAGCAATGCTCAGTTACATGGGTGGGAACTACTGCGTTAGCTCAGTTTGCTCGTTAACGTGTTGGCCGTCCAGCCCCACGCACGGGGCGATCCGCGGTAACTTGTTAACGGAGATTTGCCGCGTTATGGCATTAACGTCATTTAAGATTAACGCTGACAGCACTAGTGGGAACACAATGAATATGACTGCACATCATCCTAGTGCAAAGACAAGTGGAAGCAGACAAACACAACAAGCACGCATGCTACAAACTTTACCCGAGTCATTTAGACAGCCGTTAGCACATGATTCTCCTTATGGGGACCTGATATGTTTAATATGCTGCTGAGAATATAGCCCAGAAGAAGCGTATAGTATAGCTTTTATTTTGGAAAGAGACATTTCTCTGTAATAAACTCTCTTTTCCAAAGATGAGTGATTTCTCGATTTCTCGATTTCTCGATTTATTTTTTAATTACTTTGTTGTTTCAGCAACATTAAATTTAAAAACTGTACTTTTGAGTTAAAATATATATTTATAATTTTAATAAATGACAAATTAAAAAAGCATGAACATTTTTTTGTATCGAAAAAATATCAAACCGAACCGTGAATTTTGTTTTTTATAAAAAACACCCAGCATGCCCCTGCGGGCGGTTTATCCTTCAAGCTCGGGTGCTCTACCAGAGGCCTGGGAGCTTGAGGGTCCTGCGCAGTATCTTAGCTGTTCCCAGGACTGCGCTCTTCTGGACAGAGATCTCCGATGTTATTCCCGGGATCTGCTGGAGCCACTCGCCTAGCTTGGGAGTCACCGCACCTAGTGCTCCGATTACCACGGGGACCACCGATACCTTCACCCTCCACATCCTCTCGAGCTCTTCTCTGAGCCCTTGCTATTTCTCCAGCTTCTCGTGTTCCTTCTTCCTTATATTGCTGTCATTCGGAACCGCTACATCGATCACTACGGCCGTCTTCTTCTGTTTGTCTACCACCACTATGTCCGGTTGGTTAGCCACCACCATTTTGTCCGTCTGTATCTGGAAGTCCCACAGGATCTTAGCTCGGTCATTCTCCACCACCCTTTATATATATATATATATACTTCCCTTTTATATAGAGGATTACTGTTTTGATCACTTTCTTTATATTATTTTGGACTGGTGACTTTAGTTTTTCTAATGACCTAGCTACAGCATTCTGCATGACAGTGTTTTGTCCTCTCATGGCATTGGCCAACGGTGACGTCATGTTTTTCCCTGCTTGCTGTGTTGCTCCCCAGGGCCCTGTAGTCAGTGGAACCCAGTGATGTCTCTGCATAGTGCACAAGGGTATGAGAGATGAGTTGGCACAAAAAAAACAGGGAGGGAAAAAAGCGAAGTGCTTTTGAATTAGCCACTGTACTACTGAGCCTTGGCCAACCAATAAAAAGAATCAATGCTGCACCAAAGACTCAAGGGTAACATTCACTCTGAACAACCCATTACTGTCTCAGCAAAGCCACATTTCATTTATAGTCCTACATTACAGTCACATCACTTCTGGAATGCTCCGCATTAATCATGGCCAAGCTGTCCATGTTAAATCCTTCATCACTGATTTCAAGATGTTCCTCTTTTGAAACAGACATAAGATCACAAAAAAGAGCTTGAGAGGAATTGCATCAGCTCTGAAAATAGAGGGGTGTGAAGATGAGCAAAGTTTCATTTCCCGTGTGCAGTTGTAAACACCTCTAATTGAATTTCAAAAGATTTCGAAACTTATTCTAATATTGCCTCCACTGCGCTCATCCCTGCGGTCTTTGACATGAAGTGGATATTGAGTTGAAGTGCCCCTCACTTCAATACCAGTTCAGACTCATCTTAAAACATGGAGAGTAATGCTGATTAATCCTAGGAAGGAGTCTGTCCGCTCTCACCGTATGCAGCATGACCTTGAACAAACCATGTGCTGTCCCTCATTTTTGAGAGAGACCTGGTGACTGCAGTGCTGGACTTGCCGTGACAGTGACTGCTCACTGCACTTATGCAACATTAAGCCATCTGCCGAGTAGAGCCCTCTTGTGGCTGTTTCACCTTTCAACTGCTCTTGAACCCACTTAGAAGCATATTCAGGGCTCTGCCACTATGTAAGTTATTAACAAGCCTTTCAAAATGTCTCAAATCTCATATCTACTCCAGCTGCAGATGTCACATTTTAGTGGTGGAAATGCATTTCTAAGCACATGTTAGGGAACCCCTTGGTTAATTATATAGTGAGTTTAGATTTTAAAAGAAGCAAATAAAACCCTGGAAGTATTTTTGCCTGTTAGCATGCAAATGAACCAAAGGAACTCTCTTCTGATAAAACGATGCAACAAATGATTATAGATTGTGTGACAGGACTGCCTTAAGGAGTCAGTAGCATCCGTGTAGTCTGTCCTAAAGTAGAACCTTTCAGGCTGAAAGATTAAGGTAACACTTAAAGCCTTTTTCCACTAGTACCTACTTGACACAGCTCGACTTGCCTCAACTGGATTTCAAATGTCTTCCATTACAATCGAGTACCACCTAATGTGCGTGGGGTTGTTATAGCGTGTGACCGAAAGTCCGGTGATGTCATTTGTATGCAACACAAACACCACAATAATAGAGGATGTCAAAGTGATGGTATACCTGCTGCTGTGCATAAGGCTTTTTGTCAGAGTTGGGGAATGCAGTGTGTTTTTTGTGTAGGGAATGTCCACTCCGGGTCAGGGATGAGTTCCTGCCCCAAGTGGAAGAGTTTAAGAATCTCGGGGTCTTGCTCACAAGTGACAGGAGAAGGGAGCGAGAGATCAACAGATGGATTGGTGCTGCGGCTGCAGTGATGTGGACGCTGCACCGATCTGTTGCGGTGAAGAGACAGCTGAGTGTAAAAGCGAAGCTCTCAGTTTACTGGTCGATCTACGTCCCTACCCTCACCTATAGTCATGAGCTGTGGTAGTGACCGAACGAACGAGATCGCGGATACAAGCGGTGGAAATGGGCTTCCTCTGAAGCGCTCTCTGGGTGAGAAGGGTGAGAAGTTCGGCCATCTGGGAGGGGCTCAGAGTAGAGCCGCTGCTCCTTCACATTGAAAGGAGCCAGTTGAGGTGGTTTGGGCATCTGACAAGGATGCCTCCCTGGTGTTCTGAGCATGTCCCACCAGAAGGGAGACCCAGGACACACTGGAGAGATTATATCTCTCAGCTGGCCTGGGAACGCATCGGTGTTCCCCCTGACAAGCTGGAGGAGGTGGCTGGCGTCTAGGCTTCTCTGCTTGGGCTGCTGTCCCGGGTACCCGACCCCGGATAAGCGGAAGAAAATGAATGGATTTCCCTCATTGCTGGGTTTAAAAAAATGGCGGTTTAGATTTTTGTGAAGGAGACACTCATGACTCATGGAGTGATGCAACTGACTAGCCAATGCAGTCTGTTGATGTCACAATTTTGGATCGCCTCAGATTGCCTGAAACCCCAGCCAAATAGGCACTAAAAAGGTCTGGGTACCATGTACTACCACCTGTTGGAAAACCATAAAACTAATGTTGAGTTGAACTGAGAAGTTGAACTTCTCACAAAACAATCAAAATCAAGAAGCAGTCAAAATTCTGCACGGTAAAAAAATAATAGCAGATATTAGATGCTCTGAAAATGAGGTTTACGCCATGTAGACACAGGTCTACATGGCGTAAACCTGTGTAGACACAGACTGGAAATACTGCATTGCCAGCTAAGCCACCAGCTGTCTGTTTGCGTCCACTAATTCACTGAACTGGACCTTTCAATCATGTTTGTGGTGTTACTAGCATTTTATTTGCAACCTGTGGTTATTACTAATTAGATGGAAGGAAGGTATTGATTTCTGTTCAGCGCATCTTTCCAGCTAAGCTTACCGGCATTAGCTCTTAACTGAGCACGCCAACCTCTAAACCAAATGCAATCAGTACTAGTTTAAAGCAAAAGAAAAAAAGCCCAACATGGTGGTAGTCAATCAGCACTTTACAAACGTGTTATTAGGCGGTAGCTATGTCCATCTATTGATCTGCTAGCCTGTGCCACTTTTTCATATTCTTCCTTCCATATTTTGTGGTGAGTTGGAGATACAAATTTTGGTGACCACTAAGCCTAATATGCACTGAACATTGCACGTGAATTGTGATTTATAATAAATCCTTTTTTTTAAACAACTAGATGGTAATAATCACTGTGTGTGACAAAGTTTCATTCATATATTATATTAGAATCGTATTAGTGAAATAACATAAGGTAAGATACTGAGAATCTAAGTAAACTTTAACTAGCTGATAGATCTAGTCTGCAGCTGCATGCTTCTCTGTATCTCATGTTAAAATCTAAGCCGCATACCCATGGGTAATTCACACAGACTGTGAGAGGGGAAATTTAAGTATGCAGTGAAGACAAGAAAACGTCTTCCAGGTTCACAACATGGATTTCAGAAACACAAAAACTTTATGACAAGGCTCTTGCCAAATGCTGTTACAGCTGACATTTCCACAGACACACATGAGGACAATGGAAGTGACATTGCTTTATTGTTTTCTATTTCCAGCTATGCACACCTTTTATTCTGTCTCATCTCCAACTGCAGCAGCTGTGCAGTGACTCATGTGGAGACATTTAGCACTCGTTCCTCGCTGAGCTCGACATGCATGTAGGAGTGAGCTGCCAGGTGCCAGGCTTGCTATTCTGTCCTCTCAATCACAGCAGTGAATATGGAATGAGACGAACCAGCTTATGTAAAGGCTTCCTGATTAATAAAACATGAGGAATTCAAATAAAAAGAATCCTAATCTTCTCATCAGGCTGCCGCCATCGCCTCTGACTGAATGCGAGGACTAAACTGAGGCCCATCGGTAACCGAGGGTTGCGGCGGCGTGATGGTGGTGGGGTGCAGTGTACGAGAACAGCAGAGGAGTCCGGGGAGAAAGCCTTTGATGTCGGAGCAGCATGTCAGATTAGTACAACAGCAGTGACTCAAATAGGGAGATGAGGGGAGCAAGGGAAGAGGCTCCTGCAGGCTAAAGGCCACAGCAGGGAGGGACAGGGCAATGTTACAGTGTCAGCAAGCTTCACATCTTTAGTGCACAAGCAACAGTACATTTGGCATACATGAATACATCATTTAACTTAAAGAATTTTCTGTCTTAATACAGTTAATAAGATATGTTCAATTCTAACATTTAATGATAATACTGTATCATATATATTATCATTATCAATGTTGGCATTATGTGTGTGTACTTGCTTGCAGCTTGCTTCATAATATTACAAAAATAAACCCTGTTGAGCAAAAAGCTTCAGCTGTTAGACTACAGGTAGTAAATCTGGTAAACTGTAAAACACTGCTGACAATTGATCACAGCATTGGAAAACTATATTTTATTATTTATTGTTTTTCAGCCTGCATTTTGAAAAATGCTACCTGCTTTAAGCTAGGCAGCTAGCAAACCTTTTCTTATCTATACACATTACAAGTTTTGTCTCACTAAACTATTTTAGTTTTGTATTTCCATAGCCTATTGTATGTAAGTTTGCATTATTTTATTTTACTGACTACCTTTTGAAATATGCAACATTTCGTGAGCTAGTCGGTTAGCAAGATTAGTTAAAAGCAATATAAACTGTAAAATGAAAATGTAGAGCTAAAGGGAAATTAAGAATTGCTAAAACTTTGAATGCGTCCCCAAATGCAGTCACAAAAACCATCAAGCGCTACGATGAAACTGGCTCACATGAGGACCGCCCCAGGAAAGACAGACCAAGAGCCACCTCTGCTGCTGAGGATACATTCATCCGAGTCATCGCGTGGCACGAATGAGAACCCACACACACAGCGTTGCGCGTTGCTATGCGTTTTCTTGTGTATACGTTTAGACACTTTCTGTCTGAGCAGCTTTCCAGCTGCCACACCGCTCTCCCCTCCTGTCTGGCAACATCCTTTAAAGAGGAGTCATTATTCAATGATGGAGGTCAGGTGTGCAAGTCAGCCTCCCCCTAACACCACACTGGGACCTCACTGCTCCACACATCCTCTGCAGCCGAGCCACAAACCACACCCCGCCACACACCAGCCTCAGGAACCGCATCTCAGATTAGAGCACAGATAAATGCCACACTGAGTTCCAGTAGCAGATACATCTCTACATGAACTGTTCAGAGGAGACTGTCAGGCCTTTATGGTCAAATAACAGCTAAGAAACCACTACTAAGAAAAAAACACAAGCAGAAGATATTTGTTTGGGTCAAGAAACACAAGGAGTGGACATTAGACCAGTGGAAATCTGTGCTTTGGTCTGATGAGTCCAAATTTGAGATCTTTGGTTCCACCTGCGGTATCTTTGTGCGACGCAGAAAAGGTGACCGGATGGTCTCCACATGCATGGATCCCACCGTGAAGCATGGTGGAGGAGGTGTGATGGTGTGGGGTGCTTTGCTGGTGACACTGTTGGGGATTTATTCAAAACTGAAGGCACACTGAACCAGCATGGCTACCACAGCATCCTGCATTTAGTTGGACCATCATTAATTTTTCAACAGGACAATGACCCCAAACACACCTCCAGGCTGTGTAAAGGCTATTTGACCAAGAAGAAGAGTGATGGAGTGCTGCACCAGATGGCCTGGCCTCCACAGTCACCTGACCTAAACCCAACCGAGATGGTTTGGGATGAGATGGGCCGCAGAGTGAAGGCAAAACGACCAACAAGTGCTGACCATCTCTGGGAACTCCTTCAAGGCTGTTGGAAAACCATTTCAGATGACGACCTCATGAAGTTCATCGAGAGAATGCCGACAGTGTCCAAAGCAGGAATCAAAGCTAAGGGTGGCTGTTTTACTACATAATTCCATATGTGTTCATTCATAGTTTTGATGCCTTCAGTGAGAATCTACAATATGAAATAAAGAAAAAACATTAAATGAGAAGGCATGTCCAAACTTTTGACTCTTAGTGTAAATGCCAAAATGTGAATTGGAATCCACCTTTGGGCTACAATGTTTTTGGCGCACATATTGTTCGGCACCATCTCTAACAGAGACAATGATTGACCTGTATGGGCTGATCAAGGCGGCTGCTTATCACCACTTAACGAAGTCCATAGGGAGAGATTTTAATACATGGCATGCTGTTCTGTTCTCAGCCTGCTGACTAGTTGGTAAAGCAAAGACCTGTCTGACAACCTTTAAACTTCAGTGTAACAAGTATTTGGGTTAAATCAGTCTTCAGTGCTTCACAGATGCTAAAAGCACTGAGTGAGGACTAAGCACAAATGACAAGTGATTTTCCATTTCTGGTTACAACCTTGTAATTCAGAGGAAATGTTTACATTGTAAGAAGTCATTTATATTAAGTCCAGTCGATTGTGCAGCTGATTCAGTTTGACATTGCCCAGCTGGGTGCTGTGATAATACCACCATCAGTGATCTTTCACTCCCCTTTTCCTCCCCTCTAATGGATAGGATTCTTCAAGTAGAAGGATCAAAGCCGCAGTAGGGGGCTCGGAAAGGGTTAGCACCGATCTGAGGGAATGGAGAAGTGGGGGAGGACAGGCAGGTTTGCACTTGCTGCATTGCCTGAGCTCTGTCTGTCTAATGCTGCACTGGAAACGTCCAGCTTTTGGGGAGAAATCTGCCACAGTGCTTCAGAGATGAGATGAAATGAGATCTGAGCCTATTTGACATTTAGATAAAAATGGTAATAAGCGGCATATGACAGGACAACCCTGCCAGTGATGCCTTAGAGTTTCACATATACACCAACGCTGTTACGTAACTATAACAACCACAACAACGTGACAAGCAGTAGAAACCGAAGGCATGAACACAACGGTATTCGCCGCCAGCGAGAGAACTTGAACATCCTCTTCTGCAGCATTGCTGTGGCTCTCTTTCTCTAAAGACAGCCGGCCGAAGGAGTCCAATGTTCAAACAGACTGTAACATCACACACTGGTGAAAATGAAAGTGTGGCATGCATGCCACAAGATGAATGAATCCTGTCATGTGCATTATACTGCAACCCCCACACTTGTGATTCAGTAACTGAGCCTCTTATTTGTAGAGATACAGCAGCATCAATGTCTGCACTCATCACTTTGGCTGCGAAACCATGGACCATATGGAATTTGTATTTCCAAGTCCCAACATTGCCATTTTGAATGATGCCATGCAATATTTCTGGATTTTTGGAGCCACTGAGCAACAGCTTCTGGAATGAAGCCAACGCAGAACATACAAAGACAGCATTTCATCTAATGGCAACTTGATGCTGACTCCAAAAGCAAGTCAAACCCCAAGGACTCCCTCATGCCCAACTTCACAGCATTAAAAGCCATGTTCATGGCCTGGTGCAGGAAAAAATGGTTTAAACCTCTATGCATAATAACTGTGGAGTGGTAGAGGGGTTAGGGGCAAGGTACCACCATAAATATGGCCAAGAGTTCATTTCAGTAACCAGCTAGCTGCCCATGTTAGCAAGCAATCAAAATGACCACACCCTTAACTTTAAGCATTAACAGTATGGAGATGGATGACTCTTTTTTTTTTAAGAAAAATCACCCTCCACACAGCTGTTACAAAGGGGAAATATTCATAACGGCCAAAAGCTTTTAAGTGTGAGGCTGTAAACATGTAAAGTTGTACATTTTATCATCTGAGGATTGACTCATTCCACAAGCCAGCCTCTAGTGGCCATTAGAGGAAGTGTAGTTTTTGGCACTTCCGTGTTGGCTTCAGTTTTCGGACCTTGAAGTTGCCGTTTACCTGAAACCAGTTGAATGTACAGCTGGCAAACAAACGGCATTGTGCTTCCAGCCTGCAAATAATCATCCAACACACTTTCACATGAGTCTGTCGCTCAGTACCTTTGCAAGCAGAACATTTTTATGGCTCCTGCTTCACATCTACACAGCAACAGTGAACGCCTTCCCACAGACTCCCGGTGGAACTGCCAATCCCACCTCACGAATAAGCACAACTCACGGCCTAAGTGGCATTTCGCTTTGAATTGCTGGCTGCTGTACATCACCAGTGTGGAGCAGACAGACAAACACCATGTCGTCTCACAGTTGGAGTGCCAAGCGCTGCCTTCTGCCATTTAGATCACCATGGAAACAGCCAAATACACAACCAGCACTCTCGTCAGCTTCGGCTCAACACACTGCAGTCCATGTGTGATAGCAACTTGTGTGCCCCCATGCTGCAAGCACACACCTCGTTCACAAATGCAGAAATAAGAGAGCGAGAATAGAGAGGGGGAGGAGAGAGAACACCCAGTTCTACATCATGACTTCGTGTTTATTCAAAGATGTCACAGCTTGATGATGTGAAGGAGATTTGGGCAATGAGGAGCTGATGTTACAAGTCTGGATGCCATCATTAGGATAAAATCAGTGCAATGCTTAAAAAGGGGGACTGTACATATGACCTGCATGACACTAGTGGGGAAAAACCCCATCATAGCCTGATTCATTACGGTGTGGTTGATATTTTAAAGGCAGCCACACAGAAGGCCTACTTCTCACAGCCAGAGCGAGCACTGGGTAGTAAATGACGCACGTTTACAACACAGTCTACGTTTCCTGCACACAAATGAAGTGGGACCACCACGGGTGCAGTCTGCGTGACTGGATGATGGCGAGCCCGGACTCCGTGATGTCACGCCTACCCAGTCGACCGCGTGAAGCAGCAGTAAATGAGACAGCTGACACATGTCCAACAAGCAGTCGGATTACCGCCCCCCCTCCCCTCCTCTTACCTGCTCTGTGCGCTTCACCCAGGCGGACCTCGGTGATGCTGCTCGGGTCACTCTGAGATCTTCCCCGCTGCAACACACAGTCCTCCTCCAGCCCATCCGATGATGCCATGGTGAAAAGAAGACGGCGACACGAGACTGAAAGGGGCGATCTCCGTCAGCCAAGGTCACCGGCATCAAGAGGTGGTGCGGATTAAATGTGGTCGGAGTGCTGCAGCTGCAGCTCCTGGTCCCCGAAAAGCAGCAGCGCTGGGGAAATCCATTACGCGCGCAGCATCATGGCGCCTTCAGGTGTTGCTCGCAAAATCAGCAACGTTAACAGGTAGTAAGTGAATTTGAGTGGTAAATAAAACTAGGAAAGCGCTATATTGATTCAAATTCATATAATAAAGAACTCCATTTAAATCTGTCCTCTATTGCAGTCCCGGTTTGTGCAATTTGGTAAGAAAGGCTTGTGCCTTTGAGTGTTTTTTCTTTGCCCTTTAATGTCTTAAATATCAGGCCACATTTGAAAGCAATAAATCCTACAGCCTATGAAGGCAGCATCAGAGTCATCGCCTGCTTGGTATTAGCTGAAAATGGGCAGCGTCTTAATGGAATCTTCCTCTGAATCCATGCTTTAGTTTCAGCCTTCTGTCCAGTTCATGCAAACCATGTCAATGTTGGTTAAATGTATAGTTTGTGCTGCTCGATCCCTCTGAAGTCTGCTGCGCTGTTCTCTCCTTGATACTTCAGATCAACGCTTGAATCACTTTAAGCACCAAATACATCTGAATATAAGGAGGAGAGGAAGTGCATAGCAGTCAGAATTTGACATCATGACAGAGACACCGTTTTCAGTTCACTGCCATGGCCAAAGTCATTAACACAGAGGTAACACTATTACATGTGAGATACTTCAGTTTTGGGTTTGAAATGGCAGTTATCACCGGTGATTATGTATTAAAAAGGTTGGTCTTATGAGTATAACATGTTATCAACACATTTTCATCAACAAAGCAGAAAGTAAGAAAAACAAAACATGCAGGTATAATGTAAAGTACATTTGGGAAAATGTTTCTCTCTTAACGTTACTATTTCATTTTGTTGTTAACTGCAACTTTGCTTTGTTTGTTATTTTATTAATTTTTATATTTTAAGTATTTTATTCTGATTTTTTTTTTAAAGAGTAGAGTAACAAAAATAAGACGCACTGAAAACTGTGTAGTTTATAGACTTGACTCAGTCATGGTTCCTGCAGTGAACAAATCATCATTTTTTTTCAACAAAAACAAAATCAACAGTCAACCTTAAACGGGTCACTGTAAAGTCAAAGTCAACAGCAACATAAAAAAAAATCTGTTTCAACTCATGATTGCAACAGTGCACAAAGTCTTCACATTTAGCAAGAACATTTTTTTTGCTTTTGTTTTTTACAAATCGTTTTTGAAAAGATTAAATATCGGGTTAATTGCACACACATAGAAAATTGTTCTTTTGGTACAGCTTTTGAAGAGTTGTGGATACATGTAGCTGACTCAATACAGAAGATGCACATTTCCTAATAGTCATCTCTGCTTCTCTGGCCTGCTGCTCTGTTTCTGTATATACGATATTTAATTGATAATGACAATTTTATGTAATTTCTAAACTAAAATTTAACTAATAATTGAATTTTAATTTAAAATTGACCACAAATTTTATTAAAAAGCTGATAGTTGGATTTATTGAATTGATGAAAGGTACAAAGACACTGCAGACTGTAAAATGTAAATAAAAACAATGGAATAATTTGCGAATCTTAAAAACTCATATTTTATTCACAATACAAAGTATGTCAAGTGTTTAAATAATTTTTTAAAGACTATTTGGAATTTGATGGCAGTCTCAAAAACCTCTAGAGAGGGTAACACTGTGTAGTCTCTCAGCTATCTAATTTTCTTTAACAACAGTCTGTAAAGGTCTGGAAACTGTTTGCGAATGTATACTAAAACCTACTACCTTGTGACTGCTTACCAAATTTAGAAATGAAAACGGTAAACCAACTGTAAATACTTTAAAGCAGGGGTCCCCAATCCCAGTCCCCGAGGGCCGGTGTCCCTGCAGGTTTTAAATGTGTCCTTGATCCATCACAGCTGATTTAAATGGATAAATTACCTTCTCATCATGTCTTGAAGTTCTCCAGAGCCCCGGTAATGAGCTAATCATTTCATTCAGGTATGTTGACCCAGGGTGAGATCTAAAACCTGCAGGGACACCGGCCCTCGTGGACTGGGATTGGGGACCCCTGCTTTAAACTGCCCACGAGTGTCCCTAACGCCATCCCTGTAAATGCCATAATATGACCAGAATGACTGGTAAAGGAAAATCATTATTCTGCTTTGACTGTTTGAAGCACAGCTAAGAAGACTGATAACTCCTCGACAAGTAAGAGACGTATTGTTTCCCCTTTATTAAGACGTTCCCTTCAAAATGCAGACAGAGTAAAACTCAAATAAATCAATAAACATTTTGCTCTCAGACACTCATTTACATATTTTGCCATATGCCAATGATAACAGACTACAATATTAACAATGTAAAGGAAGACCTGCTATATAAACGCTGCACATATATGCATTAAACCAGTCAGATGGTTAATTTTCTAATCACAATATAGACACCTTAGTGTTGATACGACAGCACACCTTCGGGGGTCTAGAGGAGTCCGTGCCTCGATGGGTCAGGGCAAAAAAAGGGAACCAACACAATATTAGTCAGGCGTTCATAATGTTATACCTGATCCGTGTCTTTGCAAAAGTGCAAAATAAATGGATCTAATTCAAGTGCTGAGAAACTTTGGTACTTTAATGGTAGCAGTAAATGTCTGTATTTTGTCCCAACGCTAGGTGGCAGTTATGAACTTTTCACCATTTTTTCCTTTTACGGTGTAGAAGAAGTTTCCGAACAAACATGGCGGAGAAAGAACTCGGCGGAAGTCATGAAAGTAGCGGTTTAATCGATAAAAACGAAATTCTGGAAGCTAATGAGGCACTGAAATCAGAACAAGATGAAGTTTCGCAGAGCCGTAACTCTCAGTATCAGCAGGACCTGAAAAGCGTCCTCGTCACCAGCGTTTTAAACCTGGAGAAGCTGGATGTCGACCTGTACCGGTAAGTTTCCACTGCAGCTCGCTGTTTGATGTGCACCGATCCCCGCTCGGTATACAACAGGAAGGTAATGCTTAAAACACGTCATTGTAGGCAGCGACCTCCCAAACCTTCTCTATCTGCTGCTGACTCTTTTTGAGCTTCTGGTACCACAGGTGTTGACAACCAGGGACCTGATTGGCTCCTGATTAGCAAGCAGCACCTGTGAGCATGGACCCTCCTACAGCGGTCAGCAGGTGTCTGCTCTAAGCACGCCACGTTTGACTGATTAGGAATCAATGGAATAGGCATTTGTTGTCATTGTACATGTACAACGAAATTATGGACTTTATGGAAATTATGCATAAGGCAACTTCAAGCCTGTTTTACACAAAACCAAGCTGCTGCATTATCTGGATGGAGCCCTAGTACCAACTCCAAATTTAAGGCCAAATTCCATATAACAGGGGATGCGCTCCCTGTTATGTGGAATATTTGGCTCTCATGCCTCGTAACATGCCGACGATTTGGCACATTGCGTCGGTATGTTAGACATTGGGATGAGAACGTGTTGGGAGGAAAGTTATGTTCAGCAATGAGTTCATATTCTGCGACAGCAACGGGATCATAGGGTCAAAGTGTGGAGAAGATGTAGAGAACACTACACTGATTGCTGCACCAATAGGGCAACAGCTTTTGGTGGAGGCAGTGTGATGGTGTGGGGCGGTGTCTCCCTCACTGGAAAAGCAAGGCTTGTCATCAACAGAGGTGTAAGATGATAGATCCAAATGTGGCACCATTTAAGGGGAAATAAACAGGATTTCAAATGGTATATAAATAAAATAATCCACCAAACACTAATTTCCTTTACGTACTGTGATAAGTTCAGTTCACCTTTTATAAGCATTTGCCTGATTACCTTTCAGCAGTGTATCCCCTGTTCCCACAGGGGGACCCACCACTGGGTGCCCCGCACTCAGCGTCTGTTTGGAGGTCAGATAGTTGGCCAGGCCCTGGTGGCTGCGGCCAAGTCTGTGAGCGACAGCCTGTACGCCCACTCTCTGCACTGCTACTTTGTCCGAGCAGGTAAGATGAGCTGAACTTCCTCGGTGATGATTTGAAATTTGAAAGCAGGAGAAGCTCCAGTGCAAAGAATAACATTACAAAGAATCCATTTGGAAGTCAGCAAAGACAGAGAGAGAGAGACAACATACAGATTGGCTTAAATAGCTTCATCTCCTCTTCTTTTCCTGTACAAGCAAATGTGCACCTGTTTTCATTTTCAGTCAGTTATGATAGCACTTTACTGTTCTTGGTGTTTTCCAGGTGATCCAAAGGTTCCGGTGCTTTACCAGGTGGACCGCACGCGAGACGGCCGCAGCTTCACCGTGCGCTCTGTGAAGGCCATCCAGCATGGACAGCCCATACTAATCTGCCAAGCCTCCTTCCAAACACTGCAGCCCAGCCCCCTGCAGCACCAGTTCCCCATGCCAGTGGTCCCTCCGCCTGAAGACCTCCTCACTGTGGAGGAACTTATTCACCATTACCTCAGGTAGCATTGACTTTTGCAGACACTATTGCAGATCGCTTTAGTTGCTGTTTTAAAAAAAAAACTTTTTTATAATCATGTTTCCAGCTTCACTGTTTTTTCTCTGCATTGTGTCTTTATTTGCAAGCGTGTACTGTAAGGAGCTGAGAGGAAGTGCTAACAAGAGCTTTTTCACTTTGACAAGTCCAGATTGTGTTGTTTCTCCTACGACACATATCAGCTGATTAAAACTTAGGCTACGTCCACACGTACCCTGGTATTTTTGAAAACGCAGATTTTTCTATGCGTTTGCACCTTTCGTCCACACGTAAACGGCGTTTTTGGTCACTGAAAACTGAGATTTTTAAAAACTCCGGCCAGGGTGGATATTTTTGAAAACTCAGTTTTTGCATTTACGTCTGGACGAGAAAAACGGAGAAAACGCAGAAAATGCAGGGTCAAAGGTGTGCGCATTTTTTGACGTCACAGTGTGCGCCATGTTATTGTTTCGGTGAAATGAATTTCTACAATACTGTTAATTGTACTCTCTGCAGTGTTTAAATGCTTACACACACACACACACACACACAGTTACTGTCCCTCCACACATACGACTCGGTTCTGCTTCTATGCCCCAGCTTTGTTTACTTTTTCCCACCGAAGCTTCTAGACTTCTGATTGGCCAACATTTCTACACGGTTAGGAATATAGCGCCACCTGTTGCTTTGGCATGTTCCTAGCAGCATTTTTCTTCATTTCTGCCTTTACGTGTGGACGGGATTATTTTTTAAAACGAAAACAGAAAATCCCTGTTTTCAAAAATACCCGTGTACGTGTGGACGTAGCCTTAGATTTAACTGTTGGTTAAGCTGATGTTTACAACACTAATATCTCAGTCCAGCTATAAAGTCAGCTAAATTTGTCATTATCCATCTGTCTAGTTTCAGGTACCCTGTGGGGTTTTTTGTATTCACTTTAGTTATAATCATATAAAACTTCACTTTATTTATTATGCAAACTTCATGGATTAGGATCATTAATCAGGCCAGATTGAGAGGCCACACAAGCATTTTATTTTTGAAGTAAAAAAATCTTGAAGTTCATAGACATCAAAAAATGTAAAACTTATTATTATTGTTTAAAACAACAGTTTTGCTAACACTGCTATTATGCGTTACTAAAGAACTGCAGTTAGAATAAATAAAGCAAACATATAACTGTGTTTTCTCTCTGTCTGTGGGTTGTTTTGCAGTAAACCTGACCTGGCAGAGGAGGCAAAGAAAGGCCTGAAAAAACTGCTGGCTAATGAAGTCCCCATTGAGATAAAACCAGTCAACCCAGCACACTTTTACAGACTGGGTCCAGAGCAACCAAGAAGGCTGTTTTGGGGGCGAGCACGAGGACATATTGGTAAAATATCATTGTCATCCTGCCCTGCATACAGATCCAAAATACCATTTGTAATACCAGATTGATCCATAAACAAAGATATCGAGCCTCGTGCTTGAGATCAGAGTAAGACGTATGGTACATGCTAAGCTGTTTTTGTTGTGTGTTTGCGTAGGGGAAGGTAACATGAAGCTGCACTGCTGCGTTGCTGCTTATGTGTCAGACTTTGCTCTGCTGGGCACAGTGCTGCTGCCTTACCCAGAGTACAGGGCCAAGTTCTCCGCCTCGCTCGACCACTCCATGTGGTTCCACAGCACGTTCCGCAGTGATGAGTGGATGCTGTACGAGTGTGAGAGCCCATGGGCAGGTCAGTATGTTGATCACATCTCAAGAACGAATGCAGAACACAGTAAAGCATATGTTTTTAACATCAGAATATGACCGGGCATGTTTCCAGCTTCACTGTTTTCTTAGGTAAGCACTTTGTTTTTATTTTGAAACAAAGTGCTTACCTAAGTGTATGTCCTGCATTATTCAAACTAGTAGCTTGAACTCGTTTACTAGTTTGAAAAGCAGCCTTTGTTTTTCTGTCCCTGGAAACACATGGTATGTGTTTCATTTTTATTGGATTAAATATTGTTTTTAGCTTTTCTTTGTTATAATTTGTTGTAATGGGAGAGAGATAGATAGATGCAGATATAGAGATCGCAAAGGTACGATTTAAGAAGCTGAGAACAATATAACATTACAATCTAACAATAAAAACACAAGATACACAGTCAGGTACAGTCTAAAAATCAGATACACCAGTACACCACAGTTCACATACACTCAGACTGGTTGTGTTGGTCATTTGGACCAAAATCACTTCATGCATTTATTTCAGTTCTTTTTTGTTTCAGGATTTTGGGGTTTGTTTCCCTCTTGCTTTTAGTTTAGTTTAATTTCATTAATCTCATTATCACATTTGAGTGTCTATGTAATTTTAGACATTTAAGTACAGCAGAAACAGCTGATTAAAAATTACCTGCAGCAAAAAAGGCTTAACAAATGATTGCTACACACATGCACATACAGTTCTATCTGTATATAATATCACTTCCTGATGTGAAAACTAATGCAAAGTAGACTAACATGAGTCTTATTATTGAAACAAGCAGGCACTGCAAACTGATTCCACCAAGCTGACTTTCATTTTTTAAATCTCACAGTTCATCAGTGCATAACTATTGTTACACCCCATGAGTTATCTGTTCCCATCCTCATTACAGTGTTTATAATCCATCATTTGTGTTTGTTTTAAGTATTTTAGTCTAATTATGTTGATAACTACCAAAGCTAATAACTGTGCATATCATTTATAATACTAAAACTGTGTAAAAAAAAAAAAAAAAAAAAAAAAAAAAAGTGTTTCTCTGATGTCTCTGTCTGATATCTATACTTATAGATATCTATTACTTACATAGGAATAGTAGTGGTAGAATAGTTATGTTAAGCTATATAGTTTATGTCTTGCATATTTCCACAACCATATCCATAATCACTGTGTATGCTACCGTTGTATATTGTGTATTATCTTACTTATTTTATATTTGTTTTATTTTATTTGTATTTTTTGTATTTTCCTTCTGATATCTGTACCTGAGCTGAGGTAACGCAAAAACTAAACCACCGCCCCACCCCCACCCCCATGCATAGTATAACTATGCATGTGACAAATAAAGAACCTTGAACCTTGAAATTTCCCCGTCATGGAACCAATAAAATCTTATCTTATCTTAAGTAATATTAATGTAACAGTAGTATTTTTGGGTACCATCATCAGTGATGATGATTGTTGTGTATTTGGTTCTAACTTTCAAAGACTTTGTATTTGTTTATGCTTTGCTTGTCCTTTTGTCCATTCCTGAAATGACTTTCTGTTTTGTGCCCTACAGGGAGCAGCAGGGGACTGGTGCAGGGCCGAATGTGGAGAAGAGATGGGGTGCTGGCTGCCTCATGTACCCAGGAGGGTGTCCTGAGAGTGAAACCAGTCACTGAGCCCAGCAAATTATAGGGATACTTTATGTGTTCCCTAATTTATTTGTATAATCTAATTATATGATTAGCAAAAGAATTCTAAACATTTAAAAATTAATATATGAAAGCATGTTTTTTTTTCTTTTTTTAATAAATGTATTTTCCGCTTGTCATTTGTTTGAGAAATGCCTTCATTCTCACACATAAACACGATTCAATCCTTAATTCATATTCCTACAGGAAATTCTCCTTATCAAGGCAAAGACTTGAATATTCACATAAGTCAAAAGAGACATGTACAGTGTGAAGGTACCGCACAGGTCTTATGTACAAGCTTCACACACACAAGACTGAAGTGTGTACATGCATACATTTTCGTCAGCTTTTATTCTGAAGTTTTTTTTCCGGAAGTCTAACCTCGAGCGTCGCCTAGGCCTGTGTGTAGCTCCAAACAAGTTGTGTTTAACTTGTTCTGCCCAATATTTTTCAGGCATGCCTCGGGTCTATGTTGGCAAACTTAGCTACCATGTTCGAGAGAAAGATATTCAAAGGTTTTTTAGTGGCTATGGCAAGTTATTAGAGATCGACCTGAAAAATGGGTAAGACCGTCTCATCTTTCTTAGCTGCTAGCTAGTGAGCTAGCTTGATGTTATTTTAATGTTAACCCCGAGAGTTGATGCCCTAGTAGGGACAGTGTGCGGTGCTAACCGCGCTAATGTCAGCTAAAAGTTGAATTTGCGGTACAATGTCCTGTCTTTTGTCATTTAAGTTTTACAAAGCTCTGCTTTTGGTACTTGTAGCTAATTTTTCTTCGCTAACATTACACTAGTTGCTTGGGAAACGCTACAGGGTCAATCATCAGTTTAAATAAGAATTTGTCAGTGAGCGCAAACAAGGGGACTCTATCAGCTGGCTGCCAGCTGGTTGTATTTTGGTTATATGCCTACAAAACAAAGGCTGCTGAGCACAAATATAATAGTTAAGTGTAAGTTTCAGATAATTGCTGTATTAGAGAAATAGATTGCATATAATTACCAAATCAGATCAGATAGAGTCAGAGTCTATGATAAACTGTACAGAAATATTCCTAAATTAATTGCCATAGCTTCCCAAATCCCTTTATTCCCTTGCTTGTAAAGTTTGACAGGAGCACCAGGATTTTTAAATTGGAACGCAGTTCTCTTAGCCGCTGATTAAAAGTTTACCGTATTAGACAGTCTTTAGAGTTAATTATGAATCATTTGCATTAATTGGTAATGATATTAATGGCTAGTGTTTGCCATTGTTTTGACTCCTGCACACTGATTCTTAGGTACGGCTTTGTCGAGTTTGAGGACATGCGAGATGCTGATGATGCTGTGTATGAGCTGAATGGAAAGGAACTTTGTGGAGAGCGGGTCGTTATCGAGCATGCCCGTGGACCCAGGAGAGACGGATATGGCTATGGGGGACGTAGTAAGTTGAACACGTCTGATTGAGAGCAAAGCATGATTGTCATACAGACGTGGGGTTCTTACACGTTTGTGCTAACTAACGTGAGCTACACTTGCACTGACTCTTGAAGCAAAGAATTAAATGAGTTTCACTGAAGCTGCCTGTACACATGTGACATGCCCTGCCATACACATTGCTAATTTACACGTCTATTCCCATTAGCACTCAAATCCATTGTGCCTTTGTGTAAAGAGAACTGTATTAAAATCCAATGAGTAACAGTGATTAAAGAAAAGGTAAGACTTGTGAAGCTACGATGTATTCAATTTGAAGTCGACATTAACACAGTGCTTGATGTTTCAATTTGAAAGAGTCCACTGCGGGCTGGGTCCGAGTCCAATGAGGGTAACGATGACTGCCTGACCTGTTTGGCCTGGGTTTTCTCCCTTGAAATGTGTGTGTGACCTTTGCCCTTTGACCATTGGTTGACATAACCGGAAGCCGTGATGACAGCACCCTTTTCCAATAGACCAGGGTGATGGTGAGGAATCCTGTTGGTTTTACTGACGCAAGACATGTCGCAGAGGATCGAGCCAACACGCGTTTGAGCCTGTGAATTGGCTCCCTGTACTCTGTAGTAAAAGAGTTTGGTAGGTTTCATGTTTGTGTCATTGAGTTTCAAGTGGATAGAGTTCAGAATAAGGCATATTTTATTGTACAGTAAGACTAGAAAATAAGAAATTTAGAAAGAGCCTTTCCTTATATTTAAACTGTAGACTCTAAAACAGCTTCAACAGCAAGAATCAAGCATCACATTATTCCCAGTATATAAAGAGAAAAAAAGAGGCGTTAGATGTGTCTTATAAGGACAGAATAAAAAATCCTTTTTTTTTGTATATTTAGGCAAATCTTTAGCTGTTTAATAAATACAACTAAAGGAGAAGAACTGCTGTGTAATTCTTAATAAAGTGTTTTTTATTCATTGTCCACAGGGCATAGGGTGCTGCGCATTTTCTCTGTTCTTTAAATGCTAAATTAAGCGATCCCTGTCTACATATAAAGAAATCAATAGGACTCTGGGATTTATACTAAAAACCACTGGCATCTTTAATCCCCTTCACTTTCACAATTAAGACAGGTTCACAGGTATTAGTTGATGGTATAATTAATAGTTGAAGGAGGTTTAAGAACAAAAACAAGAGAGGTTCAGTCTGCAGTGATCTAGTAAATCGTTTTAGGCCAGTTTGGAGTCCTTTTTTTGAAGTGTTCTGGCCTTAAATGAAATGTTAGTCTCTCTGTCTTTGTTGAAGGTGGAGGCTACAGCAGTTGGAATCGCACCGGCAGGGATAAGTACGGGCCACCTGTTCGCACTGAACACCGCCTCATTGTGGAGAACCTGTCCAGCAGGTGCAGCTGGCAGGACCTTAAGGTGAGACTTTGTATCTCGTGTCTCCTTTTCCTGACCACCTCTGCATGTCAGCAGAGGATGGCAGTTGCCCTTGCAAGAAAGAAAAATTAGCCTGGACCTAACCACCTACAGGATGAATCTGTGTTGAGATTTGATTGGCTGCTACACGAACGACCAAACTTCAGCTTCAAATCGATGTGCAACAAGCGAATTGCTTCCTGTGTGGGAACAGCTTAATAATGTCCAGTGGTAGATAGAGCTAACGTGCCACATGTCATCCACAACTAGCCACAGTCATTTTCAGAGTCGTGTTTTTATTTGTGTCATAGGACTTTATGAGGCAGGCGGGTGAAGTAACCTATGCTGACGCTCATAAAGGACGGGCCAACGAGGGCGTCATCGAATTTCGTTCCCGTTCAGACATGAAACGAGCTCTGGAAAAACTGGACGGCACTGATATTAATGGAAGGAAGATTCGTCTGGTGGAAGACAAACCTCGCCGCCGACGCTCATATTCTGGCAGCAGATCCAGGTAAGTGAAGTTTAATGTTTTCATGCTTATTGTTTGTTCACTTTTCTTTTCTTATGTTTTATCTGTTATTGCTGTTCAGGATAATTAAGGATTATTTTAAACTTAACACGTAATGTTGGTGGTGAGCAGATTGTTGTTTTTACTTTCGAACCCACAGGTCTCGTAGCAGACGGCGCTCTCACAGCCGCAGAAGTAGAAGCTCGTCCAGGTCCCGCTCACGGTCAGTTACGTTTGAATGGCTTTGTCTCATGCTTTAAGCACATTTAGCTTTTTGTCTTTTCAGCAGCCGTTTTATTTTAGTGGTTCCGCTTTGACGAAGACGTCAAACCCATTTGTCATTTTCATGTGGACTGCTTCTTCATCTGTTCAGTTTTTTAAACTTTTCAGCAGCAGGAAGTCATGTTTTTGTCATGTTATTAAGGAAATATGGTGTCAGAGAAAGCCAAAGTACCCAGTTACTATGATTGTTTACTACATCTCAGTCCTGAAACCTGGTAGTTGATGGTGTGCAGGGACCTGACCAAGTTAGTGACGAATTATTCCTCTCTCTCTTTCTCTCTCTCTCTGTGTGTTGCAGGTCTCGGTCACGCAGCAAAGGGCGATCTCGCTCCAGGTCAGAGGGGAAGTCGCATTCCAGATCCAAGAGGAAATCCCGTTCTAAATCCCCAGAGAAGTCTCGTTCTGGCACTCGCAAATCTCACAGTCCCTCCAAGAGCAGCACTCGGAAGTCTCGCTCCAAGAGCTCATCCAAAGTCAAAGCCACGCGCAAATCCCGGAGTCGTTCCAAGGAGAAGTCGTCCAGTAAGAAGTCAAGAAGCCGATCAAGGTCCCGTTCAGAGAGTAGGGGAGAGAAACATACCTCCAAATCACCCCCGAGCAAGGAGGCATCCAAGTCCCCTGCCAAGCACTCCGCCTCCCACTCCAAGTCTCGCTCTCGATCCAGATCAGCCTCGCAGGATTGATTGGATCTCTGACAATCTCAGGCCTGTCTGAGGTGTTTACAGAAGCAGAAAGGTTTCAATCTTCTGGCACAAACTGGGAGGCTGTGAAATCTATAAATCTGTCTTTTCTTGACAGTCTTTTTTTTTTTGTTTGTTTCTTTGTTTGTATTTTCTGTTAAATTAAATAGTTATTAGATGAAACTAATGAAACTCTTTACGTGACAGTATTTCTCTCTTTAGTGAAGTCCAAATGTACAATTTGAGTCGAACAGCTGACAGCAGCAGCGAAACTTGCTTCATATTTTTTCAGTCCCAACTAATACTTTTGTTTGTAATGAATACATTTGCATGGTTTGTGATGGTTGTTTTTTTTAGCTGTTTGCCTTTAAAGTCCCCAGTCATTTTGAAACAGTCTACATCATTTATTTGTAATGTTATATTGTAATAAAATAACAGAATAAAAAGAACAAGCTCTGCTGTTTTTTTGTTAATGTTTAACAATGTTTATTGATTTTATTTTTATTCACTAATATTCATTCATTTGAAGCTAGTTTGTAAAAAAAGAAAAATCCTCACAGATAAATCTGTCTCTTGTTTTACCACGAATAAGGCACCTGGAGTCTACCTCCAAATCTGCTAGAGGCTATCACATAGCAATAAGCAACTGCTTTATAAAATGAACTTTTATATAGCATTACTCATGCACTCAAAGCACTTTATACAACATGCATCATTCGCACACATTCATACAAGCACCCTTCCTACATCTAAGGGCTTTCTATCTAATGTTTTCCTTCTCTGACTTTCTTTCCCACATTCAACTTGTGTTCAGTATTGTGCCCAAGAATACTTTGGGATACAGACTGGAGCAGCCAGGGATGGAACTGCCAACATTTCCATCAGTAGATGATTTGTATGAAATGTATTCATTACTTAGGGCGAATGTGACTCACCTCATAGGCCACAACCAGCCAGTAACACAGTTGTTCCCAAATTTTGTGTGTGTGTGTGTGTGTGGGGGGGGGGGGGTTACGCCAAATATGTTTCCAAGCCAAAGACTAGAAAATATGATGAAGCCTATCTTGTCTTTGGCTTCACCTGCACAACAGTGATGCCAAAGTAAGTATCCACGGCAGAATTTGTTTCCCCAGCATCGGGAGCACGCTCTGGGCTTTCCAAATCACGGACAAACAGCACCCCACAGTCTTGATTTTTAGTTCACAAACACTTCTTATAATGACTAACTACTCCTGAAATTTTGGAGATGTTAGCTCTTTATACAGTAAAGTTACAGTGGGATACAAATAATATCAGGCTGATCCTGCCACAGTTTGTTCCCCCTGTCCAAATCACGAACAGACAGTATCCCACAGTTGTTTATGTCCATATCGTTACATCCTGGAACCGTACATCTCCCGTCACAAATCCCACTCCAAGCTACCGACAGCCACCCATTCACACACACAAACACGTAGACATGCCATCATTTATATGCACACACTATTGCTTATCAACACACATCACACATTGGTGATGCGTACATAGTGTTAAGTAAATGCCATCACCATTAAATGTTTAGAAGTATTCATCTGCAACATCATAATGAGGGGTCAGAGTGTGTCTTTACACTCCATGAGGATATTTAAAGTAACAAGTAATATAATGATATGGTGTCTTTTTGTTTTGCTTCAATTTCAGTAACATGAATGTGGAAGTGGAAAGAGTGTGCAGCACAAGAGACTAGAAGATCTCAGTTATTGAAGCGCTACAGGTCAAACCATGGCAACTTTTGCCGCAGACACCATTATCCATGCACATATTTAAATTGTCCATGCACCTTTAAAACTTGGAATGCACTCCGAAGTCACCTGTGTAGATCACAGGCATCGCAGAGATCAGTAGATTCCTGGTGAGATGAGCCTTTCAGTGGCGATTTCAAAAGAAGGTGGCCAGCTCTCTTTTCTGAGCGAGAGGTCAGTAGTTGTTATTATTATTATTATTATTATTAGTAGTAGTAGTAGTCTCAGGTCCCAAGTGCAGTACTTCCAGAGAAGGGGGATATTTATATGCCGTTACCATCATCTTTCAACATCTGATAGAAATCCTGAAGAAAACTGACGACACACATCTCTCACTGTCTTCTGATTGGGCCTTCCCCACCAAAGTCAGGTGACAGCACAAACGCGAGGAAGTCTGCATCCTTGTTTTTGTTTTCTCGCAGGTGATGTTCGTACGTCAGATTTTCATCACAAACTTGAGGAACCATCCTTTAAACAGCAGCCATTTGGACTCTAACAATCTATTCCTCTCCCTTTACCATGACCTGGTTACGGGGTCCAAGGAGTTTCCTTATATCGCAGTCAGGGGATTGTTTCACTCAGAGCAGCTGATGACACCTTTTTTTACTCCTGTGCAGCAGAGTCCGAGCGGGAACACCACTCCATCTCCTCCTACAGACTCACCAGCTGGTATGATGGTGCTGCCTCCAGGGTCCCGCACACATTCTCAGATCCTGAGATCTGAGTTGCTGGCACATCTGGTGAAGGTCCCCACACCTCATCTGAACCACAGACCTTTAGTTCCTGTCATACTTGGTTGGGTATTGGGATCAGCCGCACCAGTGATGCACCATGATGGCACTAATAGACAGGTATGAAATAATACTTGAAATCATTCTGAATGAAGATGTCATGCGAAATAATTTTTGATAGCCATTTCAGTAATGAATACACAGACTTTATGATTGATTTTTTCCTGTCAACATGTATTGGTCCCAAACAATCACGGGCCACAACTTGATCAAATAGTTACATCATCTTCTCTTCATCTGCTTTTGTGACCTGGAAGCAAAAACAACCATAACGAGGAAAAATCTGATTATTAAAAAACGAGGAAAAAATGATTAAAAAACAAGGAAAATCTGATTATTTTTAAGAAAAAAGAGTGTGAAATTTAAGTGGGACTTGTGTTTCTAAATGAACGACCTCATGTTGTGTAGCTTTCTGGATTTTAAACTTATTGGACTACATACTTATTTATTATACAGGCTATACAGTACATAAAATTTGCATTTTTTTATGTAACTGAAATGTTTAATTATGTGGGCTAAAGAAAACAAGAAAGTTATAGTATATTTATATGAAACATGCGTAAACTTACTGTATTTGATGTATTTTAATGATATATAATACATAATACATAATGTAACACCTGGTTATGTGTAAAAAACGGCTTTGATTTCCCCACCCCATTTGATTTCCATGCAACCTTCATACCACCCTAAGAAAATTTCTCTAGATCCATCCCTGTTTCTGGGTTATACTTCTGTCAGACTATCACCATCATTGCTGCTCCAGAATTCCCCAACAGATTTCCACCTATGGCCACATCCTTCACCTTTAAAGTTTTGACTTGTTTGTAAGTTTTTCTGTTTATAAAAACCATCGTTAAACCACAGAACATTCCTTTAACTTTATCTAGCACTTCAAAGTGCAAATGTTTTGACCGTGGAGTGATGCTAACTGAACAAACCCGCTGAAAAGCTGTTTTAAGTGTACGTTGCTTTGACACGGTGCTCTGCGCTATCCAGTTGCTATGCTGTTAGCGCCCTTGGTTACCATTATTTCCCATAATGCACCGCTTCTGAGAGCGCTTTGAGGTTCTTAACATTTAATAATGTAAACCTGGGCTTTGACATAAGGGGAAAACAGAGTGCTACAGTTGACAGGTTACCATAGCAGTCTTTAGTGAAACGAAGCGAAAACACCTCGCTATTAGCTTCACGGCTAACCATAATGTTAGCGAGCTTCTTGGCTGTTTTTTGCTAACACCATTTTAGCACACGACGGTGGATGCAAACCCCAAACTATGCTAATTACAGCTGGCGAATAGCAGCCCTGGACTAATGGTAAAGTCTGACTTGGGCTTTTAACGTCTTTTAGGTGTGTGGATGATAAGAGCACTAACTTTGGTGACTGAAGCTGGTAAACAATGGAGAAGGAACAGTACAACAGCGTGGTCTTCAATGCTTCAAAAAGAGAGCTTTTTACTACGAACAATGGCTACAAATCCATGCAGAAGAGACTAAAAGCTCAGTGGAAAATCCAAAGGTAAGGTGTTTGGGGACGATTAAATACAAGAGAGAAATAGTACCAAGTCCTCTAGTTATCACCTAAGACATGCTCTTAAATGTAAATGTGATACAGTGGACCTGGTAAACAAAGCAAGCATATAGACGTAAGAGGCTAGAATATTCGTCTCTGTAAGTAAGTATAGTAAAGTAAAATAATAAAATGGGACGTATTGGTAATAATCTTACTAAAGCACTTTAGTATGTTTACTGAGTTATATTTTACTATGTCATTTTTCTCAAGCTTAACCAACATTTTCTCATAGTTCTGCAGCAATTTTAAAACCTCAAATGCAAAATCTGTGCTGTCTCCTGTAGCATAAAAGAAGAGCTGTCCTTGGATAAGCTGAAGAGTGTCAAGTTGTGGATAACTGCAGGTCCAAGGGAGAGGTTCACAGCGTCAGAGGTGACGTATGGGCGAAAAGATGTTATTTTCTGGCTAATTTCCAAGCAGTCTAAAATTCTACAAGGTTTAGGGCCACCCAGAATATTTAAGCTTCTTTCATTTGTTCAATCGCAAACACATTTTCACATTAGTTATTTCCTTTTATTTCAGATGGAGGCGCTGAAAGTCTACCTGGATGGAGGAGGGAATATCTTGGTCATGCTCGGTGAAGGAGGAGAAATGAAGTATGACACAAACATCAATTTTCTCCTGGAGGACTTTGGAGTAATGGTCAACAATGGTGCGTATTGAAACCTTGTTGGAAAAACAGCTATGCAAACATTGCCCATGCTGTTTTTAAAATGCTTTGTATTCGTTTTCATCTTGTTCATCCAAGATGCTGTGGTGAGGAATGTGTACTACAAATACTTCCATCCTAAGGAGGCGCTTGTGTCCAATGGTGTACTGAACAGGTTCACCAGTATTTTCTCTTTTTATGTATATTTCACAGAGTCCCAGATTGTTCTAGCCTAAATTTATGCTGGCATAATCTAAGACTTGCCAAACTATCAATTCAGTTGACTGTTTCCTGTGCAGGGAGATCAGCCGTGCTGCTGGAAAAGTGGTCACGGGAATCATTGAAGATGAAAATGTTGGAAATAATGCACAGTGAGTCTCAATCTTGTACACCTCCATCTTCTGTATTAAAGAGAAAGACTTCACATTTGAGCTGTTGTCTTTCTTTGTGCAGGGCGCTCACATTTGTGTACCCGTACGGTGCCACACTGACCGTGATGAAGCCGGCCGTGGCTGTTCTTTCAACGGGCTCCGTCTGCTTCCCCCTCAACAGGCCTGTCCTGGCTTTCTATCATGGCAAGGTTAGAGGCACAGTGTAGTGACAATTTTCCTTTTCTAACCATGTGGTCAGAAATGTGGTAAGATGGAGATTACTTTTTTTTTTTAATGTAGAATTCTGGCAAACTGGCTGTCTTGGGTTCCTGCCACATGTTCAGTGATCAATACATAGACAAAGAGGAGAACAGTAAAATCATGGTAAGTCCACTTTTTTGTGTAATTTATTAGGTAAAGGTAGAAACATGATCCTTCTAGAATAAAGCTCCTTTAAATGAAACTTTTTCTTTTATCACAGGACGTTGTGCTTCAGTGGCTCATGACCGATAACATTCAGCTGAATCAGATTGATGCTGAAGACCCAGAGGTGAGGAAGAGGAGTGTGCATGGCAGAATGGCTTTCCTATTTGTGTTCTCTCTCTCTCTTTTTTTTTTTTAATGAGCCAAGGTTCTTCTTCTCTTCTTGTCCTATTTTTTGTCCCCCAGATCACAGATTACACAATGCTGCCAGACACTGGCTGTTTGTCTGAACAGCTCAGAGTGTGCTTACAAGAAGGAGACGAAAACCCACGGGACTTCACCTCTCTCTTTGATATGTCTTTGTTCAATCTGTCGACTGACACCTTACCCCAAGTCATCAGGTGAGAAATCGGTCACCCTCCCCTGAGTCCAAACGCTGTTGTTTCCCTTCGAAGCTAAAAACAGATCTTTGGTTTGCAGTGCTTACAAGCAGCTTAATGTGAAAGCTGAGCCGCTGCAGCTGATTGCACCGCAGTTTGAAACTCCTCTGCCTCAGCTTCAGCCTGCTGTGAGTTTTTTTTTTCCCCTGGGGTTTTTCTGTACAAAGGATTTCACTGAAATCTTAAGATAACATTTTTGCTTAAAGTCCCACAAGTTTGAAGCCAAAAGTAGGTGCTGCCCTGTCTTTCAGGTCTTTCCGCCTGCCTTAAATGATTTGCCTCCACCCATGCTGGATCTGTTCGATCTAGACGAAACATTCTCGTCGGAGAAAGTGCGTCTGGCACAGCTCACCAATAAGTGTAAGTTCAGAATTGCTAATGGAGCATTCAAACATGCACTGCAGCCCTCTAGATATCATTTGATGGAGGCGTATGTGAGGACTTACATGTCCAGGGCAGTGAGATTCCACATTAAACTGACTTTCATTTGCTACTTATCACATATAAGACTAATGATGTGTGATAAGCTAATGTGAGAAGCTTGGTAGTTATTTTCACAGCAGTTCAGTAGTCATCCTGTATCTCATATAGGTTGATCAGGTGTCCCTCTTTACGTGGGACTGCACAGCAGTTTCATCTCTTGCATCACATATTAAGACTTAACCTATGTCTTATCTTTTAATTGGACCTAGTTTTAAAAGTCAACATATATATTATATATAAGACAGGACACTTCAAAAGTCAACCAATTATTCCACGGTTGTTATCTTTAGTGTCATGTGGCAACACGAAGCAGAGCAGCTACCTAACTCTACTCCCACAGTGTCCTCCCCTCACCCCATCTAATCGTGGCAGATGGCTGCCCCTCCGTGAGCCTGGTTCTGTTGGCTTCTTCCTGTTAAAAGGGAGTTTTTCCTTCCCGCTGTCACCAGTTGCTTGCTCATAGGGAGCATCTGATTGCTGGGGTTTTCTCTCTATTATTGTAGGGTATTTACAATAAAATATAGGGGACTGAATTGGCACTATATAAATAAAATTGAATCGAATTATTGAATGTCTGAAGAATGTTGTCATGATTCTCCTGCAGGTTAGCATGTCATGATATTTGTCTGTTTACTTAAAGTTTAAATTTACAAATCACCGAAAGTGAATGAAATGTTCATGGAATATGAATAAAAGTACTACAAATAACAGGAAATGCAGTGGGGTTTTTTTGTAAACAAGTCTAAAAAGGCCTGTTGATACCTCCCGTTAGGTGGGATGCAACTTTCAATCCTCCTGCTACAGATATTCTTTACATGTTAAATGTTTGCTCATGAGTAAATCTGATCACCCTAGTCCCACCTATTGTACACTTTACCCAGACATCTCCCTTAAACTAAGTTCATTTCTGAACTTGCCTGTTTTGAAACAGTTATTCGTACTCATCCTGATATTAAACTGGTTGTGTTCACAGGTACAGACGATGACCTTGAATTCTACGTCCGGAAATGTGGTGAAATTCTCGGAGTGACTTCTAAGTTGGATAAAGAGCAGAGGGATGCCAAGCACATCTTGGAACACATTTTCTTCCAGGTTGTAGAGTTCAAGAAACTAAATCAGGTGAGTGTGTTCATAACTACATCTTCTTGTATCTAAAGGCTTTGTCCAATAATGACTTTCCTCACATTTGGCAGGAACACGATGTGGACCCTGAGGCCCGGTTCACTCCACTGTGATTGGATTCAAGAAACCTGAACATTCGATACGTCCCTGTTGAAATTAGAAAGCTTATTAGCACACAGTTATAATGGAGGGACTGCGGTAACCACACTTTTCAGAACATGTACAGCTACATTTTATAACTTTGTATTGTCTTTCATTGTAAGAATATACCAGAGCAAATAAAGTTCTATACCCTTTATTTAACAGTGCTTTGAAAATATTGTTTTTAAAACATTGATATGATTATTAAAAAGGCAAACTGTTCTGCATCAGTCCTCACATGGATCCCTTAAAAACAGAACATTATGTCAAACTACAGATTTAAGGGCGGGGCGGGGGGTAACTTGGACATAGTGTGTGAAGAGGCTGGGAGTGCACATCACACTTGACATCTAACGTTTTTCCCTTGTAAAGTGTTAATTTTAGCCACATCAGGGCGAAACATCAGCTAGTGACTCTTGTTGTGAGGGTTTTGGACTCCACGTTTGCTCCAGAGTGCAGGACTCCACGTAGAATCTGGGGCTATTGCTCTCCGACTTAATCACAGACACGTCCCATGACATTTGCGAGGCGGTGAGATCATTGTATGACTGATCAAAACAAGCTGCCTGCTTTGGCTTCTGAAGGAGCATGTGGGGAGTGGAGGACTTCCCCAGTAACGGGACGGCCAGGTAGCAGCCGTCAGCTTGAGTGTTCATGGTGTTCACTGAAAACCCTGAACAGGGGGAGGTGGTGTCAGAGGACAGGCAGAGAGAGGCTTCAACAGACTGCCTGGTGTCCAATCCATCAGCTGTCGTGTCATTCAACACCCTCGATGTGGACAGTTGTTCCACTGACAGTGCAGACAGCAGACTCTGTTCCCCATAAAACCTCTTGTCAAGCTCTGATGGAGATGAGCACTCAAAGCTTTTTGTATCTAGAAGGTAAAACATGTTGGACAGAATTCAGAAACAAATCATCTGATGAGGCAAATGAACACGTCTAATTCAGTCCAGTTTTCTTACCTTTGACCACAAACACTTTCTCCACTGTCTCCATGTTTAATCAGGGCTGCCTGAGCTCCAGCTGGCTTTTAAGCTGTTGGAGCTACTTGCTAATTGACCCAGCTGCAGATCATCAGTGGGAGCAGGAGGTGGACCTGTCAGCCCTTTACAGATTCAGGCCCTTTAATTTACTTGTGGTTTATTGAGCACTAATCTGTTAGGTTATATCTAAGGCTGTAATTTTAACAAATTCACTAAACTTTTTAAAAACTATTTATTTGTATGCTGTTTAAAAAAATATTTTAGCATAAAAAATATAATTTTTATTAAAGAGCTCACACATACTGGTGGCCTAACCAATACAGAAACATAAAAAAATACTTTTTGAATACTAGTACTATCAATTTAAGGCAGCTGTGGCATAAACCTTAAACCATAAACCTCTAATAAGCACTGTATTGTTTAAAAGCTGTTCACAAACATACTATAGATTTTCTGGTAGAAATGGTAGAAAGTATATTTAGTTAAAAGTGTAAATATGAAAAAACAAACAAAAAATAAATTAAAATGACTTTATAAGTAAAAATATTTATGTGAAAGTGTCTGAAATTTTCTAGTAGAAAAATCGTGTTTTTTCTAACTAAATTTACTGTTTTATTATGTAACAATATCTAAACTTCCCCTCTGAGCAATTAGGTGTTTACAGTGTTTGACTGAGACACACAAATGACTGCAAAAAACATTATTTTACGATAATAAAACAAAATTTACACCGCTGGGACAAACCGGAAGCGTTCTTTGTGGCTACGCGCAGCTCCAATGCGCAGCTACGTCACTATCCGGTTCCTACGACAGAGAAGAGCGCGAGATAGAAATCCAAGAGCGCGGACAAGTCTGGCGCTCCGCACCAGCTGGTTGTATAGGCTGTAACATTAGAACAGTGCCGAGCCTCCATCACCAACACTGGCTACAGCATAGAGACATTAATCACGGGTATTACGACGACATAATACCGAGTACGTATGTACATGACGTGCAACGGCCGCCGGAGAAATCGCTTTCAGACCGTAAACAACAAAAATAGAGGGAAATGTCCCGGTGGCCGCGCGGGTAAGATGTTAATATTTATTACCTAAATTACCTGTGCTTATTTTATTTTATTTTTAACACGGGGGGATAATGTGAGTATTTAACTTCTTCTGTTTAATACAGTCAGTTGGAAACTGAAGTCTTTACTGTTTGACCTAACCCTGCTATGCCTGGGAGCTCGCTTGTGTCTGTGCCGCCCTTTTTCCGGACACGGAAAACAGGCTTAGGGTTAAACTTGAGGCCAAACTCGGTTTCTCTTAGATTTAACTAGATAAATAAATCACTGCTCAACACAGACATAATTGACAAACAGTATGTTATAAAAAATAAGAACGATAATCTAGCTGTCTTCCGGACATCACCAGGGCCGGTCAGTAGTGAGTTGTCTGTCAGCTATGTTCGTCCACATCACAGTTGTTTGTCTCTCAGTGAGGATGGAGAGGAGGCCATGCATCAGGACACTGATTCTGATGTGGCAGAGCAGAGGGATGGAGGGAAAGTGAAGGTGAAATGGACTCAAGAGGAGGTATTTGTTTATTTTTATTTTTTAATATATATAATGTAAACCAGACCTTCATTTAAACATTGAAGTAAACTGACTATTTAGATGGCTTTAGAGGACAGGGATCATAAAAATGCTCATTTTTGGGTGTGTATACAGGATGACAAGCTTAAAACGCTGGTTCAGAAACTGGGACCAAATGACTGGAAAACCATAGCCAGCTACATACCTGTGAGTCTGAGCATCTTTTCTGTAAGAATGTATGTCAACAGAAATCTTTTTCAGTATTTTGAGTTTGCTTTTTTGTTTTTTAGAATCATACTGAACATCAGTGTCAGCACCGCTGGTTTAAAGTCTTGGACCCAGAATTAGTAAAAGGCCCCTGGACTAAAGAGGAAGATGAGAAGGTAGGTAGTTCAGAGGTGTTAACGGAGTAAATATGTTGTGAATAAAAGCATGCTGGTGATCTTTTTTTTAACTTTTCTTTTTTTGTCCTCTAGGTTATAGAGCTTGTCAATCTTTATGGCAACAAACAGTGGGCACTGGTGGCCAAGCACCTGAAAGGCAGACTGGGGAAGCAGTGCAGAGAGCGCTGGCACAACCACCTCAATCCCAGCGTCAAGAAGTCTTCATGGACGGCTGAGGAGGACCTCATCATCTATAAGGCTCACTGCCTGCTTGGCAATCGCTGGGCTGAGATCGCAAAACTGCTCCCTGGAAGGCAAGTAGCTACTCTGCCAGAAACAGAATTTGGCTGATATGAGTGTTCACATGCAAACTCCTGCTCTTTTCTGAAGTGAATTCTTAAATTTTTGACTTAGAAAAGTTTGATGCTTTGCCGTGCTTGTCAGATACTTTGTAACAACTGATGAACAATTTAACCAGCTGCCTATCTGGTGGGTCACTTGTCCTGCAATGGACTGCATGGACTCCTACACCACAGTCTTAAACTTAAACAGTAGTCCTTGTTCTGTTCTCAGCCACAAGGGACTTGTTCCAGCTAGACTGAGCCTGTAGGTCACAGCAGATCTTCGCAGCAGAGTATTGTCTACTGTTGTTTGTTGGAATCCTTTCATCCACAGGATGTGAGACACACTTAAGAGGTAGTGTATTACATTGTTGGATGTCTCAGGAGAAGGGCCAGGGCTAGGTTGTTAGCAATAAGTCAACTTTCAAAACAAGTGCGAGGATTACTTTGTGTTGCCAAATAAAGTCAGTATGTGGGGAAACACTGCAATTCATGTCCTGATATATATTGACAGGACGGACAATGCAGTGAAGAATCACTGGAATTCGACCATCAAACGGAAGTTAGAGATGGGCTTCTACTCCGGGGAGGTCTTCAGGCCCAATGAGCTGGAGGAGCTGTGGGCTCGTGTTAACAAGGATGGTCAGGTGGGCTGTGTTTCCATGATGTCCTCCTCTATGATACAAGATACAAAAGATATGTATGGTGAGATACAGAAATTGGGTTCTTCTCATTACACAGGTGCCCAGTTGCTCTCAAGACAGTTCAGACAAGGACTCGGAGCAGAAGATCCCTCCTTCAGTAAGTGTCTGTTCGCATTCATTAAAGAAAATAACACAGTTATCTTAAGTATCAGAAACTAGTCTATGCTAGTGTTGTTATAGAATCTCCTTTTTCCAATAGCTGCAAGAAACGTCAGCTAAAGCTGGCACCAGCAAAGCTGGGCCGTCAAAGTCTGTTCCCTCTCCAAGCAACAGTCTGAGTCCCAAGAGTGAGGTGGACAGCACAGGAGCGCTGAACAGCACCAGCTGGGTGGTGGACAGCTCCGGATTTCTGTCTCCCACTGGCCCAGCTCTGAAGGAAGTGTTAGACATGGTGGATGGGGTGAATATCTACAATACTACAGGGTTATTTTAAAAAAAACTGTCCTGGTTTTATATTGTCTATAATGTATTCTCTATACTGCTTGTCCTGCATCTGTTCAGTCTTGGCTATTTCACAGTCGTGGTTGCATGCTGACCTAACAAATAAATGTCTCTTCTGCACTAAGGATCTTGATGGCTGGTGCAACCTCGCAGCCTTTGACCTCCCTGAGGACAGTCCCAGCCCAGAGCGACATCAGTTTCGTCTGGAAGGCAGCGCCTTGCAGGAACTAAGCAAAGGCAGCAAAGGAGAACTCATCCCCATCTCTCCTGGGGGCGTCACACCCCCCTCCATACTGAGCCACCGGAGCCGAAGGTGCATCGCTTTGTCTCCCGACGCCAACAAGTCCATGACTCCTAAGAGCACCCCTGTCAAAATCTTGCCCTTTTCTCCATCTCAAGTAAGTCCCTTGTTCAGTGGTACAGTCATGTCCTATTAATGCACTCTACTGACAGATGTGTGTTTTTTGCAGTTTCTCAACATGTGGACTAAGCAGGACACTCATGACTTAGAGAACCCGCCTCTCACGTCCACACCCGTGTGCAGCCAGAAAGCCATTGTTACCACCCCGCTGCAGCGAGACAAGACGCCTCTCACTCAAAAGGAAAACTCAGTGTAAGAGTCCTCTGATTGGTGGAGGCGTCTGATGGCTTCGTTTTTCATGGGTTCATCTAAAAACAGACACATTTCTGAAGATCTGATGCCATCAAAGCATCTCCACCAACTTATAATAATGATTCTTGCACATTTTAATCTCATGTAATGTTCTCAGAATTATTAGTGTGTTTTTCTACAAGTACAAAGGGTTGTGGATTGAATATGTCAGATTCAATGGATTAACATTTATTACTAGTATTTTTTTTTTTTACATCAATTCAGTTTATTCATTTATTATATAGAACCAAATCACAACAAAAGTCACCTAAGGCACTTTATATTGTAAGGTAAAGACACTACAACAATAGAGAGAAAACCCCAACATTTAGGCGAGCCCCCCCATGAGCAAGCACTTGGCTGCAGTGGGAAGAAAAAACTCCCTTTTAACAGGAAGAAGCCTCAAGCAGAGGTTTGGAAACAGGACAAAAGAGACACTGTGAAAGAGAGTGAGAGATTAATAATAACTAATCATTAATTGTAAAGTGGTGTAAAAATCAGATATCGGTTCGATGCTGATTCAAGTTTGGAGAGATAAGATATTGGTGACGATGGGCTAATCGAGTCCTATGTTCAGTGTTTAATGCAGCACTTGCACTAACATAACATCTCGCCAGCGCATCGATTACTGTAACTATTCAGCCTGCTTGTGTCTTCTGCTCAAAGCCACACGTATTAGTGAGGCGGTACACCATAGGTGTCAAACTCTGGCCCGCGGGCCAAATTTGGCCCGCAGCCTAATTACATTTGGCCCGCGAAGCCATACCAAATTATTATTAGAGCTGGCCTACTGGTATTATACAGCTAATATATATATTGTTTAGTATTGAGCTTTGCTTGTTCCATATTCAGTTTTTCAGCAAAACGTGTTTGAGTCCATAAGAAAAGATTCATTCTTAAATCTGGAGGAAGATTTTTTTTTTTCAATAAATATTAACGTTAGCCCACGACTTTGTTCCAGTTTTGAATTTTGGCCCACTGTGTATTTGAGTTTGACACCCCTGCGGTACACCCACCAGTGAGGGTGATCATAAGTGACGTAACACTGAGCTGAAATGAGTGGATAATAATTGGAAGTAGGATTTTTATTTTTGTCATTAACATAGTTTAAGCAGGGCCTGATGTTAATCTGAACAATGATTTCTAGCGTCTTTCTCACAGTAAGAATTATACGTTGTTAATCAAACACAGTGTATATGAACTTCTCTGTGTTCTCCTTTTTGTTTTCTCTAGTTTTGTTACACCCAACCACAAGTCTGAGCTGTGTACCCCACGAACTCCAACACCGTTTAAAAATGCCATGGAGAAGTACGGGCCTCTGCAGCCTCTGGTGAGCATCAGCACGTGCTGTCTGGGAAAACATGCTAGCTCTCGTCTTTCTCCTGTGCTGTTAACAGGCTTTTCTGCTCTTTTGTCAGCCTCAGACTCCCAACCTCGAGGACGACATAAATGAGGTCATCTTGAGAGATGCGGGGATCGACTTAATCATGCGCTTAACTCCACCCGAACAGAGGCGCAAAACTGTGGTAACTAAAAGCCGATGTTAATACATCGCACAGATTTTTAGTCATTTCAGTCAGAGGCTGGTGTCAAACTCACTTTCTGCCCAACATTTGATTTCAAGTAGGCCAGACTGGTAGATTTACTAACCTAATACACCTGCATATTGTTTCCCTTTCTTTTAGTATAAAGAAATATAATAGCCCATCCGTTAACATGAGGCTGAGATGTATTAAAAAAATAAACACAATTTTCAACAATACATCTGAGTTTGTCCACTTTAGGAAGATGCTACTACAGTAAATTAAAGAAAGTCGTCATCATGGCTCATTAGGCTTACACTGAAAAAAATAAAATAACATCATAAAATTATATAAAAAATGCTGGCTAGCAGCTCAATGTCTAGAATTTTATTTAAAAATGATTAGTGTTCTCTTAATTCACAAAAACTGTCTCTTTTTTTCATCCCCGTGGACCCGCTATACTAATATAGTAGGAGTGTGGGTGCTCTGACATCTTGATACTCCTGATCATAACATCCATAGTATACATATTGTGCACTAAATATCTAAAACCTGGAGTGAAACTGATCCTAGGAAAACTACTAAAAGTCTCACTAGCAGTTGTAAGAAGATTTAAGTTGCTAAAATCATCAAACTTTACAGTTCAGTTACATGTGCTGTCATGCTCTGTCAGTGATAGCAGTGTGTTTCTGCTCACATGCATCAGGTCCCTTCACCTTTGTACACTTATACTGTGGGCAGTATAACACAGTGCTAATCCTACACTGAATATTCGAGTTTAAGACAAATGCCAAAAACACTAATACCTGGGGAAGGGAAAGGATCTACTGCTGTTTCTTAGCTAGATAGCCGGCACTGGTAGCGATGACATATCCTTCCCCTACTGGCTGAATAGTCTTAGGTGGTCTTCTTTCCACTATATAGTCTGCACGCTTTTGCACTCTTTTTGTTCTGCTATGTTCCACATAATTTAAAGAAAAAATCATTGTGAGTGCAACATGTATGAGTATAATACACCTAGAGCCGTAGCTGCAAACTGACAGATGTTAGTATGGAGGAATTCTGTTTAAAAGGGTTTTTGTAATGGTGCATGCAGGGGATGCTATTTTATTCTGTTAATGACCTTCAGCTACACAAACACTGAGCCTTTTGTAACTTGTAAAGTTTTGGAACATAGCACCTCCTTTCTTCACACTCAGGAGTTCCCACCTCGGGGCTGTCAATCACAGGTGTCACACACAGAAAGCAGCCTTGTTCAGTCACTTTACCCAAAGCAGGCTCTTACTGCCACCACTCTGTGAGAATGCTTTGAGCTAAGAGCTGCTGACAGCTCATTGCTACCCTCCTTCCATTCTTCACTCAGATATTTTTAACAGACCTTGTTTCTCATTGCCGATTTGATCGTCTTTTATTGCCAGCATCGCCCTCCTATGAAGAAAGTGCGTAAGTCGTTGGCCCTGGATGTAATGGACTGCCAGGTGATGCCTACATCCAAACGTAAATCAGCCAAACACAACATCAAGGTAAAGTGTGTGGGAACGCTTTATTAGCCTGCGTGTGGTTTAGTCATATCCTAATTCTTGATATTTGGTCCTTACTTTTTTGGCCACAGGAAGAACCGATGTTGATTTCTGTCAGCTCTTCACCACTTAGCAGCAAGCTGCACGAAAACATTTTGGATCAGGGCTTCCTTTTGGGACCAAGTGACAGTGCCATATTTCCCAGCACAGTCCCCCCAGTTCCAGTATGTTCCACCTTTTTGCTCTTTTGAGAGGAGTTATAAATGTAATCAGAGAGTGAAGTCATTTACATCTGTTTATGTTTTTTTTTTTCCTCCACAGATGTCAAAGGAATGGGAAATGGTTGTTTGCGGACAAACTAAAGACCAGTTAATAATGACAGAAAAAGCCCGGCGCTACCTTCGCTCACTAAAATCCCACGCTCCTAGCCGGGCTCTGATCCTGTCCTGAGATGGCTCGTGTTTTTACGCCAAAACGTTACTTATCCAGAACTTACAGTTGCTATTTTCCCATTTCTCCTGAGGGCCTGGTGTACTTTGTGGCGGAGAAAGGGTCACGTCTTGTAAGGTTAGCACCACGTTTGAACAACATGTTAGCGATCAGGTTATTGACAGTGTTGGGCCTGTCTGAAAGAGAATGTTGCTTTTAGATGTAGAGTCAGGCTGCCAGGCATGTTTAATTCCATAGTTGTTATTTCAGTGTTTGAAAAGAACGAATGAATGTTGAGGGGGAATAAGAAGAATGTGTAAATGAAAAATCAAGGCTGTATAGTTTTGCTATCACTGGAAAAAAAAAAGGTTTTACATGTGATTAAACAGTTTTTTTAACATTGTATTTTGTACAAAGGTTGCCCCTCCATATCCATGTTCTGTGTTATGGAGGATTTACAGGTTGAGCAGTAATGCATGAAGGGAACACTTATTGTAGGATCTATTTAGCATGTATAGATTCTTTTTATGATGCATTTCGGTATACACAAATTGTAGCTTCCCACACATTGGAGAGACATTACACTAATCATATCTCTAAAGATGAGGAGCTACCCATCAAGATGCGTACATCTCAAGTTTTAATCTGTAATAGTCATTTATGAGATGTAGTGAAGGTGTAAATGTGTTCCAATTGTTGGTGTGAAGGGGATTATAAATAATGTGACACTGTAAATAGAGTTGACTGTTTGCTCTATCATACAAGAATGTTACAGAATTGAATAAAATACTGATATGTTCAATACACTTGCTGTTTGATTATCCTGCTGCAACTTTGTGATGCAGTCCTGACAAATTAAGGTGTATAAAGTAGGCTTTGTTTTAGGTGGAATGTGCTGAAAGTGTAGTCTAATAATTGGAGCCTGTTTTAGTTTATGTAACATTTTGTTCAATTATGTTTATATAGCACCAATTCACAACACTTGAATCGGGTCACATTATATTACAAGGCAAAGACCCAACAATCAGGAAACCTCAGCAGGTTAAAGGTTAGAGGTTAAAGTTCTTTACTAGCTTGAGTTGGAGTTGTCCAGGTAACTTAAGATATTTTTGTTTGCTGGGATTCTTGGTGTGTCCGTTGAGATCTTAACTTTCAGAATTTTCCACTCACATTTTGTTACATCTTTAATCCATTTTCTTAATGCAAGATCTAAATTTCTGAGTACACAGGAATGTGAAAAAGAACAATTTCCTAAGGCTCTATGTAATCCTGTGAAAAATTCAAAAACAAACTGTTTCCATTGAAAGTATCAGTGTAAGTGGAGTACACTTAATGTACTCACCATAAGCACAAAAAAACACCTCGATAAAAACAGGTTTTGGCAGTTGACTCACGTGGTGTACTTTAGGGTGATCATATTTTGATTTCCACATAAGAGGACACTAGGCCGCTCATGAAGAACTTTAATAATACCGTTTGCTTCAAGAAAACTTTAACATTATTAAATGACGAAAACTTCTCTATGCGGTTAATGAATGCCATTCATTAAATGGTGAAATAAAAAAAATGTCATATAGGCCTTTACAAGTAAAGTGCAAAAAAAGAGCACAGTTGGTCACATTAGTGTACTTTTAAAATTTGTTGTAAAATGCTTACAATTTAAATGCGGTTTTTTATAAATGAAAAAAAAAAAACCCCGAAAAAACTAAACACGTCCGATTTGCAAATACTACTTTACAGTGATATAGGTACAAAAATCTAGAAATTTCCTGAAAGCATCCAGAATCCCGTTGCACTACGGCGACGGCACAGCTGACATTTGCGAACATGATCTACAGTTTGCATTCGATGTCATAGAATGTAAATATAGAGCATTATTTTATTTACAGTGCGTCTTACATGTATACAAAGTATTTATATATTAAAATAATAATAAAAAAATTATTATTATTTTAGTGGGCATTTATTTTTAAATGCAACGTGTACAGCCGGATATCCCCCTACTGACAGGTCGCGCTCTGAGACACCGGAAGTAATCGTCGCTTTTGGTGACGCTGCATTAGACCTCAAGACATGGACCGGTCTAGTGAGTAGATTCCTTTACAAAACGCCGAATTTAATGTCATTTCTGTGCATCTTTGGTTTTATTCATGTCGTGTAAGCTATTGTTGAAATGCAGGTTTTAGCGTTGGTGGAAAAATGCCGCTCTGTGCTCGCAGTGTGCCGTTTCCTACTGACGTTAGCTAGCTGGCTCGTAGCTAGACCTGCACGAGCGAGCGTTACATGAATGAATGAATTGTCTGTTGAGAAGCTATTATAAAAATGTATTATTCTGTTTATTATATATTTAATTTTGTGTTTATGAATTCACCTTTCGAGCAGCAGCCGGCGTCAGATTACTTAGTCCATGCTGTGTGTCCGCAGGGCTGTTCGGGTTGTTCCTTCTCAGCCTGGCTCTTTCCGGAGCTCAGGCGCTCACACCGTCACATTACCTCTCCCTGTCTGATGTGGCCCGACTGCAGAACCTCCTGAGCCAGCAGTTCACTGACCTGGAGTCCGCATACTACTCAGTTGTGGGTCTGACCAAGCTGGGAGCGACAGTTCCCGATCACGAAGTGAGAAAAACATCATTATTTGCATATGTAATATATGGAATCTAGACTCCCATCGGTCTTCACTATGTGGCTGTTTTGCGTTTGTTTGTTTTTAGGATGTGTGCCAGTTTGTGAAATCTCAGCTTGATTCCACTAGTGTTGATTCACTCTTCTTTGCTGCTGAGATCAGTCGTGCCATTTCAGGATGTGAGGTATAAAAATATTTGTCTGTTATCTCTTCTTTCTGTTAGAGCTAAGTGTAACAGATATGCATGAATTACATTTGTGTGCATTGTTTTTGTTTTTAACTCTTTAGATCCCTGTATCCAACGAAACCCGCGACCTCCTCCTGGCTGCAGTCAGTGAAGATTCGACCATGACTCAGATTCATCGGGCTGTGAGTGCTCTCAGCTCTCTTGGGCTTCCTCTTGCTTCCCAGGAAGTTGTAGGTTCCCTGACAGCCCGGATCAACAAAGAGGATAATGTTATGGCGTAAGTGTTAGATGCTTTTCAGTTGTCATAACCCAAAAAAATACAATAAAAATAAAGACAGTCTATGCATCTTATTTTACAATAAATGGGTGTTCTCTTTGGACAGCATCACCATGGCTCTGCAAACAGCATCCCAGCTTTCCCAGCAGGCAGAGCTCGGAGGAATACTGGAAGAAATTGAGGTGAACTTTAAAACTACCACCAGATGGTGCTGTCTCACTACTTTTTGATTTATAGCAAGAAATCCTATATCTTCAAAAGGGGCCCTATTGTATTTACTTATGGTTTTATATTTTTATTCTTTGACCCTAGAAGGACTGCTTTGCATGATGCAAAGCTGCAAATGATCCACATTTGTGTTGCACTAGGCCTTGGGACAGCCTCTGTTCAAATGAAGCATTTTAGCTTCCTTCTGATTGGCTTCTTTTTACAATCACAAGGTGTGAACAACAGATGAGCTGAGCAAGTCAGTGATATCCTCTCTGTGACAGTAAGGAGTCAGGAGTAAAAAAAACCTCTGAAGTCTGAACTTTTGACTTCGGGTTCGAGTATCTATCACTGCAACAATATACACGACAGAAATTAAGGTAAATTCTAACCCCCCTTCTGATGGCTTTTCCCTTCCAGGATCTGACAGCTCGCTTGGATGACCTCGGTGGCCTCTACCTCCAGTTTGAAGAGGGACTCGAAGCAACTGCCATGTTCGTGACCGCTGCTTATTCCCTGTCAGATCACATGGACATGGAGCCTCCTATCAAAGAGGTCTGATATCTGTTTGTGAGGTGCTGTACCAGCTGAATTTATATCGATTTGGCTTAGTATTGATGGCAAATGTTCTCTTCACACAGGATCAGGTCATCCAGCTGGTGAATTCTATCTTCAGCAAGAAATCCTGGGACTCTCTGGCTGAGGCTTTCAGCGTGGCAAGCGCCGCCGCTGCTCTGTCCGGCAACCGCTTCCACGTACCGGTAGTCGTCACTGCCCAGGGCCCAGCTACTGTTTCCCACAGCCAGCCAACCCTGCAGGTACACATGATGGATCGTGTTCTATCTACAGCCCTCAGTGTGGTTTTTAATCACCTCACAGTCACATCACCCTGTCTCTCTCTCTTTCTGATTCACAGCTCCTTGTCACTGACGTCATGTCTCAACCACTAGACTCAGCCAACGTGGTGGTGGAATCTGCATACGCTGTGGCCTCGAAGACTGCCATTCTCAACCAAGCACCATTCACAATTAATGAGTACGTATAAGAATCCAGATGTATGTTAGCTGTACAGTCGTCTCTCAGGTTCCCCAGAAGTTGAGATTTATCCCCAACGACAGGGTAAACTCCAGTATTAAAGCAGACAGTTGTCATTGGCTGTAGATTGTGTTTCTAATCCTCTTTACACAATATCCCAACGTACTTTCATTTTACAGTAAATTGTGACTGCAGCTGTTATACTGAGTTCTTCTTATTTTCTCCTTTTCAGCGGCGTCTTTGAACTGAACTTCATGTCCAGCCAGCCAGCCAGCGGATATTACCAGTTCACCATTGCAGTGACCGGGGACAGCCGGCTGGTTGCCAATCATGTTGAGGTAAGTTTTTTCTTGCTACATTTAGCTGGAATTGGCATGCATAATAATAGTCATTGTTATTTTTCCAATCAGTGGTTCTTTATTTAGGTTTACAGTGACCCCTTTTCCCTTTTGTCAGAGGTATATGTAAAATAAATCATTGTAATGACACACGATCAGAACAATAAGAAAAGTAGTCTTAGTCCCCCCTTAACTAATATGAAATATTTGCCTGAGGCCTGTAGTGTGCACCTAAGGTCACTTTTAATTGCTGCTGTTTTGAAGCAAATATGTGTCTTGTTAGTGTTTGCAGAGCAAAGCAACAAGCAAATATGAAAAAGTAAAAGAAAAAGTGAAATATGTTGGTCACATGTTAGGGCAGTGGTTCCCAAAATTGTTTTTGCTGGGCCCCCCTTTGTTTTACAAGAACAATGTTCACACACGCGCGCGCACAAATACATCCTCCAACCACACACACCTATATTTTGCTCCATTGCGGTTTATTTCACACCTCAAACATTTAGTAAACAATTAAGCAAATACAAGTAATCTGCAATAAATTACAGGTAATAATAAAATAAACTACTAACTCTTGTACGCTGCGTCCACACCTACACGGGTGTTTTTGAAAACGCAGCTGTTTCTATGTGCTTGGGCCTTTCGTCCACACGTAAACGGCGTTTCGAATCACCGAAAACTGAAATTTTTTTAAAAACTCCTTTTTTGTGTTTACCTGTGGACGAGGAATACAGAGTTCGTCATGCAATGTCAAAGGTATGTGCCTTATTTCACGTCACGCTGTGCGCCACGTTATTGTTTACATGAGATGAATTGCAGAATGGCAGATAGAGACAAAATACTGTTAATCTGACTATCTGCAGGTTTTACACGCTTACATACACACACAGTTACTGTCCCTCCATTTAGAAAGGCAGAGGCGTCACGGTGTGATTATTTTACGTGTAGTTTTTTTTTCCTGTGTAATAATATTCAACATTACTATCAATACATTTTTCAAAAAATGCCTCTCTGTGCAAAATGGGTTTAAAAACATAAACAACTGTTGGATGCTGTTTGTCTGTGATTTGAACTGAGGGAACAAATCGTGGCAGCCTGATATTATTTGTATCCCGCGGTAACTTTACTGTATAAAGAGCTAACATCTCCAAAATGTCAGGAGTAGTTAGTCATTACAACAAGTGTTTGTGAACTAAAAATCAAGAATGTGGGATACTGTTTGTCCGTGATTTGAACAGCCCAGCACTGCTCCTGACGCAGGGAAAAGCAATTCTGCAGGGAGACCTACCTCAGCACTTGTGCAGGTGAAGCCAAAGGGAAGATTTGCTTCACCATATTTTCTAGTCTTTGGCTTAGAATGAAGTTGTTTTGGAAACATATTCAGCGATGCTTCATCTCCTGCTTTGCGTTTGTGTGGGCGCCCCGTGCTAGCAGTGTCCAAGCCTCCCCCCCCTGCAATGGCTCTGCACCCCCCACTTTGGGAAGGTCTGTGTTAGGTCATGTCGCGTCTCTTTCTTCATCATCCTCGTCTTTATATGTAGCCACAAACGTCCTCCCAGCTGTTATACTGTTATTCTACCTTGAAAGATGACATTACCCAGAATACCATTCTGTAAATATGAAAGAGTTGGAAAGTGTTCATATTTCAAACACTGTTATGTGCTTTGATTTCAGGAAGCTGTTGATTATTAAAGCAAAACTTATGTGAATAGGTGGAGATGTTTGGCCATAATGTACATCTACCATGTTTGGGAAAAACCAAACACGGCACATCAGCACAAACTCTTCATAGCAGCATTGCTGCCACAGAACTTGAACAGTTTACAGTATTTCACAGTCGAATGTGAGGCCGTCTTTCTGGCTGAAAGAGAAAAGAATCAACATGTTTAAAGGTCCAGTCAAAGCCTAGAACTCAACCTGATCAATATGCTGTTGATCTTAAGAGAGCTGTGCTTAAATGAATGCCTTAATCAAATATAGTCAAACCTCAATGAGCTGAAGCAGTTTTGTAAAGAAGGGTGGGGTCAAAATTCCTCTACAACGATGTAAAATCCTGTAAAATCCGCAATAGGCAGTTTGGTTTATTGAGTGCTATTTGACTTATTATTGACTTAATATTCATATAATTAAAGAAATTACTGCATGTATGCTGATACATCTGGTGTACTGCCCATCCTACTAACCAGCAGGCTGTTTGTATTAATGACAAAGTGCCTGCTGTTGGGCTTGTGGAAACGATGGTCCTCTACAGCTTCAGGAGCTTTCTTTCCCTGCTGATGTTCAGTTATGGCAGAAATCAGAATAGTTTTGGTCAGTAATGAGTTTGCAATTATTAACAAGAGTGCTCTACAATCTTTATGTATTTCCTAACTTAAAAACATGTTTGTTTGTTTTTTCATCAGATTGAACTTTAGCTACAATCTAACTGAAAACCAAATAAATGAAACTCGATCAGGGAGATGTGGTTATATAGATGATCTTGTTTTCTACATAGTTAAAAACAAAAATTAGAAGAACATATTTGTGCAGCTCTTGTTCATTCATATTGAGACATGACAAAGCTGGAGGGTGGGGTATAACAGGATACTGCGCAGTATGTGGGAACAATGGTGCACGTCATCAGACAGTCTCTCCATGGAGACTGTCAGGATATTTCACCTGGTTGTTCACAGGAGAAGTGCCGTAAAATGCTCTGTGTCCAATGGAAAAGGGAACACGAGAGAGAGCGAAGTACGACATGAAGTGGATGTGAACCCAGTTACAGAAATCGTTGGACAGACCACTCTAACGTGGTGCTGGTGTGTGTGTGTGAAGTATCTGCTGCACCAGTGTTTAAAATTTGTGTTCATTCAAGTCCAGCAGCTTAGAGAAGGAAAGCAGAAGAAAGGAAAACAGGGATCCATCATTTCTTAAATGAATAAATAAATAATTATGTTTATAAGGTTCTCATCAGCAAATATTTTATTTGCCATGTACTTTGTGAAAAAAAAAAAAAAGTAAAATCATATGTCAGTCCAGCAAACCTCTGATCCAAGGGATGATGGCACCGTCTTGAAGTTGGCACTTGTAGTTCTCATTTTGCTCTTTTGCAGTCTCGGTGTAGTCACGTATGGACCAGCTCTCCATCTGCTACACATTTTGGTTGGAGTGGCCCTCCAGGGCTGCTGATGCAAGCTTTGGTCCAGCTACTGTGGAGTTGGATTCTGCGATCCTCTCTGGGGAAGCAGCTGAATGCTGTTGAGTTTTTCCACAGTAGCATATTAAACCATATTAAGGAGATATTTGAGCAGTGATTAAACATTCAAAACAAGAGTAAAGGGATTGTCCACTCCGTTTAGATCAATCACAGATGTATAGGATGTGATTTGCATCCACCCAGGATAATCTGTTCAGGCTTTAATATACCCAGGCTGCCTGCCCGTGTGCAGGCTGTGTGGGGAACCACTGAAGTCTCATTGCATTGTTTGTGCACACACTCTGACTATTGTAGTCATGACTCTACTTTGTACTCTGTCTCCACCTGTAGCTTAAAGTGAAGGTGTCCACAGAGGTGGCTGTGACCAACATGGACCTCTCTGTGGTGGATAAGGACCAGAGCATCGGCACAAAGACCACCAGGTTGGAAATCAAATTTAAAAAGTGGTGCCAGCTTTTGTTGATCCACCGTAAGAGGAAAGTAAAATACTAAATGATTTTCATCTGTTTTTGTCTTTTCTTTTTTGTAAATACACATGCAGGGTGGACTATCCTTCCAAAGCTAAGAGCTCCTTCACAGCAGACAGCCACCAGAACTTTGCCATGTCCTTCCAGCTGGTTGACGTTAACACTGGAGTGGAGCTCACGCCTCACCAGGTGTGTAATCAGAGTGTGACAGGAACACATGTCTACAGCAAACTGCTGACAGAACACTTGTTTCTGACTTCGTCTGCTTTTATAGTCTCGTTTGTGACCACACGGCCTAGTCAAACGCAAGAAGACACACTGGTTATGGCAGGAGGGTGAGCTCAAACCCTCACTTGATGTCAAAAACCTGTTTCTTGTCCATGTTGCAGACCTTTGTGCGGCTGCACAATCAGAAAACTGGCCAGGAGGTCGTGTTTGTGGCCGAACCCGACAGCAAGAACCTGTACAAGTTTGAGTTGGACACAGCCGAGCGGAAATCGGAATTCGACTCCATCTCCGGCACCTATTCTCTCTACCTCATCGTTGGAGACGCCACTTTAGAGAATCCCATCCTGTGGAACGTGGTGAGTGTCTGAGGCCTGTTGGCGATAGCGAGTCCTCGCTGACGTAAACACTGCTCACCCACTTTTAATCTTTTGAAAGGCCGACGTCATTCTGAAGTTCGTGGATGAGGAGGCGCCGGCAACAATTCAACCTAAGACTCTTTATGTACCCAAACCAGAGATTCAGGTACTAGTTATGCTCTCTTAACATCACATTTACTGGCTGATGATGGAATGAAACCAGCTTGATTTTAACAATCTCCTCATGTTTGTGCAGCATCTGTTCAGGGAACCTGAGAAGAAGCCCTCCACAGTGGTTTCCAACACCTTCACTGCACTCATCCTGTCTCCCTTCCTGCTGCTGCTCATTCTGGTAATAATAATAATATGTTTGTACAAAATGTTTCCCTTTTTTTTCACTCTCCATCTAACTGTGGTTTCGTATACGTATGGGAGTAATTTGCTATTTAAAGAAACACACCTACAAACAAACCTATTTCATTATCAGTCCAAGCTTTCCCTGATAGCGCGTCTGCTGTGCTATTGCTCTGTGCAGTGATCTTTTTTTCCCCTCTTGAAAAGCTCTTCAGTACGAAGCCTTCACAGACAGTGAATGAGACTCTACTCCACTATGACTATAATACTTGTTTTAATTTGAAATCACAAAAGCTATAGTGTATTTTTTCCCCCTGGCATTTTCAGTGATGAATAATAGTCATTGTTGCCGTGGATCAGTTCATTGTGCGTTAGGTGGTAAACAATTTTTTTTGGCTCTTTTGTCCTTTTGCAGAGGACGAAAAATCACATTGTGTTTTATTCCCCTCTCTCCTCTGTAGTGGGTCAAGCTCGGCGCCAACATCTCCAGCTTCAGCTTCTCTCCGAGCACCATCCTGTTCCATCTGGGACACGCAGGTTAGTCCCCGTGTTTGAAATGAAATCTTTTACTCTTTTTTTCCAGCTTCTCTGTCTGCTGTTTGCCCGCTGTTGTTCTACATGATGAGCGAATTGCTGCAAGAACAGCGCTGACATTATGCAGAATGATTATTCTAAGTATGCATTATTCATGAAATTCCCCAAACACCTCTGTGACATTAAGTCAGCTTTCCATGTGCAGAATTTAGCAGCCAAAAGAAGCAAAAATTTAAACCCAGAAAAGCACGACAACAGGAAATGCAAATCTCTGCTCATTTCCATCATCACTATTGTTATGCAAATTGCTCTCCAAAGTAAACATCTGGTGGGGCTACATCTCCCATGAAGTGTCAAAACCACTGAAATCGAGGGCACTTCATGATGACACAAAAGTGCGACAGGCAATTGTGACAGGAAAACAATGCAGAATTCCAGCGGACTTAGCTTTGTGCGTTTTTATCACCACAGAGTTCAGTGTTCTCGTCACGCCACACAGACCTGACGCTTCACCTGCCACAGTGCTCTCTTTAAAGGGAGGTTTGTGTTTTAGGCATAAAACATTTCCTTCGAACTGCTGTGTCTCCCAATGTCTCTGCGCACACGCGGCAAAACTTTCACGGCTCTTTAACAGTTTAATGTTAATGTAATTTTTAACGCAACTTAAAACATTTTCATGGAACATTTGTGCTTTCTTAGCGGCCTCTTCCCGCTTCCCTTCCGCTTTCCAGAATATAAAGGGAAAAATGTGTGTTCCCCAAACAGTTAGCAAATGTTGGCTGGTTACTGCTGGGTGAAACCAGTTGCAGAGGGTAGTGCTTTTAGAACCAGAATGTGATAGGAAACCTATCTCATATTAGTGTCTAGCAGCAACCTGCCACAACTACTTGCTAACTGGGTCGGGTTCAGTTTTTCTTAGACCAGCGGCTCCCTGGGGATCACTAAACAGTCTCTAGGCTGAGGGACTCTTAGAAGTTTAAATATTTAAATATTGGACTCATTTAGTGTGAGCCCATAAACTCATCAGCAACGTGTTTGCAGATGTCAGGACAGAGCGTGGTTTCTGTAAGCTGAGTAGGATGAGAGATTAGGAAGAAGGCACTTGTTAAATGCTCGTTGAGTTGGCATATTAATTAAGGCAAGGCAAGTTTATTTGTATAGCACAATTCAACAACAAGGTGATTCAAAGTGCTTTACAGAGACATTAGAAACAAAAACAATTAAAAAGCATGATTTAAAATTGATTAAAACAAGCAAACAAACAAACAAACTAATTAACAAACAAACAAACAAACAAACAAAACAGTATATAAAATCAAAACAGATAAAATCAGTAGTTAAAATGGTTTGTTTGGTTGCAACGATGGGCGTAGCTGTGGGAAGCTTATTGTTTTTTGTTGATTAGTGAGTATAGGGGTGGGATTTAATAAGTTTTCTTCGTCCCACTCCTTTTCAGGTAATTTTTTGTTTTTTGTTTTTGTGCACTTTATATTTAATATATGTATTTTTGTTGTGCCTGAAATGAACAAATAAATGAAATGAAATGAAATGATGAAAATGTAAGTTTTGAAATTTAAGCTTAAGCTTAATTAACCAGCTAATGTGATCCATGATACTAACACATGTAGGCTATAGTGTAAGTTTTAGAGTGAATGATGTGACAGCACAATGGCTACTACAGAGCAACAGGATGGTGGCTGCAGTTCTGTTAATGGCTGTGGCTGGCTGTCCAAACCACAGGAATATTTTTTCAGACAATGTTAAACATTCACATGTTTGTACTCAACTGTAATACTTCCAGTAAAACTATTAAAGGTTTTATTCTATAATTATTTCCTTTTGTTACCATGAAGATATATGTCAAATTCAAAGGACTATGGCTCAGTATATCATAGCATTGGAGCATTCTATATGGTGTGAAGGAGTGGAGATGGGGAACTTGGCTGGGTGGTCATTAATGTTCAAATCTATTTGGTTGTTTCATTTCAGCCATGCTGGGCCTGATGTACGTCTACTGGACCCACCTGAACATGTTCCAGACTCTGAAGTACCTGGCAATCATCGGCGGTGTAACTTTCCTCGCCGGAAACCGCATGCTGGCCCAGAAAGCAGTGAAGAGGTACGCCTGCCAAATGCGACTGGCACAAATGGCTCCTAGAGAGTCCTTAATGGTAGAGAGAAAGCCTAGCCCTTTTCCAGATAACAAGGACTTCAGTGCTGTGAGGCCTCTAGGTAGTTCTTATCTCCAAACTTGAGGGAAAGTGCCTATTCTATATTCGTAGCTGTTCAGTGGGCCTGCAGAGGCTAATTTCGATATCAGGCTCTCTGTCAGTAGAAGAGCTTGTGCATACTTGGACAAGGAGAGAAGAACAGCAGCACGATCTAAAGGAGTGAAAGCAGTGACGATATCAGGGGGCAATTTCTTCACCGTGATTATGTAGAGCTCTTTGAGGGCCAGAGTGAGCAATTTGTCTCTGACTCGAGAGCTCGCTTTGTAATTGTCCGCCTTTACCTCTTGATCTCACAACAGCCCATTTAACAACGTAGAAGATTTCAATTAACGATTTCACCAATGTCATTCTCCAACTGAGGACTTTTTTCCTTCTTCCAGGCTAGTTTTTGTGTCGTGAAGCTCTCTTTTCTTTTCTTTAACCCTTCTATCCACACCTCGCTGTCTTACAGGATTGCTGCAGAGCAAAGTAGTAGATTGGCAAAGTATAGAAGCCTTCGATAAAGCCTCCCCCATTTGTAACAAATGAGTCGGTTCTGCTTCCAGGCTGAAGTAAGGGCATCCTCACAGACTGCATCCACTGCGCATTTCCATAATGTCTCGCAGCGTGCATGGCTGTGTGGTGCTCATTCTAACTCCGAGTGTTCACATGTACTTGCTGCCATCCCCCCTCATCCCCCTCTGGTTTGCCTCTTCACTCATCCCACCACGATCCCTACAACCATAGCCATGCAGCCACTTGGACAGTCCCTCCATTGTGTTGTCTAACACTCGTGGTTCTGGTTGTACCATTACATTTGAGAGATGTGTTTTGTGTCCATGTCCGTGCATCGTCCACGACTTGAGAGATTTTGGTTGCTCTGTGTTTTTGCCTACTTACACTGTGTTTTGTGGTAGGGTGCACATCAGAATGCATGATCCATGATTTGTCAGTGATCAGGTGCTCAGTGAGAACCCAGAGAGGTTCTCATTCATTCATTCATTCATTGTCATGTCTGTAATAACTAATGCTTGTTTTTGTTTCTCTCCACAGAAATCAGAAAAAATAGGGGCAAGAAAAAAAGAAGATGAGGATTGTTTTGTTGTTTCCATCAAAACCTTGTTTTGTTTTTTGTTTGTTTTTGATGTTTTTTTTAAGAGAAAATGGGACGAAAAGAGCATGCAGTTTGTCTGTGTTGCCAAATGGAAGAAATTGAAATATCACCACGTCTCTGGGAGTCTGGAATAACACTCAGTGCAGAGGACTGTGGAGCTACTGATCATTGCACTTCATCTTCCTGTGAGATTTGTTTTCTTATTGCGAGCTGTTTTTGTTGCCCCCCTCATTTTTTTTTTTTGTTGGTACATTCCTCTTTTTTGTCCCTCAGCTCACCTCGTAACATTTTTCAACTGTTAATGAACCATATTGGCAGTAATACTGACACGTGGAACATTTCTGTGGCTGTTTCCTATTTGATACAGAGTCGATGTCTCTGAGAAAGTCTGTTAATAAGTAAAAAAAAAAAGAGGGCAATTTGAGGATGTTTTTGTAAAGAAGAACAGGAAATAAAGGTGCTGGGGAGGTCAAGTCTCACGTGTTTCTTTCTTTTTCTTATTATAGAGAAGAATATGAGCTCAGTGGGTTTTTTGTGTATGTCAAATTGATTATATATTTATCTCTTATATATTTTATTTTTTGCCATCACAGGGGAGAAAGAAATGATATTTGCTTGGGTAAAAACATTCTTCTTTTTCCAGCTGCAATCTAAAGGTGTCTCCTAAACACATTAGATAAATGATAAATGTACCTGCCATAGTACTTTCTTAATCAAAGTCACACTGCTGCTTTTAAAAGCTACACCTTTAGTGATCCCACACACTCCACTGAATGCGTCAGAGGCCATTCAGGGTTCAGTATCTCACCTAAGGACTCTAAGGTGCTTGAACTGGAATAGCCAGAGATTGAACTACTAACCCTCTGATTGGTAGATGACCTGCTCTCTCGTGAGCCACAGCAGCCTTGAATTTATTGCAGGTCTGAGTGGAGGGCAGCTACATGTACTGAATGCAAATGAGCAGATTGTGGGAATAAAAATAAAAACAAAGCCCCCAAAAATTCAGAGAAAAAGTGGAGAGTTTGCTATTTTGTAGTGCAGTCAGAATATAACATATTACTATAGCTTATATAAGATAAAAGATGAATACTTTTATCTCAGAAAGTTAGGAATTTATTGTGAAAAATGCTTCGTCTGATAAAAATATATCACAGAATAAAATTATTAGTATTTCAAAAAATTCTCTAAGCAAGGAGCTGAAAGAAAATGAAACCAGCAGTGTGGCACTAAAAGTATTTTATAGTTATCTGAAAACTGCTTTACATCTGTATATAAAAATGGACGCCAGCATTAAGTGAAGTAGCTGTCAGCATTTTGTGATGTTTTCAGTAAGTCTTGTAATCATTGATGCAGAGAAAATGACCTGAGGGAGATTTATTGTTCTTTACGTAGAAGGCATCAGTGTGTTCACAAAGAGCTACACATGTTCGCCTCTTCCCCTGCACACAGTGGAGCAGGCTGGAGGAAGCATTAGGAACAGAGAGCAACTTTTAGCCTAAACACTAAGAATCACTCATAGAAATCACCTCAAAAGCTCGTCACTTGGCCTCACTTGGGTTGTGGATAACATTAATTCAAAGTCAGATCAAATGACAGGTTGCGAAGATTATTAATCCACAGAACCGATTCATGGATGATTCAAATGTCGGGTACTGGTGTTTGTACGTTATGGATCAATGGCAGAGCTTAATGAGAGTTCTAAATGGAGCAGAGCTGTTATTAAGACAATGTTAGAAGCAGCACCTGTGCTGCCACGAGTCCAGCCGCCTGCTGGGGTTTGTTCCTCAGTTGTGCAGACAGTACCGTGATTACACTCCCCGCTATTGTACACACATGTGTTTCCCTTAAAGGGATATTTTTTAATCAGTCTTCACACAAGATAAAAACAGTTCACCTTCCCAGAGTTAAGGTGCTCCGTGATACCTATGGAGGGATCTTTGAAGGTGTTTCACACTCGGTGGAGTTGTGTAGTCTATAAAGCGTGTCCATGATGGCCACAGTAGGCAATTACAGGCTAATGGTAATGCCAGCACATACTGTAGTGCAACAGGTACAGAACACAGCAGAATGACATCCAGTTAATCTGCAGTGTTTGAAGAGTCGCATTAGGCAGCAAAAACTACTAGTTGCATGTGACTACAGCAAGAGTTATTTTTAAACTCATAAAATATATTATTGCTTCAAATATGTACTTCATTTCCATACAAGCTTTCTAAATATCACATCTTTTGTCTCGTGAAACATCTTGAAATGTTAAAGAAAAGGTGCAGATGTGCAGTAACATCAACACGCACGGCCATTTAACAGCCATCAAGGCCGCATCTGTTAATCATAGCAGGAAACCTGTAACACAGAGTTGGCTTTTATAATGCAGACATGGCCCCGAAGACACATTCTTGAGACAATCCTCACATAAGATACACGTTTCATAAAGATACACAATCAGAAAGCCACTAAAGGTTTTTTTTTTAATGAAATCTGGTCACATAGTTTGATTTGGGTGTTTGAATAACCCGACCCCCCCTCGCACACACACACACACACACACACAATGATAAGCTAGGCTGTAGGATTTCCTCACAACTTTTAATGTGAATATATAAGACGATTTCATTTCTTTTCTTTAAAGGACACCCTCAAACAAATAAAAGATGGTTAAAAAATGTGATGATAAAGCTTTCCTCCTCAACTCAGCAGTCTGTAAAGAGAAAAGATTCAGTTTAGTGAATCTGCAGTTGTGGGAAAAGTCAAATTCTGAATGTTTAGGCTTTTTAAAGATTGGAGACGTGTATACCTGTGTCTCAGGACATTCCCGTGCACCCCCCTGTATCTCTGATTTCTCTGGATGGCTGTGAGGTCTTCCTTGTATGTCCCCTCATAGATATCTGACTGACGTTTCATGTAGCTCTCACTTCCATCCCTGTGGGGAAAAAACAAACAAACCCCACAATAATTCCTCTTTCACTGGCTATTTGTCCTGGTAACCCACACACATTGGAGCGATTTCATTCCACTTGTGTTACCTACCCCAGCCGTTTGCCCATGATTGTCTGAAGGAACTTTCTGGCAGAGATTTGGCCCAGGACTTTCCTGTAGCTGTTTGTAAAGATGGCATCAGCGTGGCGCCCTAAGCTGGAATCAGAAATGTGGACAGTTTGCATCAGTTCAGTCAGTGTAAGCAGAAAATAAAGTAAACTGCAGTGCAGCGGCAGGATTTGTCTGGGAGCTGGCCAGCGGTCGATTTACAATTTGCTCACATCTTTTTATGCATCCACACTAAAGGAATAAAGGAAGTTCGAAGTATTAAGACACATTTAGTAAAACTTTATAATACGGCCTGCAACTAAAGGTGTAATTACCCTGTAATCAAATGGAATTTCAACATATTTGCTTTGAAATTACAATGTAGTCATGGTTACCTATGAATATTTAAAGGTAAGTACACCAAAATAAGAAAGTAACAAGTGAAGTTTTTACAGGAAACAAAGAAATATACTGTAATGACAAGTGCATGTTCACTGCACAATCAATTTTAAGTAATGTGCAATTAAATCATAATATTGTAGAAAAACAATATTTCCCCATCTTACATTAGAAATATGTTATATTTGCAGCACAGGCTGTATTATGGGGTGGATCGATCTTAGCCACATTTCATAATTAATTCATAAATGAATGATGCCAAAACTTTATGCACTATTTTAATAAAATGTAGCTCCATATCTAAAAGGCTATAGGTCAAAATATAAAGATTTAGGTCCAGCATAGACTATCTGTAGTCCAATGTTTGCTTGTATTGTATTCAGCTGTGTGTTTTTTGTTTTTTTTTACATATCTTTGAAAATGATGTACCTTCTAATAAATCAAGAATCCCCATTAAAAAACTGTGTAAATGATCCACTTTGACTGGGACGTTTCATTAGCTGAGCCTTTGAGCCATATTTTACATCAGCCTCTCAGACCATATTAACATACGGACCGCAACTCTGCTGGCTCCCTGGGAGGACGTGCGTCTTCCTCCTGCTGCTCTGCTGGATTCTTTAGTGAAGATGTCATCAGGATAGATGTATCCCTCTGGCCGAACCTGAGAAACATCCCCATGAACTATATGAATGCAGAACATCTTAAATGCCATTATTCAAACATAGCCCTTTATCTAGCAAGAACAATGATTTCATAGTAGTGCAGAGTCTTTGTAAAGACGACAGATTTAAAAGAAAAGAAAATATCATCAGTCTGCAAAATGCTTTAGCGCGTGAAAAATTACATCTGCAGCTTTGGTACACGACACTGTGACGATGATGCCTCGTAAACGTAACGCGGTGACTAATCCAGACATCTTGACCCTTTTTAGCAGAAGTACAGAGGACACAGCTATGTAAAGAGTCAACTGTTAGATGAGCATCGACACGACCATTTTTCTAATCCTGACAGAGATCAAATATGTTATATTTAATGTTTAATTCAGATTTTGAACATTAAGAAAATTTTCTATGTCACTTGGTAAGGCTTCTAAACATTTCAGCTAAATGATGCATATATATAGTGCATATTGGTGTGATTTGCCATGAGTTTACAAAAAATGTTCCCTTTGTGTAATCATCCAATGCTGTCATTGATCGGCATTCCCAAAGCTGAACGGCTGAACTAAGCAAAGGGTTTACGTAACTTTCAAAATATGCCTAAACCTCAGTAAAAATGGAAATGAACAACACCTAATGAATTTGAGTGATTTTGTCAGGACTTACCTAATGGATGGGTAGAGTGGGGAGCCTGACAAAGTCATGATCAGGCAGCAAAGCAGCAGTGCAGCTTTCTCCATCATCACAGCTAGTCCTGGAGAAGAGTGGATAGCCAGTACAAATGACAGGAGTAGAAATTACATTAGAAAAAACGCTGAAACCACAGTTTCCCAGACCAGCCTCATCGCTCTGCACAAGGAACTGAAGTTGAGGCAGGCAGAGATGTATAACATGACAGGAAATATCATGATTTTAAGAATAAATAATACATTTATACAAACATGGATATCAAATTCAGTGTTTTTTCTAAGTTACCTTGATTTTTTTTTTCTTGGTAAGAATCCTGAGTGCCTCTCAGTTTTATTCCGCACCTTCCACTCTCATGATGTCTCACTTCCAGGAAAGAACGAACAAAAGAAAACACTGGAACAGTACTGTTTCTCATCCCAGAGTTCATGCTCACTTTATACTGAACCTGTGGCTCCAGTCACGCCTACATCACACATGATTCTCTCTCTCTCTCTCTCTGTCTGTGTGTGTGCGTCTGGGATGCGGATTGGGGGCATATTCACTTAATCATATGAGAAGTTGCTTTCTCTCATCACCGTTTGTTCTTCTTCTTTAAAAAACAAAAACTTTATTTAAAAGCATCTGTCTAAAACTGTTTTGGCAGGATTTCATATTTACATGATAAGTATGAACAATGCTTTGTTCTCGTGGCCTGATATTAATACTTTACGTCGGTATGCAACAATATTGAATATTTTTATAAGATCAAGACCTCGATTAATGTAAATAATAAAACAAGCAAACGAATAAACAAACAAAAACCATTAACGTTTTTTTTTCATGCGCCACTCTCATCTCGACCTCAGCTGAGTTTTGGACAATAACCTAACGACATAAATCCGTCTCTCACCATCAATAACCCGATTCTGTAAATGTTAAAGTTCCCTTCAAAGCTTTGTCGCACATACGGAACCATAGTTTAGAATAAGGAGATTTTGACGACGGACCGTGAAGATGGACGTACATTTTTGTCTAACGGACATTACGGACTTCTTGAGGATTGTAGTCTGACATTTAATTACCTATTAACACACCGGATAAGCGCCTGAATTGACTTAAAGATAAAAACTATTTACCTCTTTTCGAGCTTCCTCTATGTTTGAAACAAACTTACTAGTATGTAGCAACACTTCACAAGAGTGAAACGTTTTTCGGGGTTTCATTAGCGTCAGGTACTTGAAACAGGGAGTGACTCCTCTTGATACTAAGACATCTTTGGCTCCACATCAGCCTGTACCTGAATGACAATTCACTCGAGGTCGAGTTTACTCGATTTTATGATTCTAGCAGAAGTAATTTTAATGCAGTTTGTTTAAGATGTGCGTGTACTTGCAGGCAGATGTTGTTCTTCTGGTAACGTGCTCTGTAAGGTAGGAGCAAAGATCAAACTCATGAAAAGTTTTGAAATCTAGTGCTAGGTGATGGCAGCTTTGGCAGTTTTGCAATCTAATCTCTTTTCTTAACAGAGGCTGAGCAAACAATATGCAACAACTAACAGCTATGAAGAGGAAACGATTAAAGACCCACACACCAATGACAATTGGAATTTTAGTTGAGTAAGCTCTCATGCACTCAGATGATGGAGGTCACATTAAGGGTACGTTCATGGGTGTGTTTGTGTCAGGCTGCATGGCGGAGAGGCTGAAGATGGAACCTCTGGAGCAAGAGAAGCTTGTAGATGTCCTCGCCGGTCCAGATGCATACCGGGACCTTCTGCGTCTCTTGGCTGTATCTGACTCAGAATCAGAATACTTTATTAATCCCGAAGGAAATTATGGGTTACAGCAGGCAGCACACTAATGTCGCATGCGCGCTTACAAAGGAAGCTTCTGACCGAACTTTACACAAACATCACATTGGGAAGACATGTCAGAGAGGTAGGCTGATAGGAAAAAACAACGAAAATACATAACATGAGGTGAGAGGAGGAGAAAAAAAACTCCACTCAGACTGAGCTCCTAATGGGAGAACAATTTGAGAACAGAAAAAAAACACCCCAGCACAAAAAACACATGACTGTCAATACACCATAGAAACACAAGACAAGCAACAGGGGTGGGTAAGGGTAAGAGAGAGCCGGTATGGACAGCACATCCGGTCCTGCAGCATGTCTGTGCTGGTCCAGTTGACCCGCCATCTGCACCGGGAGGGAACAAGCATCGCAGGCGTTTGGAAAGGGGGATGAGTGTGTATCAGTGTGTGTGTCCAGAGTTCAGCTGAGACAGTGTCCTTCGCCCTGCCAGGCTAAGTAAACAGTCCTCCAGCCAACCCAGGTGGCCTTGCGTAGGATAGGAAGAAACAGTCTATGTTAGCTGGCCATAGGTGTGCGTGGCTGTCTCTCTAATAACCCTCCGACAGACTGGCGACCTGTCCAGGGTGTACTTTTGCCCTATGACAGCTGGAATAGACCTTGAATGGAATAAGTGGGAGAAAATGAATGATGTTTATGAACTGTAGTTAATATAGTCAGACAATAAGTTACCGAGCAACAGGCCACAAGTCTTGGTCCAGAAGCATATTCAGATTTAAAGAATAAAATGTTAGCACTGATGTTTGAAGCAGTATACTGTCTATAAGACTTGAGCAACTGCACACAGCTGGAAACAAATAACTACAGTAGCTAAGTAACATGTTGTTATTGCATCCATTCAGCCATGTATAATTAGTACATCTACATATACATGATTTCTAATGTGGTCCGTGCTGCATGTTGTATGTTGTAGCACAGTGAAGTGTCTGACACTGACCATGTCCCAGTACCTGTGAACCCTGGTATGGAGGGGGAGAACGCACCTCTTTACTGTATTTGTCAGAAACCAGACATCAACTGCTTCATGATTGAAGTAAATATCAGTTTTATATTTGCAGTACATGCAGTAGGGCTGGGCGCTAGCTTCAAAATTGTTATCAGAGATTTTCTTTTTAATGGAAATCTTCTCCACTTTGTGGAGATAGGTTAATTGAAAAATCTAAATTGCCCATAGGTGTGAATGTGGGAGTGAATGTGAGTGCGAATGGTTGTCTGTCCCTGTGTGTTAGCCCTGTGACAGACTGGCGACCTGTCCAGGGTGTACCCCGCCTCTCGCCCTATGACAGCTGGGATAGGCTCCAGCACCCCCCGCGACCCTGAAAAAGGATAAGCGGAAGTGGATGGATGGAAATCTTCTGTTTCAAGAAAACTAATGATATATCCACAGATATAGAAACAATACGGTAACATTTTATTTACATTTCAATTAACATTTCATTTTAGAGATTGTGGCTCAAGAGTTGTGTGTTCGTCTTGTAATCGGAAGGTTGTCGGTTCAAGCCCCGGCTCGGACAGTCTTGGTCGTTGTGTTCTTGGGCAAGACACTTCACCTACCGCCTACTGGTGATGGCCAGAGGGGCCGATGGCGCGATATGGCAGCCTCGCTTCTGTCAGTCTGCCCCAGGGCAGCTGTGGCTACAACTGTAGCTGCCTCCACCAGTGTGTGAATGTGAGAGTGAATGAATAGTGGTATTGTAAAGCGCTTTGAGGGGTCCTGGAAAGCGCAATATAAATGCAAGCCATTATTATTATTATTATTATTATTGATGCTTGCAGTTTGGAGGCAGCAGTATTTGTAAGTGTAGCTAAATTCCAGGTATTTTCCATCCTTCTTTTCCTATCAGCTTTTTTGTAACTGATGACACATTTCCTAATTTTCAGTGTGAAACAAGGTGGCAGCAGCAGCATTACAGTGACCCAGCATAAATCAAATGTAAGCACAAAAGTAGCCAAGGTAGTGTTTTTCCTGGAAATTTGAAAGTGAAAGGATAAAGTAACTGCTTAACACTTTAGTTTAACAATGATTAATGAAATGTAACCGTGTAACTCATCAGCAGTCTGCACAGTAGGGCTGTTCGATATAACGATATATATCGGATGACGATATAAAAACGTCTATCGTTTCATTTTACGCTATCGTTTGTTTCGTGGTGTCGCAAAATAAACTGTTTACGGCAATATTTTTTCACCGTTTTGATGGTCACTGTAGTGGCTTTAATTTCTTAAAGTTCTCTCTTTCTCTTATATTTAATATAACCACACTACGGACGGACAACCGCCTGTTTTTATGTAAAACCATCACGTGTCTGCTTGTTTATTTTCCACATAAACCTTTCAGAATAAAGCTCAAGATCCTGTTGAGACTTTTCAAAATAAACTGAATAACGTGAAAGAGCAGATTATTTACGGATGAGAAGTAAAAAAGAGCCGCCAGGTGCTAAAAAATAAACCTTAGACTCGAATGTTAGAACAGGCTTTTCCCCGCAGCACGCCGTGTAATAAATACTCAGCTGACTGATGATGATGTCTAAAAATGTCGACTCCAGGCACACCACGCCCAGCTGGAAACACTTCACGCAAGTCGAGCTGCCCGAGATTCACAGAACTTTCAGAAAATGTAAAAATTTTGTGATTTATATCGTTATCGGACGATAGATGTCTTATATCGGGATATGAGATTTTGGTCATATCGCACAGCCCTACTGCACAGTATGGTGACATATTAAAACTGAAGAATATGTTGTACCTGTTGTAGTGTTTCATCATGGGTCCAGTTTTTACCCAGGTGCTTAAAGCCCTTCTTTACCCTCATGTAACACAAAAGTCATTTCCAACCACTGTTTCCTGTTCCTGTCACTCAAACAAACAGGCGACAAACATCTTCTATAAAGTGGAATCATTTCAGTTTATCGGATTAGAAAACATCTAATCTAGCATTGATATTACACTGCTGTTTAGTGTCTCGCTAATCTCAGTGTCACCAAAATATCTACGGTGGCCCTGAGAGGCCAAAAGCGCTGCAAAAAGAAAAACACTTGCAAAAAGAAAAAGCGCTGCAAAAAGAAAAACACTTGCAAAAAGAAAAAGCGCTGCAAAAAGAAAAACACTTGCAAAAAGAAAAAGCGCTGCAAAAAGAAAAACACTTGCAAAAAGAAAAAGCGCTGCAAAAAGAAAAACACTTGCAAAAAGAAAAAGCGCTGCAAAAAGAAAAACACTTGCAAAAAGAAAAACACTTGCAAAAAGAAAAAGCGCTGCAAAAAGAAAAACACTTGCAAAAAGAAAAACACTTGCAAAAAGAAAAAGCGCTGCAAAAAGAAAAACACTTGCAAAAAGAAAAAGCGCTGCAAAAAGAAAAACACTTGCAAAAAGAAAAAGCGCTGCAAAAAGAAAAACACTTGCAAAAAGAAAAAGCGCTGCAAAAAGAAAAACACTTGCAAAAAGAAAAGCGCTGCAAAAGCACACACAACACAACGGAAATAGGAAAAAACACAACGGAAATGTTTCTGGGGAGACAATAACCGGACGGACCAGTTGACCAAAACATGCTAACAAGTGCACTGGGACTGGGAGACACTTCAACGAAGTGGAAGCAGAGCGGCCAAAGAGTAAACTTCCAAAAGTAAGTTCTGAATATTATGTCACTTATTTATGTGCAAATGTTTAATAACGAGGAGCATTAAAACATTACTGTTGGCCACATGCCGGCAAAGTTATGTGACATTAGCGATGTTTGTACTTTCAGCGTTTACTTTGTTTTAAAGTCTTTACTTTATACGCCGTTAGATAGTCGACCTTAATCTTACAGAGAATCTGATGATTTTATGGATAATTAAAGTCAGTCATATATCCACAAACACAACAGGCTGAAAGTCAGTGATGCTGCTCGGTTTGCAGTCCTGAATATCACGGCACAAGCAGGATTCACTGCACTGTTAATGTTAATTATGTCATATTGCTGCCTCTGTTCGGTGGTGTTGAGCCAAACGGACTTTAACGTGTGTTTGAACGAGCTGACGGTTCACTCATTGTAGCGACTTCCACAGTCGCTAGAGCCCGGGGATGGAGCCCGCCTATTTGCCTGACGCGCTGTCAACTTTAGCAATAATGCGAGAGGTGGAATTGTTTGCTTGTTTATTAAAGTGTTTACAGAGTAATGTCATCTCAAGATTTGGACTCTTACAACGTCACAGGCTCTAATGTAACAAGACGAAACATGTTGTGCAGCGGTCAACAAAAACTACGGCTACCCAGCCCTCCTCTCTGTCAAAATCAAAACCAGTGAATGACAGACTGACAACGCCCTCTTAATGTCGCCGCTAGCACCCACGTGACTCCCATTACACATCACCATAGCAACCAAACAAATGAAAACCCAGTGATCATCAAAAAATTCAATACATTTAATTATGGTTCCTACACTCATTAAGCTGAAAGAAAGATGCTTTAATCACAGCAGTCACACATGTGTCCACTGTACCAGCTGGGAACTCTTCTTGTTCAGCACTCGTAATAACACTAAATCCTCCTGTTTGTAGCAGTGTGTACACCTGAGACTGTCACCTGTCTGTCTGTCCTGCACTCTCTCTCTGTTTCTTTCTCTCTGATTGTGGAATAAAAGTATGAACATGTGTTTATAAGTTACACTTGTGTTTGAATCCTGCAGCTTATCACGCATTTGATTTCCATGTGTGACGACTGCAAGTGTCCAGAGTGAGGACAGACTGAGGGACCCACTGCTGCACATCATCTGTGAGGCTTTGCACCCCTGATGATCCACCAGGACTCAGCAGTGTGTGAGGAAGAGGAGGAGGAAGAGCCAGCAGCAGCTGACAGATGGAGAGAATAGACAGACTGTTCCCTGTTTGTGAAGGACTGCTAGGAAAGTTTAACATAACTAACTGTCTGTCCTGAATCAGTCTTATTAGGTAATGTTCAAATAATGTTATCATCCAGTGTTTTCAGTGTGGGAGAAAGTACTCAGGGCCTTCAAGTTACACACTATGAAAGGCAGCAACAAGTTTAATATTCAGAAACCTAAAGTATGTATCAGCAGCTGAATGGAGCTAAAAATAATTGTTTGTTTCAGTTCTATGAAGCTTTGAGTATTTTGGATCAGTAGCACTGCTGTGTTTGTTGCATCATATCGCTGTAATTGTTTATATGCTTTATATATTCTGAGGTAAGTTGATCTATAGTTACATCATATTCTATAAGGATGTTATGTGTTTGTAGACTTTCTGCCCAGTTTGACCCATTTAGCAGAAGTCAGCCCTTTTAAGGCTCTGATATCTATTCTGAGTGACTTAAAGCAGTTATGACATGGTCTGATTTTCTCACCCAATAAAGGAATATTTCATATATCAGTCTACTCTTCATTCTATCAGAAACAGTTATCACAGCTCGTACATTTGCTTCTTCCACACATATATGTAAGCATTGAGCCAAATTTAGTAATAATGCCAACATATTAAAATAACAATATTTGTCTCTTATATATAATACATCTATATATACACTGTCACAGATACTTGTCTTTAAGTGAAGATTTAAGGTGATAGGAAATATAAATAAATGCAACTTGAATCTTTACTGAAGCTCAGTGTTTGACACAGAGTTCATTCACATGTGCTGTACCAGTGTACCTGCATATGTGATGTGACAATAGAAGTGATTTGATTTGAGAGTTCAAACTCACTGCTGTAATAACTGATAATGATTAATATAATAACTATAATATTGGCCATCTCATATTTACACTGACTTTAGTCTCATGAACAACATTAGCTAATTGTTATTTACTAGCTAATCTTAAATGACTGTTCAGTACAGATATGAAGCCCAACAATCATGTTTTACAGTCCTGTGGTCTCAGCCTCAGATACTTATCAAATCACACAAAGCTCGTGTAGAAACAAACAAACGAACAAAATATGTTCTCCTTCATTTCTGTCAACCACACGTTTCCCGCTATCATGGTTGCTAGGCAACCTGGGCAGCGCGACGGAGGCTAGACCGTCCCATTTCAGACCCTGAATTGGGAAACAGTCCCTGAATTGCTGTATCCCAATTCAGGGTCTGCAGCCTTAAAGTACGCAGCCTCAACGGTCCTCAAGGGCCGCGTACTCAAAGACCGCTAAGGCCGGAAGTGTGAGGCTTGTGAAATGGGACGGTCTAGCCTCCGTCGCGCTGCCCAGGTTGCCTAGCAACCATGATAGCGGGAAACGTGTGGTTGACAGAAATGAAGGAGAACATATTTTGTTCGTTTGTTTGTTTCTACACGAGCTTTGTGTGATTTGATAAGTATCTGAGGCTGAGACCACAGGACTGTAAAACATGATTGTTGGGCTTCATATCTGTACTGAACAGTCATTTAAGATTAGCTAGTAAATAACAATTAGCTAATGTTGTTCATGAGACTAAAGTCAGTGTAAATATGAGATGGCCAATATTATAGTTATTATATTAATCATTATCAGTTATTACAGCAGTGAGTTTGAACTCTCAAATCAAATCACTTCTATTGTCACATCACATATGCAGGTACACTGGTACAGCACATGTGAATGAACTCTGTGTCAAACACTGAGCTTCAGTAAAGATTCAAGTTGCATTTATTTATATTTCCTATCACCTTAAATCTTCACTTAAAGACAAGTATCTGTGACAGTGTATATATAGATGTATTATATATAAGAGACAAATATTGTTCTTTTAATATGTTGGCATTATTACTAAATTTGGCTCACTGCTTACATACATGTGTAAAAAGAAATTGTACGAGCTGTGATAACTGTTTCTGATAGAATGAAGAGTAGACTGATATATTAAATATTCCTTTATTGGGTGAGAAAATCAGACCATGTCATAACTGCTTTAAGTCACTCAGAATAGATATCAGAGCCTTAAAAGGGCTGACTTCTGCTAAATGGGTCAAACTGGGCAGAAAGTCTACAAACACATAACATCCTTATAGAATATGATGTAACTATAGATCAACTTACCTCAGAATATATAAAGCATATAAACAATTACAGCGATATGATGCAACAAACACAGCAGTGCTACTGATCCAAAATACTCAAAGCTTCATAGAACTGAAACAAACAATTATTTTTAGCTCCATTCAGCTGCTGATACATACTTTAGGTTTCTGAATATTAAACTTGTTGCTGCCTTTCATAGTGTGTAACTTGAAGGCCCTGAGTACTTTCTCCCACACTGAAAACACTGGATGATAACATTATTTGAACATTACCTAATAAGACTGATTCAGGACAGACAGTTAGTTATGTTAAACTTTCCTAGCAGTCCTTCACAAACAGGGAACAGTCTGTCTATTCTCTCCATCTGTCAGCTGCTGCTGGCTCTTCCTCCTCCTCTTCCTCACACACTGCTGAGTCCTGGTGGATCATCAGGGGTGCAAAGCCTCACAGATGATGTGCAGCAGTGGGTCCCTCAGTCTGTCCTCACTCTGGACACTTGCAGTCGTCACACATGGAAATCAAATGCGTGATAAGCTGCAGGATTCAAACACAAGTGTAACTTATAAACACATGTTCATACTTTTATTCCACAATCAGAGAGAAAGAAACAGAGAGAGAGTGCAGGACAGACAGACAGGTGACAGTCTCAGGTGTACACACTGCTACAAACAGGAGGATTTAGTGTTATTACGAGTGCTGAACAAGAAGAGTTCCCAGCTGGTACAGTGGACACATGTGTGACTGCTGTGATTAAAGCATCTTTCTTTCAGCTTAATGAGTGTAGGAACCATAATTAAATGTATTGAATTTTTTGATGATCACTGGGTTTTCATTTGTTTGGTTGCTATGGTGATGTGTAATGGGAGTCACGTGGGTGCTAGCGGCGACATTAAGAGGGCGTTGTCAGTCTGTCATTCACTGGTTTTGATTTTGACAGAGAGGAGGGCTGGGTAGCCGTAGTTTTTGTTGACCGCTGCACAACATGTTTCGTCTTGTTACATTAGAGCCTGTGACGTTGTAAGAGTCCAAATCTTGAGATGACATTACTCTGTAAACACTTTAATAAACAAGCAAACAATTCCACCTCTCGCATTATTGCTAAAGTTGACAGCGCGTCAGGCAAATAGGCGGGCTCCATCCCCGGGCTCTAGCGACTGTGGAAGTCGCTACAATGAGTGAACCGTCAGCTCGTTCAAACACACGTTAAAGTCCGTTTGGCTCAACACCACCGAACAGAGGCAGCAATATGACATAATTAACATTAACAGTGCAGTGAATCCTGCTTGTGCCGTGATATTCAGGACTGCAAACCGAGCAGCATCACTGACTTTCAGCCTGTTGTGTTTGTGGATATATGACTGATTTTAATTATCCACAAAATCATCAGATTCTCTGTAAGATTAAGGTCGACTATCTAACGGCGTATAAAGTAAAGACTTTAAAACAAAGTAAACGCTGAAAGTACAAACATCGCTAATGTCACATAACTTTGCCGGCATGTGGCCAACAGTAATGTTTTAATGCTCCTCGTTATTAAACATTTGCACATAAATAAGTGACATAATATTCAGAACTTACTTTTGGAAGTTTACTCTTTGGCCGCTCTGCTTCCACTTCGTTGAAGTGTCTCCCAGTCCCAGTGCACTTGTTAGCATGTTTTGGTCAACTGGTCCGTCCGGTTATTGTCTCCCCAGAAACATTTCCGTTGTGTTTTTTCCTATTTCCGTTGTGTTGTGTGTGCTTTTGCAGCGCTTTTCTTTTTGCAAGTGTTTTTCTTTTTGCAGCGCTTTTTCTTTTTGCAAGTGTTTTTCTTTTTGCAGCGCTTTTTCTTTTTGCAAGTGTTTTTCTTTTTGCAGCGCTTTTTCTTTTTGCAAGTGTTTTTCTTTTTGCAGCGCTTTTTGTTTTTGCAAGTGTTTTTCTTTTTGCAAGTGTTTTTCTTTTTGCAGCGCTTTTTCTTTTTGCAAGTGTTTTTCTTTTTGCAGCGCTTTTTCTTTTTGCAAGTGTTTTTCTTTTTGCAGCGCTTTTTCTTTTTGCAAGTGTTTTTCTTTTTGCAGCGCTTTTTCTTTTTGCAAGTGTTTTTCTTTTTGCAGCGCTTTTGGCCTCTCAGGGCCACCGTAAATATCCACCCTACATGTCAAACAATGAGAGAACTTGAAACAGTACCAGGGCTCGCAAAATCGCTAGCCCGACGTCCCGGGGCTAGCGATCTTTCCAGTCGGGCTACCAAAATCTAACTCAGCCCTGCCCGTCGGGCTATCATAGGAAGGAAAATATATGTCTATGCTTTTGCATTCTTTCGCCAATGTAGCTGAGTAATTATGTCATTGGCATCGGTGAGCCACTGTCAATATGTGACATATTGAAATCGTGTTTGAATTTGCGCTTGTTTTTTGCTTTCAGTTTCATTTTGCGATCGCGCGAACGGTGTGTAGAGAGCAGCAGCACTGATTGGTGAGTGACGATTAATTGCGCACCAATTCCTCTGACATCGTCTTATCACTCATTAGCTTACTATTCAAACGTGACAAGTGAAATCTCTCGCAGCTTAAACATGTGAGAGGTTGAGTGCGCAAAAAATCGCTGACCGTTAAGTAAGTGCGTGTGTAAAAGCAGCAGGATTTACGCTGGTATTTTAGTTCTGCTCAGCCAAATAAGACAGGTCAGGGTGAAGAAGGGGCAGCCAAAGAAAAGCTTACCACAAAACGAAAAAGTTATGACAAATCAGACTATGAGGCAAAAAGAAAGTGCAGCTTTTTTGGTTTCATGGACAAAAGAATTTCTGTGGCTGGAATAGGACAAGCTAAAGAACATGATGTTCTGCCAGGTGTGTTGTGAGTTTCATTTGATTTCTGAGTCCATAAGCGCCTTTGTTACTGGGACCAGTAATTTTAAGAAAGGCCCCCATTAGAACCCATGAGAAATGCAAGAGATGCATTATTGCCCAGTCTGCAGTATCTTTCCCAGAACAAACAGCAATTGCAAAAAACATACTAAAAATAAACCAAGCACAACAAGAACTCCTGAAAAATCAGTTTAGAACAGCGTGCTATATTGCAAAGAGTGAACTACCACTGGCAAAATTTAGCAGTCTTTGCAAACTTCAAAAAGCAAATGGCCTAGATCTTGGTTCCACTTGCCTCTTACCCGTGACTTCAGTGGAAATTTCAAATTCAGGATCTGACACAGACTGATTTATGTCCTACACAGTTCTTACATGTTCATAGAAATTTCTGTTCAATTTGAACCAAGTATTTGAGTTGATGTTTGTAATTTTTATACAGTTGTTGTGATTTGTATTTTAACAATTTTTTTTGATTAATTTTGGAGGTGAGAGATTAATTTTGTTTCTCTTGTAACAATATTCCGTTACAATATTATACTTTAATGTATAATATTGTAACGGAAACAAAACATAAAAAATTGCTTTCTTTTTTATTCAGGCTACTTAAATTTATTTTGGGCTACCAAAAATGGAAGAATGCCTGCCCGAAGGGCTACCAGAGATTTTGAAATTTTGCGAGCCCTGAGTACCATGACCTAGCAGCTTATGTTAATTACAGCTAACGTTTTGTTTGCTGGCTAACATTGCTATTATTGTAGTCCCAGTTAAATGACTTTGAATAGCTTTATTTCAAAAGGAACTTTACAATTTCACAGCCATTTAGCTGTGTTAACTGTACATGCTGTGTAGGTTATAAGGCGTGTATGGATCATTTTTATAATCAGCCTCTTATCTTTTTTTCCACCACAGGCTTTGCCATGATAAATTGGTCAGTTGACAACCAGGAGCCGTACACCTTAACCTCAGAGGCCAGGACATCCAAGCGCAGTGCGAACACGCACTTCTTTAAATGGGATGCAAGACGGACTATAGAGGGCCACCCCCTCGCCAGACAACCAAGTGCTGTCCCTGTCCATGGCCAGTGTGAGAAGGACTCTCACTAAAGTCAACCCACACAAAGCTGCTGGACCAGACAATATACCTGGACGTGTGCTCGGAGCCCATGCTGACCAGCTGACTGATGTCCTAGTGGGCATCTTTAACATCTCCCTGAGCCAAGCTGTTGTGCCACAGTGCTTTAAGACCACCACCATTATACCTGTACCAAAGACAGCTACAGGCTCAGAGTTGGAAGACAATGGACGATGTGATCTCATTGGCACTCCACCTAGCCCTATCACAACTGGATCAATGCAACGCCCACCTAAGAATGCTGCTCAATGATTTCATCTTAGCATTCAACACCATCATTGCCCAGCAGCTGATCGGCAAGCTGGACCTGCTCAGACTTAACAACTCCACCTGCAACTGGCTCCTGGACTTTCTTACTGATAGACCCCAGACACTACAGGTTGGAAATATAAGATCCAACACCATCACACACAGGAGTCCCCCCAGGGATGTGTGCTGAGCCCGCTACTCTTCACGCTGCTGACCCACGACTGCACCTCCAGCTCCAACATGTGATGATTCAATGTTGTGATTGCTTGTGATTGATAACAAAAGCAAACAACATTATCAAGCTTGCAGATGACACCACAGTGGTGGTACTCATCAGGGATGATGATGATGCAGCATACAGGGAGGAGGTGCAGCGGCTGGCGCTTTGGTGGCAGAACAAGAATCTATGTCTCAATGTTGACAAGACAAAAGAGCTGATTGTTGACTTTAGGAAAACCGAGGCTGTCCATCTCTCGCTCAGCATTGCTGGTGTCACTGTAGACGGAGTGAAGAGCACCAGATTCCTCAGTGTTCACTTCATAGAGGACCTGTCCTGGACCAGTAACACCAAATCAGTGACAAAAAGAGCTCGGCAGTGACTGCATTTCAAGAGACGACTGAAGAAGGTGCGCCTCCCCAAACCCATCCTTAACATCTTCTACAGGGGTACCATACAGTCTCATCCTGATGTACGGTCTGCCACATATTTCTGCAGAGCAGTTAAGCTCTGCAGCGCTTCATAGATGTCTCCTCCAGTCGTGTAGCCACCTGGAATAACGTGCAACGTGTCTCCAATCAGCTTACAGACTCCTCCTTGTGATGCTGTTATGAAGTCCAGGTTCAGCCAAACACAAAATACAGACGAGTCCTTGGTCCCCAGACCGTGACAAAGTCAGTTCATTCTTGAATAAAGACACTAATCAGACAGTTGTAAAATGTAGCCAATTGTGTTTATTAAAATATGGAGGAAATGGAGTGGGGGGGGAGGGGGGGTGTTGTAGAGAAGAGGGTAATGGAAAGGGATAGAAAGGAGCAAAGAGAAAGAGGAGAGAAAAGCCCAACAATCCCCTCTGAGCAAGCACTATGCGGAGAGGAGAGGGGAAAATTAAGCTGGAGCAGAGGTGGAGGAAGACGAGGTGACATCAGCAGTAGTTAAAGCAGGAGTGTCCCTCCTCCGGAAGAAGCAGAAGCGTTTTTTCTTCTTTTGCAGCAGCTTTTCGACGAGCACTTTTTTTTCTAGGATCAGGGTACTCAGCTCATCGATTGTTTCTCTATTTTGCTGCTCAAGTTTCTTGCAAGTTTTGTCCACTGCTTCTAATTTGGCGTCTTTTTCGTCCAACCTTTCTTTCAGTTGTTTAGATGTTGCCTCCTCTTTTTCCTTTTCTGCTGCCAGTTCTGTTGTTTTGTTTTTCATGTTGTTATAAAGTTCTTGCAGGCTTTTGTTTTTCCTCTCAAAGTCCTGGAGAAGAAGTTTCTCTTTTTTCTGCTTTATGACCAGCTGTTCTTTCTCTTCAAAGATTTCTTGATGTTTCTGCAGAGCTTCGGCAAGCTTTTCTTGCAAGCCTTCGCTGTGTTTCTTAGCGCTCTGAAGCTTGCAGTCCATTTCTTTATCTTTGATCTCCTGTTGCTTTTTTGCTTGAAGCAACTCCTCAGATTTTAGGAGTGTGTTATTAAGCATTGCCCGCAGCATCCTTTCTTCTCCCTGCATCTGTTGGAGTTGGTACTGTGTGTCTTTCTGCTTCCTTTCCAGCTGTTTTTTGTCTTGGATGATTTCTTCATTTTTTTGCAGCGCTTCGTCAAGCTTTCCTTGCAAGTCTTGGTGTTTTTTCTCGGTGGTCTGAAGCTTGAAATCCATTTCTTGTTGTTGGATCTCATGTTGCCTTTTCTCTTGCAGCAACTCCTCATAGTTGTGCAGTGTCTTATCAAGCCTTGGCTGCAGCATCCTGTCTTTTTCCTGTATTTGTTGGAGTTGGCACTCCATGTCTTTCTGCTTGCAAGCCATTTCTTTTTGCTTGATCTCATGTTGCCTCTTCTCTTGACGAAGATCTTCATTTGCTTTCAGGTGGTAATCAAGCCTTGCTTTTAGCACTCTGTGTTGTATCTGCGTGTTTTGGAGTTGAAACTTCATGTCTTTCTGCTTTCTGTCCTCTTGTTTCTTCTGTTGGAGGATTTCTGTATTTTTCTGCAGAGCTTCATCAAGCTTTGCTTGGAGCTCTTGGATCTTTTTGTCCTTATCTAGGAGTTCCCATTGTTTCTCATCAATAACAGCTTCCTTATCTTGAAGCTGGTAGGACAGCTTTTTAAATTCGGCTCTTTTTTTCTCATTTTCTTGTGTCAATAACACAATCTTCTCTCTGTTGAGGAGATTTTCATTCTCTAATTCTTCCAAGCGCTTGTCCTCTACTTCTAACTGTTCACACCAAGGAAGAGAGGAGAGGTAAGGGTCTAGTGGTTGATCCCAGGGAAGAGCGTAAGGGTCAACTTCTTGTCCGTTTGGATCTTCTCTTTGAGACATGTTGAGGTCTGGATGCACTGACTTTGCAAAGGATCCAAGAGTTTTTGACCAAAAGCTCCTTTGACCAAAAGTTTTGAAATGCTTCTCTGGCAAAGATTCGAATGCTGCGAACTTAAATGCTGCCAATAACGGACTAAAAGTGGTTGCACTTCACCCCTAATTATGGGTTTTAAGGATCAAAGGATCAAAGGATCAGAATGGTGGTATGATTCTAAATGTGTGTGATGTCATCATTCTTTTAGCCAATGAGTGTGTCACATGACATTTGGTATGATTCTAAATGTGTGTGATGTCATCATTCTTTTAGCCAATGAGTGTGTCACATGACATTTGTGGAAGAGGGCATTTTTTAACTTGGACAAATTATCAGAAAAGTTTCAATCTCTGTTATTTACCATAGAGTCTGCACAGTATGGTGACATATTAAAACTGAAGAATATGTTGTACTTGTAGTGTTTCATCATGGGTCCAGTTTTTACCCAGGTGCTTAAAGCCCTCCTTTACCCTCATGTAACACAACAGTCATTTCCAACCACTGTTTCCTGTTCCTGTCACTCAAACAAACAGGCGACAAACATCTTCTATAAACTGGAATCATTTCAGTTTATCGGATTAGAAAACATCTAATCTAGCGTTGATATTACACTAGGGATCCACTGATACCACTTTTTTGCAAACGAGTACGAGTACTTGCCTTTCAGTACTCACCGATACCGATACCGATACTGAGTACTTAATAAAAACATGATTTAAATTTACAGGTAACAGCTTTAGTCCTATAATTTAACAAAAAAACAACAACAAGGGACTAGTTTGGAATTAAGAACATTTATTTAAAATGAAAAGCATGTTGTATGCAACAAATTACAGAATAAACAATTGTGGAAAAAAAATTAAACAGTGACAGTGCAACTCTAGTATTGTTTTCAGTTTATTGTAAACTCTGCCGCTTTCAACAACACAAGGGGCATTAATAAACATCTTTGCTATTTAGTGCACAATATTTGAATAAACTAACAACATCCACCAACATAGAACTATGGCAGTCAGTGCAACTGAGGTAGGTATTAACATCAAGTCTAAGATGACTCACTTAATGGAGAGAAAAAGTGAGTGGCAGGGTTTTTTTTTTTTTTAAAGAAAAGTAGCTTTTCTGCATTATCAGCAGTCAGACTGTTTCTGTTTTCATCTATAATGTGTGACACTGAGCTACAAAGCCTTTCACTTTCCACACTGCTACATGGGGCTGAGAGGTATTTACTCGTCTGTTTCTCTGTTTAGAAGTCTCACAAGCACAGTCACAGCTGGGATGACATCAGAGGCTAGTGCGTCGTAGCTGATCACTTTTTTAGTTAGTTCCTCAAAGGGGGCGAGGATGGCAACAGTCGTCTCTATAAGAGCCCATTGGTGAGCGGTGAGATAGTCAGGGAATTCGTGCTCGGACACATACACGCCCAGCCCTCGCTTTTGCTCAATGAGGGACTGGAGCATGTAATACGTGCTGTTCCAGCGTGTCTGTACGTCCTGCTGCAGTCTCTTTTATTGGCTGGTTGAGCTGTCCCTGAATGTCCTCGAGGCGGGAGTAGGCTAAGGCGGAATGTTTAAAGTGCCCAACTATTTTCTGTCCCACTGCTATAGCCTCAGCTATGCTCCTCTGTGCTAATAAGCGTGGGTAAATAAGCGTGGGTAAACTCTTTGTATTCGTTGTCGTGTTGGGATTTTGGTGCTTGATTAAATTACTTGTGTTAAATGCGCTACCTTTTGAGCCTCCTCTGGACAATTTCGCTGAGCACAATTTGCAGTCTGTCTTTGTTTTTGCGTCTTCGTTCACTTTGAAATAGTTCCACACGGCTGACTTGTCTCGCCTGCCCTTCTCTTAGCTCTGAGCTGCAGCCGGGGCCTGGTGGCGGGCACTCGGCGCGGGCACTCGGCGCCTGTGATTAACCCCTTACATGCCGCTCAAACATAGACAGATCTCAGACCGTGGTATCGGTCCCCGGTATCGGGGGACTTTTAATGAGTACGAGTACTTTAGAAAATGTGGTATCGAGGCCGATACCCGATATCGGTATCGGTGCATCCCTATATTACACTGCTGTTTAGTGTCTCGCTAATCTCAGTGTCACCAAAATATCCACCCTACATGTCAAACAATGAGAGAACTTGAAACAGTACCATCACCTAGCAGCTTATGTTAATTAGTGCTAACGTTTTGTTTGCTGGCTAACATTGCTATTATTGTAGTCCCAGTTAAATGACTTTGAATAGCTTTATTTCAAAAGGAACTTTGCAATTTCTCGGCCATTTAGCTGTGTTAACTGTACATGCTGTAGGTCATAAGGCATGCTGGGATCATTTTTATAATCAGCCTCTTATGTCATTGGGTGGAATTCATTTCTGTTCTGGGATTGAATAATTGGTTGATCACACCAGTACCGATGACAACCCCCTGGTCCCTTCTCTCCTAGCCTCCACCACCCAACAAACAGTCTGTCCTTCCAAGTGTTACCTAGTGTCTTTGTATGAAAACTTAATAAATTGGTATTAGTATGTACAACCTGATGTGTTTGTCTGGCGCTAGAGCATTTTTGTTGTAAAGTAGCATTTTCGTACTTTTTTCACTGTGTATATATTGTCCACTGCAGCAGCCTGGTAGGGTTGAGAAGTCATTTCTGTTGACTCAGTTTTCTCCTGTTTTTCACTTACAAGGTCAGGTAAGTAAATTGTCTTTTGGTTTAATTTTTTTTTTTAATCAGGAAGCTTGGGTACCTTTTAGGGATTTTTTTGTTTGTTATTTTTGCATTGCTCACTGGCGATGTAAATAAATGGCTGCATAGCGCTTTGAAAAGTACATTGTTTTTGCTCTTTCTTGGGTGGTGGGTTTGTGGGGGCGGGCATAACAAAAGCAAACGACATTATCAAGCTTGCAGATGACACCACAGTGGTGGTACTCATCAGGGATGATGATGATGCGGCATACAGGGAGGAGGTGCAGCGGCTGGTGCTTTGGTGGCAGGATAAGAATCTATGTCTCAATGTTGACAAGACAAAAGAGCTGATTGTTGACTTTAGGAAAACCGAGGCTGTCCATGTCTCGCTCAGCATTGCTGGTGTCACTGTAGACGGAGTGAAGAGCACCAGATTCCTCAGTGTTCACTTCATAGAGGACCTGTCCTGGACCAGTAACACCAAATCAGTGACAAAAAGAGCTCGGCAGTGACTGCATTTCAAGAGACGACTGAAGAAGGTGCGCCTCCCCAAACCCATCCTTAACACCTTCTACAGGGGTACCATACAGTCTCCTCCTGATGTATGGTCTGCCACATATTTCTGCAGAGCAGTTAAGCTCTGCAGCACGTCTCACCCAGTCGTGCAGCCACCTGGAATAACGTGCAACGTGTCTCTCCAATCAGCTTACAGACTCCTCCTTGTGATGCTGTTATGAAGTCCAGGTTCAGCCAAACACAAAATACAGACGAGTCCTTGGTCCCCAGACCGTGACAAAGATAGTTCATTCTTAAATAAAGACACTAATCAGACAGTTGTAAAATGTAACCAATTGTGTTTATTAAAATACGGAGGAAATGGAAAGGGGGGGGGGGGGGGGTGTTGTAGAGAAGAGGGTAATGGAAAGGGATAAAAGGAGCAAAGAGAAAGAGGAGAGAAAAGCCCAACAATCCCCTCTGAGCAAGCACTATGCGGAGAGGAGAGGGGAAAATTAAGCTGGAGCAGAGGTGGAGGAAGACGAGGTGACATCAGCAGTAGTAAAAGCAGGAGTGTCCCTCCTCCGGAAGAAGCAGAAGCGTTTTTTCTTCTTTTGCAGCAGCTTTTCGACGAGCACTTTTTTTTCTAGGATCAGGGTACTCAGCTCATCGATTGTTTCTCTATTTTGCTGCTCAAGTTTCTTGCAAGTTTTGTCCACTGCTTCTAATTTGGCGTCTTTTTCGTCCAACCTTTCTTTCAGTTGTTTAGATGTTGCCTCCTCTTTTTCCTTTTCTGCTGCCAGTTCTGTTGTTTTGTTTTTCATTTTGTTATAAAGTTCTTGCAGGCTTTTGTTTTTCCTCTCAAAGTCCTGGAGAAGAAGTTTCTCTTCTTTCTGCTTTATGACCAGCTGTTCTTTCTCTTCAAAGATTTCTTGATGTTTCTGCAGAGCTTTGGCAAGTTTTCCTTGCAAGCCTTCGCTGTGTTTCTTAGCGCTCTGAAGCTTGCAGTCCATTTCTTTTTCTTTGATCTCCTGTTGCTTTTTTGCTTGAAGCAACTCCTCAGATTTTAGGAGTGTGTTATTAAGCGTTGCCCGCAGCATCCTTTCTTCTCCCTGCATCTGTTGGAGTTGGTACTGTGTGTCGTTCTGCTTCCTTTCCAGCTGTTTTTTGTCTTGGATGATTTCTTCATTTTTTTGCAGCGCTTCGTCAAGCTTTCCTTGCAAGTCTTGGTGTTTTTTCTCGGTGGTCTGAAGCTTGAAATCCATTTCTTGTTGTTGGATCTCATGTTGCCTTTTCTCTTGCAGCAACTCCTCATAGTTGTGCAGTGTCTTATCAAGCCTTGCCTGCAGCATCCTGTCTTTTTCCTGTATTTGTTGGAGTTGGCACTCCATGTCTTTCTGCTTGCAAGCCATTTCTTTTTGCTTGATCTCATATTGCCTCTTCTCTTGACGAAGATCTTCATTTGCTTTCAGGTGGTAATCAAGCCTTGCTTTTAGCACTCTGTGTTGTATCTGCGTGTTTTGGAGTTGAAACTTCATGTCTTTCTGCTTTCTGTCCTCTTGTTTCTTCTGTTGGAGGATTTCTGTATTTTTATGCAGAGCTTCATCAAGCTTTGCTTGGAGCTCTTGGATCTTTTTGTCCTTATCTAGGAGTTCCCATTGTTTCTCATCAATAACAGCTTCCTTATCTTGAAGCTGGTAGGACAGCTTTTTCAATTCGGCGCTCTTTTTCTCATTTTCTTGTGTCAATAACACAATCTTCTCTCTGTTGAGGAGATTTTCATTCTCTAATTCTTCCAAGCGCTTGTCCTCTACTTCTAACTGTTCACACCAAGGAAGAGAGGAGAGGTAAGGGTCTAGTGGTTGATCCCAGGGAAGAGCGTAGGGGTCAACTTCTTGTCCGTTTGGATCTTCTCTTTGAGACATGTTGAGGTCTGGATGCACTGACTTTGCAAAGGATCCAAGAGTTTTTGACCAAAAGCTCCTTTGACCAAAAGTTTTGAAATGCTTCTCTGGCGAAGATTCGAATGCTGCGAACTTAAATGCTGCCAATAACGGACTAAAAGTGGTTGCTTTTCACCCCTATTTATGGGTTTTAAGGATCAAAGGATCAAAGGATCAGAATGGTGGTATGATTCTAAATGTGTGTGATGTCATCATTCTTTTAGCCAATGAGTGTGTCACATGACATTTGTGGAAGAGGGCATTTTTTAACTTGGACAAATTATCAGTAAAGTTTCAATCTCTGTTATTTACCATAGAGTCTGCACAGTATGGTGACATATTAAAACTGAAGAATATGTTGTACCTGTTGTAGTGTTTCATCATGGGTCCAGTTTTTACCCAGGTGCTTAAAGCCCTTCTTTACCCTCATGTAACACAACAGTCATTTCCAACCACTGTTTCCTGTTCCTGTCACTCAAACAAACAGGCGACAAACATCTTCTATAAAGTGGAATCATTTCAGTTTATCGGATTAGAAAACATCTAATCTAGCGTTGATATTACACTGCTGTTTAGTGTCTCACTAATCTCAGTGTCACCAAAATATCCACCCTACATGTCAAACAATGAGAGAACTTGAAACAGTACCATCACCTAGCAGCTTATGTTAATTAGTGCTAACGTTTTGTTTGCTGGCTAACATTGCTATTATTGTAGTCCCAGTTAAATGACTTTGAATAGCTTTATTTCAAAAGGAACTTTGCAATTTCTCGGCCATTTAGCTGTGTTAACTGTACATGCTGTAGGTCATAAGGCATGCTTGCATCATTTTTATAATCAGCCTCTTATGTCATTGGGTGGAATTCATTTCTGTTCTGGGATTGAATAATTGGTTGATCACACCAGTACCGATGACAACCCCCTGGTCCCTTCTCTCCTACCCTCCACCACCCAACAAATAGTCTGTCCTTCCAAGTGTTACCTAGTGTCTTTGTATGAAAACTTAATAAATTGGTATTAGTATGTACAACCTGATGTGTTTGTCTGGCGCTAGAGCATTTTTGTTGTAAAGTAGCATTTTCGTACTTTTTTCACTGTGTATATATTGTCCACTGCAGCAGCCTGGTAGGGTTGAGAAGTCATTTCTGTTGACTCAGTTTTCTCCTGTTTTTCACTTACAAGGTCAGGTAAGTAAATTGTCTTTTGGTTGGATTTTTTATTGTATTTTTTAATCGGGAAGCTTGGGTACCTTTAGGGATTTTTTTGTTTGTTATTTTTGCATTGCTCACTGGCGATGTAAATAAATGGCTGCATAACGCTTTGAAAAGTACATTGTTTTTGCTCTTTCTTGGGTGGTGGGTTTGGGGGGGGACAAAAGCAAACGACATTATTAAGCTTGCAGATGACACCACAGTGGTGGTACTCATAAGGGATGATGATGATGCGGCATACAGGGAGAAGGTGCAGCGGCTGGTGCTTTGGTGGCAGGACAAGAATCTATGTCTCAGTGTTGACAAGACAAAAGAGCTGATTGTTGACTTTAGGAAAACCGAGACTGTCCATGTCTCGCTCAGCATTGCTGGTGTCACTGTAGACGGAGTGAAGAGCACCAGATTCCTCAGTGTTCACTTCATAGAGGACCTGTCCTGGACCAGTAACACCAAATCAGTGACAAAAACAGCTCGGCAGTGACTGCATTTCAAGAGACGACTGAAGAAGGTGCGCCTCCCCAAACCCATCCTTAACACCTTCTACAGGGGTACCATACAGTCTCCTCCTGATCTACAGTCCGCCACATATTTCTGCAGAGCAGTCAAGCTCTGCAGCGCTTCATAGATGTCTCCTCCAGTTGTGTAGCCACCTGGAATAACATGCAACGTGTCTCTCCAATCAGCTTACAGACTCCTCCTTGTGATGCTGTTATGAAGTCCAGGGTCAGCCAAACACAAAATACAGACGAGTCTTTGGTCCCCAGACAGTGACAAAGACAGTTCATTCTTGAATGAAGACACTAACCAGACAGTTGTAAAATGTAGCCAATTGTGTTTATTAAAATATGGAGGAAATGGACGGGGGGTGTTGTAGAGAAGAGGGTAATGGTAAGCGATAGAAAGGAGAAAAACCTCAGGAAAGCAAAGAATCACGGGCCCAGAGTTAATTCATGTACATGGACGATTGCCTGACACGTTCCGTCGACTACAGAAACGTGTAGGCAAAGCGCGCCAGGCATCTGGTCAGACTTTATTATATACTGCTTACTCATGTAACACTCATGGGTGGAGTACAAGTTAGGAAAAAACAACTTCTTATCTGCTGCTTGCATACGAGGCTGCACAGGATGCAGCCTTGCAAGACGAAGAGGAACAAGTTGATTAACGATCTTGTAGTGGGTTAAAACAATACATGTGGGTGTTGTCTAAACTTGAGCAGACACTTTGTTCCAGCTAAAGAATTTGCTGACACGCTATATACAGGCATTACTGTGCAATTCAAATAAAGCTAAACATAAACAATTATCACAGTTGAATAAAGATAATAAAGTAATATAATTCAAAATCTTTCAACATTCCCTTCTGTTTTTAGCAATTTGAATTGTGCAGCAAAACACATATCATTTATCAGGACATAACTTCTTACAACATGTATTTTCAGTTAGTTCGTCATAAAATGCATTTGCTGATTTTTATTGGCAACTTAGACACTTGTATCAGAGTCTACATCATAGTCATCAGTAAGTAACTACTTGTCTTTCACATTTTCAGTTACTACATAATTAGTTGCACTTCATCTTCATTTAACAAATAGAAAAAGAAGTCTTCATGATCTTCATCGGTTTGTGGTACATCTGCGTATGTTGTGAGTGATAAACTCATCATCTGTGAAATTACAGCCTTTAAACAAGGTATAACACAAGTAAAGAAAAGCAAAATAAAATAAAATATAATAAAGTAAAATAAAACCAGGAAAACTCCAACGCCGATCAACAGTCTCTTTAGAATCTGAAGCCATGTTTAAAGAATGTACATTATCTGGTATGTAGGTGCAGCACATGGTGTTGAATAAGACACACAATCCTCCTTTCTCAGCCAGGATCATGTCCAGTGCTACACGATATTGCATTACAGCAATTCAGAGAGCGTCCATTTCTTGGTTATGTCCCTCGTTGACCTTGCAGGATGCATTGAGGAACAAGCCGAATCTATAGTCCAGTGTCTCACTTCCGAGAGCATGTTTTCCAGTCCCTACCCATGGGAATAGGGCGTGGAGAACTTTCTGTCCTGTGATAGGAATACTTATGACTCTTCTACTGCAGAAAAAACCCCTCTGTGGAAAGGGTGCTGGGTCCAGTTATCTTACTGCTGTTATGATCCCAGCAGTCTTCAGAGTGTCATCGTATGCACAGTACAGTGACACAGCATTAGGTGATGTTCATAGGAAACTGCTGTCATCACCACCATAGCTTCTGGTTCCTGTGCTTTTCACAGAATCATGATGTCATCCTCGGACTCCCCCTGCGCTGTCGATGGAGCTTGGCACGCTCCCCTCATCCTTCAGGTGCCCGTCTGTTGTCCAAAATCTCCTCTGTTGGCCTCTGGAAATCCCCCTCGGCACAGTTCTCATTCCAACGCAGCTTCGTGGTCCTTGCTGCGGCTCCAAAGTCTAATTTCATGATGGGCCCCAATCAGCTCGACCTTTGACCTCAACCACTGCCTGGGCTGTCAGCTATGCCTGGAATGGTTCTTGCTTCTCACCGGGCCTCTGAAGATTTCTCAGGAGATGACTGCTGCACCTGTATTTCCTTGCTAGGAGGAAAAACTTCTATTTGGAGAGCATGTCAACAATCATCAAACCACATTCTTTAGTTCAGTGAACCTCACTTATAGGCCATCAAAGCCTCATCTGAACATGGATGCACCACATGCATAGGTTTGATACCCGTTGAATGAACTGTTAATCACACAAATCGCTGCAAAAATCATATAAAATATAGTTTAATGTTAATTCATTGTTTCATGTTAATCCTGGGCCCCTCCTCTTGACGCATGGACACTCCCATGAGTCAACTCATCAAAACCAAACCTGTCTTAAAGAAAAAGGTTAGCTAGATCACGTCCCTGGCAACATCAGGGCATCTCCTACTCTGGAGCAGCACCACCTCGGACCTATAATCCTGCAGTAAAAGATGTTAGTGTGATTTGCATATTAAGTTTGCTTAAAAACTGGCTCCGCCAGGAGCCTGCATACACACCATCATGGCCTGAAAAACAAGATCTGGAAGTGAAATCAAAATAACCTTCACATTTTTCCCAAAACACAGTGTAACAGCATCACCAACTCATAACCTGTAAACACAGTTTCTTCACACATAAACCCAGAAATCCTGTAGTAGAAAAACATTAACTAGTTGTTCTGGTATAAATCACATGATCAAATCACAAGAAGAACTGTAATGCTGTAGAAAAGAAATATAAATGTTAGCGCTGCGCAGGTGTATACACTCTTTCTCACAGTAATCTCTGTGAACAACACAAACCCATGAATAACACACCCCTGGTAGATTCATAAACACAGAAAGTGGCATTTAAAAGTTAAATCGGTATGCAACCTCGAATGTTGCTGTCATCTTTCTGCTCCTGTAAAAGAAACACATAAATTCATCCACCCTTTTGGCCTGTCTAGGTGGAGGTTAACTTTGAGTCGTGGTCAAGTCTTGTCAGCTTTTACCAGTCAGTCAGTTTGTTTTTATTTCCATTCATTCATTCATCCATTTTTTCTTTGCTGATAGTGGAAACTATCGCCGCATTTGATTTCCACCCTCAGCAAAATGACGTCATTTCAAAAGAAAAAAGAAGAATTTTAGATTGGATTACCTCGCTGAATCCTTTTTAGGCAGGGACTCTCATTTTCTAATCGTCCCATATAAGTGGCTTTCTCCTGAGCCCATTTTAATGTGGAGAAACTCACTTGTAACAATTTTCTTGACGACGTATCGTATAGCGCTTCTAATCGTGCAGATCTGCTCAAACAGAGATTATCGAACAAAACTTTCAGTGCACTGTGAAAGTATCAAAATAAAAAGGCCTTGTTACGTCATGACACAAGCTCCTCATCTCAGGAGGGTAAATCATACCATTAGCATGGTTTATCATACTATCATACTAATTGGCAGGCTCAACTTCACAACAAAAGAAAAATCATCAGCTAGATTCACTCCGAACCAACCATCAGCTGCACAACACACAACATAACCCTAATATGTTATTAGCTATGAGTTTAATCCCCAGATCTGTGCTTCTCACTCATTTAGGCCACACGCACCCATTTTATTCAGTTTTCCTTTTTTCCCGTCATCATAAAACATGTGACATGTTGTCATGCACTTCACAAAAGAAGTTTGTTCTGACGTATTCAGAGTTGTGTATCTAGGTACAGGATACACTCGCACATCAAAACAGGAAACTCAGTGTTTTAGAGTCTCCACTCTAACAAACTCCAACACATCTCATTCACTCATGCTAGAATTCAGTCACCTTTCATTAATCTAAGAACGATAAACTAATTTGCATATCAGCTATTAACCCACTAAGATAACAGGACAACAGAAATGCATGTTCAAAATGTTATCACAAAAATAGAATTTCCCTCATACAGTAAATTACTTGTGCTGCATCAATCAAGCAGGAAGCATCTCCCAATTTACTGTATTAACAACTAAATTTATTGTCTGATCACTGGTTGGTCAAACCAGAATCTTTTTTCCCACAAAAGTTAAACTGTTGTCCTGCAACCTAGAGAGTCAAATTTTTTGCATTGGATAAATTCAGCATTTGATAACAAGTGTCTGTTAAATTCACACTATTTTAACACTGATGAGAGATAACAAGCTAATTTTCATTGCATGTGTGTTTGTGTTATTAGGCAGGTTTAATGCATGTCTGTGGAGCTGCATCTCCAGCAGGGCATGTTCTTAAAGCTGCCTGTCCTACACATTTCTCTGCTATTATTTAATCATTTTGTAACTGATGTGCTATGAGTCCATTGATCTTTGCATCACTTCTCATCACACTAAGTGACTTGGACAAGATGGTAAACAGACTCACATGCTTAAGATATTGTCTAATCTTCATGAGTACTCTTGTATTTGGAGGTGTTAGTAGGGTTAATGCATGTTCTGCTTGTGTGTGTGTGATTTTGTATGTTTCTTTTTGCAGTGTTTCAGACTCCTTCACAATTTTCCCACTTAAGCAGTCAGTTTTGTTTTTCCCAGGTTTGCTAACCCAAATTTTGATTTCCCACATTAAACACCAGCTTTCTCACTTACTCTCACTGTTGTCCTCTCCCACTTCAACAGTCCAATAGCAGGCAGTTCTCTTTCAGCTTTGTCCTTTGTCCTTGTTTCACTGTCTCTTCTTGCCATTTTCTCCAAAGGTGGCAAATGTCAAACTCCAACAGTCTCCTCAGTTCTCCTCAAACGTTCTTTTCACCTGCACAGTGAATTTGCAGCTTGTTGGGAACACAGTGCCATTCATCCAATCAGGCAGGATGATGGGTTTGCTCTTCTTCTCTGATGCTGTTTGTCCACACTGCTGCTGCTTGCTGGGACTCTTTGCTCAGGACTTTGCTGCTGTCTCTTTATCTGCCATGTTATTGCTCTTTGGAGCTGCATTCCTTGTCTTCAGGGAGGAGTGAGAGCTCGCTTGTGAGTTTGAGAGACACATGGTGCTGTAAATAAGTTAGCCAGAAACTTGGCCTGAATGTTTCTAATGATGTTAAACTATAACTTTCTTCCGACCGCTGCATGTGGAAAATTGATTCAGGTCTGCTTGTCACCTGAAAGTGACAAACTAAGACATTTTCATTATTATTATCACTGCTTAATCAACACACATCTCTCTCTCTCTGTTTTTGTGAACAGTCCTTTCTTAAAAGCAGAAAATGAGATTGTAGTTGTTCTTGGCTGATCAACACAAAACCTTTTTCCTATGATTGTTTTTCATCTACAATATAAATTTTGTCTCTTTTTCACTCTTTTTTTTTTCTTTACAATAGCTGGTGACCTGCAGAATCACCGCTCTCACAATCAGATGCAATTACTTTTACACAGCGCACAAAAACACTGTGACGTCAGACACATTCACACTCACTTTTTTCATCTGCGTAAATAAATCATTTGGCCAATGGCATGTGCCATCGTGATCCATAAATATGATCACAAGTTTATTTAACTATTTTTCAACCCACCAAAACAAATAAACAAAAACATGATGCTGATGCTATGAACACTCCACACACATGAGTCAAGATGCAGGAAAACTGCTCACGGAAACTCTGCACATTCCAGTTATCACAGTTATCACAGTTATCATAGTTCTGTTTCCCTCTCTTTGAAGAGTTCTCAGCCAGCTCCTGATCTGATAATGTGTAGCTTGCTCATCAGCTCAGAAGAGACCTTAACGTAACCTCGCAGTGGTTTCATATTCAATTCAGCTTCTCCATCATGTAGTTTTCAGCTGTGTCATACAGGGTTCAGCATATTAGTTGTTTTCATAGGTGTGCTCTATATCTCAACAATGGCTCATATTAGGATGACAGTTTTTCAAACAGGTCAAGTGCCTCTATACACGTAATTAGTTAAAATATTTACCTATTTTACTTCATATGTCATTGTACTGAATTTGAGCAACCCTAAGCTTAATGCAGATTGCTTTCAACAATTATCCACCTCACATCATAACTGACTGAGGTGCCTCTTCATATTAATATTATTTCATCATTAATACCAGTTTACAGGTTGTTATCCTTGCTATTATTAGTATGAATACATTAAAGATAAGTTGTAATTTAGCCTTTTGTTTATTTTACTTTATTCCTCTTGTATTTATATCTATTCAGTCGGGTCTGTTTCCAACCCTTTTTAAACTACTTTAAACTACTTTGATCTCTAATTTTCACTTGGTGAGGGATTATTACGTTCTTCCTTGTCTGAACTGCTCTCTTCACCTGAGCTGCTATCCTATTCTGAGTTACTGTCTTCTTTGTTTCTTACAGTCACGTACAAAATGTCCCTCTTTTCCACACCTCCAGCATGCAGTGCTAAAGCCACTGTTTGGTGTGTGTGTAGCTCTGCCTCTACCTCTTGCTCTTCCACTATGCATTCCTCTCCCTTTCTTTTGCATTATTCCTGCTCCGGCTTGTTGTTTTTCTAAACATTTCTCATCAGGTGTTAATTTCGCTTGTTTATTCTCCATTTTCAAAGATTTTGCTGGGCCGTCGCTGGCACGCTTGACTTCAGAGTGGTTTACTGATACGGCCTTCGACTTCACCCTAACAGTGAAGCGGTATCAGTTTTATGAGATGAAACTCAACCGTTCTCCTTTGTCACCAGTACTTGAGCCTCAGCAAAGAAAACAAAAATGGAAGTAGTTCAGCAGCTTATTGTGCTGTAAAATCAATTATTACTTCCAGACACACACACACATATAGACATTTGCGCGCTAATTTGTCACGAAGTATTTCACGGCTACCTCTAAACCCAGTCTAAACACAGTTCCTTTTGGCGAACTTAAACCTATTTTAATTTCTCTGTCTCAACGTGTTTTCATTTGCTTAAACGTATTTTAATTTGTCACGAAGTAATTTCAGCTACCTCTAAAACTAGTCTAAACACAGTTCCTTTTGGCGAACTCAACCTATTTTATCACGTGACTTTTAAACCTTTGCGGCCGTTTTATATACCAAAATAGTGTTTCTCACCCTCAGACATCTCACTGGTGGTTCGGATCATCAGACTGAATCCCAGTGCCGTGGACCAGGCCACTGGCCCAGACCCGAATTCACGTCCTGGGGCTCTCTCCTCGTCTAAGAGGGCTGTGCACAGGCTTCAGTGCTGGCTCCACACGGCGTCAGGAATCAGTGCTGGATCTTGGAACAGAGTCACAGATAACAGTTCTGATGTTTTCTGCTCCGGCTACGAAGGACCAAATAATGTTAAGAGATATATTCTAAAACACTTCTTCAGCAGAGAATCAGAGAGGAGAAACACACAGATTTTCTTGCTAGCAAGGGCAGCCTAGAGTGAGACTCAGAGACCCGCCCTGAGGACTTGCCCTGGTCCTTTATTTATGCACTTCAGTGAGCGTTTGTTCCATACATTGAAATGTGGAGGTGTATGTGTGTGTGTGTGTGTGGGTGTGTGGCCAGAGTGTGACCCCATGAATGACTTCCCTAAAACTGCTGGTCTGGAAAGTCCAGCAGTCCACCTAAACAAAAAGCACTTAAACTAGAAACAGATATAACTACGTTAATCCTACCGTAAAACAATAAAACAAGGTACGAACTTTCCCATGCTCCTAGGATGTGGTGGTGAAAGCCAGAACACCCTGGAATGTTACAGACTTCCTAGGATGAGACATCCTTTCAATAAACACAAATGGTTACATGTAGTATTCTACCATATACAAACTTATATCATTAAAAGATTATACTGACTACTAAGTACAATTTTCCATTGACAGTGACAAAGACAGTTCATTCTTGAATAAAGACACTAATCAGACAGTTGTAAAATGTAGCAAATTGTGTTTATTAAAATATGGAGGAAATGGAAAGGGGGGGGGGGGGTTGTAGAGAAGAGGGTAATGGAAAGGGATAGAAAGGAGCAAAGAGAAAGAGGAGAGAAAAGCCCAACAATCCCCTCTGAGCAAGCACTATGCGGAGAGGAGAGGGGAAAATTAAGCTGGAGCAGAGGTGGAGGAAGACGAGGTGACATCAGCAGTAGTAAAAGCAGGAGTGTCCCTCCTCCGGAAGAAGCAGAAGCGTTTTTTCTTCTTTTGCAGCAGCTTCTCGACGAGCACTTTTTTTTCTAGGATCAGGGTACTCAGCTCATCGATTGTTTCTCTATTTTGCTGCTCAAGTTTCTTGCAAGTTTTCTCCACTGCTTCTAATTTGGCGTCTTTTTCGTCCAACCTTTCTTTCAGTTGTCTAGATGTTGCCTCCTCTTTTTCCTTTTCTGCTGCCAGTTCTGTTGTTTTGTTTTTCATTTTGTCATAAAGTTCTTGCAGGCTTTTGTTTTTCCTCTCAAAGTCCTGGAGAAGAAGTTCCTCTTCTTTCTGCTTTATGACCAGCTGTTCTTTCTCTTCAAAGATTTCTTGATGTTTTTGCAGAGCTTCGTCAAACTTTTCTTGCAAGCCTTCGCTGTGTTTCTTAGCGCTCTGAAGCTTGCAGTCCATTTCTTTTTCTTTGATCTCCTGTTGCTTTTTTGCTTGAAGCAACTCCTCAGATTTTAGGAGTGTGTTATTAAGCGTTGCCCGCAGCATCCTTTCTTCTCCCTGCATGTGTTGGAGTTGGTACTGTGTGTCTTTCTGCGTCCTTTCCAGCTGTTTTTTGTCTTGGATGATTTCTTCATTTTTTTGCAGCGCTTCGTCAAGCTTTCCTTGCAAGTCTTGGTGTTTTTTCTCGGTGGTCTGAAGCTTGAAATCCATTTCTTGTTGTTGGATCTCATGTTGCCTTTTCTCTTGCAGCAACTCCTCATAGTTGTGCAGTGTCTTATCAAGCCTTGCCTGCAGCATCCTGTCTTTTTCCTGTATTTGTTGGAGTTGGCACTCCATGTCTTTCTGCTTGCAAGCCATTTCTTTTTGCTTGATCTCATGTTGCCTCTTCTCTTGACGAAGATCTTCATTTGCTTTCAGGTGGTAATCAAGCCTTGCTTTTAGCACTCTGTGTTGTATCTGCGTGTTTTGGAGTTGAAACTTCATGTCTTTCTGCTTTCTGTCCTCTTGTTTCTTCTGTTGGAGGATTTCTGTATTTTTATGCAGAGCTTCATCAAGCTTTGCTTGGAGCTCTTGGATCTTTTTGTCCTTATCTAGGAGTTCCCATTGTTTCTCATCAATAACAGCTTCCTTATCTTGAAGCTGGTAGGACAGCTTTTTCAATTCGGCGCTCTTTTTCTCATTTTCTTGTGTCAATAACACAATCTTCTCTCTGTTGAGGAGATTTTCATTCTCTAATTCTTCCAAGCGCTTGTCCTCTACTTCTACCTGTTCACACCAAGGAAGAGAGGAGAGGTAAGGGTCTAGTGGTTGATCCCAGGGAAGAGCGTAGGGGTCAACTTCTTGTCCGTTTGGATCTTCTCTTTGAGACATGTTGAGGTCTGGATGCACTGACTTTGCAAAGGATCCAAGAGTTTTTGACCAAAAGTTTTGAAATGCTTCTCTGGCGAAGATTCGAATGCTGCGAACTTAAATGCTGCCAATAACGGACTAAAAGTGGTTGCTTTTCACCCCTATTTATGGGTTTTAAGGATCAAAGGATCAAAGGATCAGAATGGTGGTATGATTCTAAATGTGTGTGATGTCATCATTCTTTTAGCCAATGAGTGTGTCACATGACATTTGTGGAAGAGGGCATTTTTTAACTTGGACAAATTATCAGTAAAGTTTCAATCTCTGTTATTTACCATAGAGTCTGCACAGTATGGTGACATATTAAAACTGAAGAATATGTTGTTGTAGTGTTTCATCATGGGTCCAGTTTTTACCCAGGTGCTTAAAGCCCTTCTTTACCCTCATGTAACACAACAGTCATTTCCAACCACTGTTTCCTGTTCCTGTCACTCAAACAAACAGGCGACAAACATCTTCTATAAAGTGGAATCATCTCAGTTTATCGGATTAGAAAACATCTAATCTAGCGTTGATATTACACTGCTGTTTAGTGTCTCACTAATCTCAGTGTCACCAAAATATCCACCCTACATGTCAAACAATGAGAGAACTTGAAACAGTACCATCACCTAGCAGCTTATGTTAATTAGTGCTAACGTTTTGTTTGCTGGCTAACATTGCTATTATTGTAGTCCCAGTTAAATGACTTTGAATAGCTTTATTTCAAAAGGAACTTTGCAATTTCTCGGCCATTTAGCTGTGTTAACTGTACATGCTGTGTAGGTCATAAGGCATGCTTGGATCATTTTTATAATCAGCCTCTTATGTCATTGGGTGGAATTCATTTCTGTTCTGGGATTGAATAATTGGTTGATCACACCAGTACTTAACCACCAGATGACAACCCCCTGGTCCCTTCTCTCCTAGCCTCCACCACCCAACAAACAGCCTGTCCTTCCAAGTGTTACCTAGTGTCTTTGTATGAAAACTTAATAAATTGGTATTAGTATGTACAACCTGATGTGTTTGTCTGGCGCTCGAGCATTTCCGTTGTAAACAGTTGTAAGTAGCTTTGTAAAGTAGCATTTTCGTGCCTTTCGTGCATAACAAAAGCAAACGACATTATCAAGCTTGCAGATGACACCACAGTGGTGGTACTCATCAGGGATGATGATGATGCGGCATACAGGGAGGAGGTGCAGCGGCTGGCGCTTTGGTGGCAGGACAAGAATCTATGTCTCAATGTTGACAAGACAAAAGAGCTGATTGTTGACTTTAGGAAAACTGAGGCTGTCCATCTCTCGCTCAGCATTGCTGGTGTCACTGTAGACGGAGTGAAGAGCACCAGATTCCTCAGTGTTCACTTCATAGAGGACCTGTCCTGGACCAGTAACACCAAATCAGTGACAAAAAGAGCTCGGCAGTGACTGCATTTCAAGAGACGACAGAAGAAGGTGCGCCTCCCCAAACCCATCCTTAACACCTTCTACAGGGGTACCATACAGTCTCCTCCTGATGTACGGTCTGTCACATATTTCTGCAGAGCAGTTAAGCTCTGCAGCGCTTCATAGATGTCTCCTCCAGTCGTGTAGCCACCTGGAATAACGTGCAACGTGTCTCCAATCAGCTTACAGACTCCTCCTTGTGATGCTGTTATGAAGTCCAGGGTCAGCCAAACACAAAATACAGACGAGTCCTCGGTCCCCAGACAGTGACAAAGACAGTTCATTCTTGAATAAAGACACTAATCAGACAGTTGTAAAATGTAGCCAATTGTGTTTATTAAAATATGGAGGAAATGGAGTTGGGGGGGAGGGGGGGTGTTGTAGAGAAGAGGGTAATGGAAAGGGATAGAAAGGAGCAAAGAGAAAGAGGAGAGAAAACCCCAACAATCCCCTCTGAGCAAGCACTATGCGGAGAGGAGAGGGGAAAATTAAGCTGGAGCAGAGGTGGAGGAAGACGAGGTGACATCAGCAGTAGTAAAAGCAGGAGTGTCCCTCCTCCGGAAGAAGCAGAAGCGTTTTTTCTTCTTTTGCAGCAGCTTTTCGACGAGCACTTTTTTTTCTAGGATCAGGGTACTCAGCTCATCGATTGTTTCTCTATTTTGCTGCTCAAGTTTCTTGCAAGTTTTCTCCACTGCTTCTAATTTGGCGTCTTTTTCGTCCAACCTTTCTTTCAGTTGTTTAGATGTTGCCTCCTCTTTTTCCTTTTCTGCTGCCAGTTCTGTTGTTTTGTTTTTCATTTTGTTATAAAGTTCTTGCAGGCTTTTGTTTTTCCTCTCAAAGTGCTGAAGAAGAAGTTTCTCTTTTTTCTGCTTTATGACCAGCTGTTCTTTCTCTTCAAAGATTTCTTGATGTGTTTGCAGAGCTTCGTCAAGCTTTTCTTGCAAGCCTTCGCTGTGTTTCTTAGCGCTCTGAAGCTTGCAGTCCATTTCTTTTTCTTTGATCTCCTGTTGCTTTTTTGCTTGAAGCAACTCCTCAGATTTTAGGAGTGTGTTATTAAGCATTGCCCGCAGCATCCTTTCTTCTCCCTGCATGTGTTGGAGTTGGTACTGTGTGTCTTTCTGCTTCCTTTCCAGCTGTTTTTTGTCTTGGATGATTTCTTCATTTTTTTGCAGCGCTTCGTCAAGCTTTCCTTGCAAGTCTTGGTGTTTTTTCTCGGTGGTCTGAAGCTTGAAATCCATTTCTTGTTGTTGGATCTCATGTTGCCTTTTCTCTTGCAGCAACTCCTCATAGTTGTGCAGTGTCTTATCAAGCCTTGCCTGCAGCATCCTGTCTTTTTCCTGTATTTGTTGGAGTTGGCACTCCATGTCTTTCTGCTTGCAAGCCATTTCTTTTTGCTTGATCTCATGTTGCCTCTTCTCTTGACGAAGATCTTCATTTGCTTTCAGTTGGTAATCAAGCCTTGCTTTTAGCACTCTGTGTTGTATCTGCGTGTTTTGGAGTTGAAACTTCATGTCTTTCTGCTTTCTGTCCTCTTGTTTCTTCTGTTGGAGGATTTCTGTATTTTTATGCAGAGCTTCATCAAGCTTTGCTTGGAGCTCTTGGATCTTTTTGTCCTTATCTAGGAGTTCCCATTGTTTCTCATCAATAACAGCTTCCTTATCTTGAAGCTGGTAGGACAGCTTTTTAAATTCGGCGCTCTTTTTCTCATTTTCTTGTGTCAATAACACAATCTTCTCTCTGTTGAGGAGATTTTCATTCTCTAATTCTTCCAAGCGCTTGTCCTCTACTTCTAACTGTTCGCACCAAGGAAGAGAGGAGAGGTAAGGGTCAAGACAAAAGAGCTGATTGTTGACTTTAGGAAAACTGAGACTGTTCATCTCTTGCTCAGCATTGCTGGTGTCACTGTAGACGGAGTGAAGAGCACCAGATTCCTCAGTGTTCACTTCATAGAGGACCTGTCCTGGACCAGTAACACCAAATCAGTGACAAAAAGAGCTCGGCAGTGACTGCATTTCAAGAGACGACTGAAGAAGGTGCGCCTCCCCAAACCCATCCTTAACACCTTCTACAGGGGTACCATACAGTCTCCTCCTGATGTACGGTCTGCCACATATTTCTGCAGAGCAGTTAAGCTCTGCGGCGCTTCATAGATGTCTCCTCCAGTCGTGTAGCCACCTGGAATAACGTGCAACATGTCTCTCCAATCAGCTTACAGACTCCTCCTTGTGATGCTGTTATGAAGTCCAGGGTCAGCCAAACACAAAATACAGACGAGTCCTCGGTCCCCAGACAGTGACAAAGACAGTTCATTCTTGAATAAAGACACTAATCAGACAGTTGTAAAATGTAGCCAATTGTGTTTATTAAAATATGGAGGGGGGGGGGGGGGGGGGGTGTTGTAGAGAAGAGGGTAATGGAAAGGGATAGAAAGGAGCAAAGAGAAAGAGGAGAGAAAAGCCCAACAATCCCCTCTGAGCAAGCACTATGCGGAGAGGAGAGGGGAAAATTAAGCTGGAGCAGAGGTGGAGGAAGACGAGGTGACATCAGCAGTAGTAAAAGCAGGAGTGTCCCTCCTCCGGAAGAAGCAGAAGCGTTTTTTCTTCTTTTGCAGCAGCTTTTCGACGAGCACTTTTTTTTCTAGGATCAGGGTACTCAGCTCATCGATTGTTTCTCTATTTTGCTGCTCAAGTTTCTTGCAAGTTTTCTCCACTGCTTCTAATTTGGCGTCTTTTTCGTCCAACCTTTCTTTCAGTTGTTTAGATGTTGCCTCCTCTTTTTCCTTTTCTGCTTCCAGTTCTGTTGTTTTGTTTTTCATTTTGTTATAAAGTTCTTTCAGGCTTTTGTTTTTCCTCTCAAAGTCCTGGAGAAGAAGTTCCTCTTTTTTCAGCTTTATGACCAGCTGTTCTTTCTCTTCAAAGATTTCTTGATGTTTTTGCAGAGCTTCGTCAAGCTTTTCTTGCAAGCCTTCGCTGTGTTTCTTAGCGCTCTGAAGCTTGCAGTCCATTTCTTTTTCTTTGATCTCCTGTTGCTTTTTTGCTTGAAGCAACTCCTCAGATTTTAGGAGTGTGTTATTAAGCATTGCCCGCAGCATCCTTTCTTCTCCCTGCATCTGTTGGAGTTGGTACTGTGTGTCTTTCTGCTTCCTTTCCAGCTGTTTTTTGTCTTGGATGATTTCTTCATTTTTTTGCAGCGCTTCGTCAAGCTTTCCTTGCAAGTCTTGGTGTTTTTTCTCGGTGGTCTGAAGCTTGAAATCCATTTCTTGTTGTTGGATCTCATGTTGTCTTTTCTCTTGCAACAACTCCTCATAGTTGTGCAGTGTCTTATCAAGCCTTGCCTGCAGCATCCTGTCTTTTTCCTGTATTTGTTGGAGTTGGCACTCCATGTCTTTCTGCTTGCAAGCCATTTCTTTTTGCTTGATCTCATGTTGCCTCTTCTCTTGACGAAGATCTTCATTTGCTTTCAGGTGGTAATCAAGCCTTGCTTTTAGCACTCTGTGTTGTATCTGCGTGTTTTGGAGTTGAAACTTCATGTCTTTCTGCTTTCTGTCCTCTTGTCTCTTCTGTTGGAGGATTTCTGTATTGTTTTGCAGAGCTTCATCAAGCTTTGCTTGGAGCTCTTGGATCTTTTTGTCCTTATCTAGGAGTTCCCATTGTTTCTCATCAATAACAGCTTCCTTATCTTGAAGCTGGTAGGACAGCTTTTTCAATTCGGCGCTCTTTTTCTCATTTTCTTGTGTCAATAACACAATCTTCTCTCTGTTGAGGAGATTTTCATTCTCTAATTCTTCCAAGCGCTTGTCCTCTACTTCTAACTGTTCACACCAAGGAAGAGAGGAGAGGTAAGGGTCTAGTGGTTGATCCCAGGGAAGAGCGTAGGGGTCAACTTCTTGTCCGTTTGGATCTTCTCTTTGAGACATGTTGAGGTCTGGATGCACTGACTTTGCAAAGGATCCAAGAGTTTTTGACCAAAAGCTCCTTTGACCAAAAGTTTTGAAATGCTTCTCTGGCGAAGATTCGAATGCTGCGAACTTAAATGCTGCCAATAACGGACTAAAAGTGGTTGCTTTTCACCCCTATTTATGGGTTTTAAGGATCAAAGGATCAAAGGATCAGAATGGTGGTATGATTCTAAATGTGTGTGATGTCATCATTCTTTTAGCCAATGAGTGTGTCACATGACATTTGTGGAAGAGGGCATTTTTTAACTTGGACAAATTATCAGTAAAGTTTCAATCTCTGTTATTTACCATAGAGTCTGCACAGTATGGTGACATATTAAAACTGAAGAATATGTTGTACTTGTAGTGTTTCATCATGGGTCTAGTTTTTACCCAGGTGCTTAAAGCCCTTCTTTACCCTCATGTAACACAACAGTCATTTCCAACCACTGTTTCCTGTTCCTGTCACTCAAACAAACAGGCGACAAACATCTTCTATAAAGTGGAATCATTTCAGTTTATCGGATTAGAAAACATCTAATCTAGCATTGATATTACACTGCTGTTTAGTGTCTCGCTAATCTCAGTGTCACCAAAATATCCACCCTACATGTCAAACAATGAGAGAACTTGAAACAGTACCATCACCTAGCAGCTTATGTTAATTAGTGCTAACGTTTTGTTTGCTGGCTAACATTGCTATTATTGTAGTCCCAGTTAAATGACTTTGAATAGCTTTATTTCAAAAGGAACTTTGCAATTTCTCGGCCATTTAGCTGTGTTAACTGTACATGCTGTAGGTCATAAGGCATGCTTGGATCATTTTTATAATCAGCCTCTTATGTCATTGGGTGGAATTCATTTCTGTTCTGGGATTGAATAATTGGTTGATCACACCAGTACCGATGACAACCCCCTGGTCCCTTCTCTCCTAGCCTCCACCACCAAACAAACAGCCTGTCCTTCCAAGTGTTACCTAGTGTCTTTGTCTGAAAACTTAATAAATTGGTATTAGTATGTACAACCTGATGTGTTTGTCTGGCGCTCGAGCATTTCCGTTGTAAATAGTTGTAAGTAGCTTTGTAAAGTAGCATCTTCATGCCTTTCTCACTGTGTATGTATTGTCCACTGCAGCAGCCTAGTAGTGGTATGAACCCCTTTCTGCTGACTCAGTTTTCTCTTTTGGTTGGATTTTTTTGTTGTTTTTTTTAATCAGGAAGCTTGGGTACCTTTAGGGATTTTTTTGTTTGTTATTTTTGCATTGCTCACTGGCGATGTAAATAAATGGCTCTATAGCGCTTTGAAAAGGACATTGATTCATCAGAAATCAAGATGCCGCCAGTGTGTACGGCTTGCTGTCTGATTCTTTTTGTACTAGTGTTTTATTTTTACTTTGTTTTAAAACATGCTAACACTCTTCTTGTATATGATCGCCAAATGCTGCTGGCTTTAAGATCCTCACAGTTAAAAACTCTTTATTGCAATCGTGGATATCAGGAAACCTTCTCCCCACCACTGCTGTCAGGAGTTCCAGCTTGTCTCCGTTGCGTTCCACCCTACATGTCAAACAATGAGAGAACTTGAACCAGTACGATCACGTAGCAGCTTATGTTAATTAGTGCTAACGTTTTGTTTGCTGGCTAACATTGCTATTATTGTAGTCCCAGTTAACTCTTTCTTTACTCTCTATAACTCTTTATTGTCATTGCACTGTCATACATAGTACAGTAGTACAATGAAATTGGAAAACTGTCCTACGTCGGAACTACATATAACACAACACGACACGATATGACACATCACAACGCAACACAAACAACACAACACAGTATAATAACTTAGTAATAAAAAAAGAAGAAGAAGTGTATTTGTTTTGCACACTGTTATTATTGCACATTAATTATTATTGCACCTTGTTATAAATATAAATATTATTATTGTTATTGTTTTAAACATTGTTACCTCCCCCCCAAAAAAATTCCAGGGAGGTAGCCAGTCAGGTCAGCTATTTGCATTGATCAGGGCTGTTGCCCTGTTGTAAAAGCTGTCCTTGAGTCTATTTGTCCGGGACCTCAGCAGCCTGAACCTCCTGCCAGACGGCAGCAGCTTAAACACCCGGTGTCCAGGTTGTGTACAGTCCTGTAGGATGCTGCGGGCCCTCTTGAAACAGCGAGTGCTGTACAGGTCCTTCAGGGAGGGAAGAGGATGTCCAATGATTTTTTGGGCCATATTGATAACCCTCTGCAGTGCCTTTCTGTGTGCTGTGGTGCAGCTGGAGAACCACACACCGATGCAATATGTCAGCACACTTTCAATGGAGCAGCGGTAGAAGACGGTCAGCAGCTCCTTCTTCAGGTCCATTTTTCTGAGGATTCTCAGAAAGTGGAGACGCCGTTGGGCCTTCTTTAAGACCGCAGAGGTGTTAGAACTCCATTGAAGGTCTGTGTCTATGTGCACACCCAGAAACGTGAAACTGGAGACCCTTTCCACGCACTCCCCGTTGATGCTGACAGGCTGCAGCTCGGACTTCCTCCTTCTGAAGTCAACTACCAGTTCTTTTGTCTTGGTGGTATTAAGGTCCAGGTTGTTATCTACACACCAATCTGACAGCCAGTAGCGGTTTTAGATACGGGCGACACGGGCAGTTGCCCGGGGCGGCATTGTGGTGGGGGGCGGCATCACGGGCATCGGCAAAAAAAAAAATAAAAAAAATGCTCGTACTCATGCTGCCCCGACGTCAGCCAGCGCATATTGGGAATGGTACAGGCACCGATCGGTTTTCTATCGCCCATTTGCTGGGAGTAAGGACGCCCTTCGTTTGCGAGGTGCACCTGCTGCTTGCGACACAGGGAGGAGAGGGCGGGTGGCGGGGGATTCTCTGGCTGGCTGGAGCAGCGTCTAAAAACCAACTTGTAAAACATGAACATGTTTTCAAACATGAAAACACCAGACATTATAATGCAGACTTATAATTTGCACCGATGTTTTTTCGAAATTCTATACACGAAAAGTGAGCGCGAGAGCCCTCGGTGCGCCTGCTTGCTGCTGAAGTCAAAGTAAACTTTATTGTCATCTCTGCTACATACAGTCCAGTATATAGAGACGAGACGACGAGGCTCCAGTTACAGCAGTGCAAGTAAACAAACAATAAATATAAGAAGAGTAAGAAAATAAATATACACTTTAGGACCAGGGGTAAAGGGATCAATAACAATTTAAAATTTACAGTTTGATGATTTAAAGTCTCACACACAACCCGTCGAAAGGGGAGGGGCCGGCTGCTTCCAAATAGAGCACATTTCATTTATAATGTTGTAAATCCAAGCCCATTATGTATTCATGATTTGAATCCTGGGTTGTGTGAAATCTCAGAAATAAGCCCTAGACAAAGTGAATCTGTGAACTAAGGTGTAGGTCTGTTAGATCATGTTGTGATGATCCTCGGGTTGGGGGATTTGTGTTCATACTGGAGTGCAAAATTAAAACCAATGGAAGATGGACAAGAAAAGTTCAAAGCCATCTGGTCCTCAGTTTAGAAAAAAGAGAAAACAAGAGGAGGAGAAACGAGCAAAAGATGCAGGTAAGCAGATGTGTCATTGAATAATGGCAGGTTATCCTGAAACAATCAGAATCAGAATACTTTATTAATCCCTAAGGAAATTATGTGAGTTACAGTTGCTCCAAGAAGAAATGGTAAAAATAGCAACAGTAACAGACTAAACTCCAAACAATACAATGTTACAGATTTTAATATTAATTAGTCATTGTCAATTGTTGATTTGTCCTGTTCTCATTGTATGACGAATTATGATGGCTGTTTGGTAGCCGTTTGCATACAATGCATACTCTCTCTCTTCATATGTGTGTGTGTGTACAACAGTTTTATGTTAATGTACAATCCTTAATATGTTGTGTGTGTGTGTGGGGGGGGGCGCGCCAGAGGGAGTGTTCGCCCAGGGCGCCAAACAGGCTAGGACCGCCACTGCTGACAGCCTCTGAACTATAGCTCTGTACGCCGTCTCATCTCCCCCTGAGATGAGCCCCACCACGGTGGAATCATCTGCAAACTTGATGACTGTGTTGTCTGGGTGGGAACTAACACAGTCATGTGTGTACAGAGTGTACAGTAGGGGACTCAGTACACAGCCTTGTGGAGAGCCGGTGTTGAGGCTGAGGGCTGAGGAAAGATGAGGCCCCACTCTAACTCTCTGTACACGGTGTGAGAGGAAGTCTCTGATCCAGCGGCAGGTGGTAGAAGGAAGTCCGATTTCCATGATTTAAATGACTTTGAATAGCTTTATTTTAAAAGGAACTTTGCAATTTCTCGGCCATTTAGCTGTGTTAACTATACGTGCTGTGTAGGTCATAAGGCAGGCTTGGATCATTTTTATAATCAGCCTCTTATGTCATTGGGTGGAATTCATTTCTGTTCTGGGATTGAATAATTGGTTGATCACACCAGTACTTAACCACCAGATGACAACCCCCTGATCCCTTCTCTCCTAGCCTCCACCACCCAACAAATAGTCTGTCCTTCCAAGTGTTACCTAGTGTCTTTGTATGAAAACTTAATAAATTGGTATTAGTATGTACAACCTGATGTGTTTGTCTGGCGCTCGAGCATTTCCGTTGTAAATAGTTGTAAGTAGCTTTGTAAAGTAGCATTTTCGTGCCTTTCGTGCATAACAAAAGCAAACGACATTATCAAGCTCGCAGATGACACCACAGTGGTGGTACTCATCAGGGATGATGATGATGCGGCATACAGGGAGGAGGTGCAGCGGCTGGCGCTTTGGTGGCAGGACAAGAATCTATGTCTCAATGTTGACAAGACAAAAGAGCTGATTGTTGACTTTAGGAAAACCGAGGCTGTCCATGTCTCGCTCAGCATTGCTGGTGTCACTGTAGACGGAGTGAAGAGCACCAGATTCCTCAGTGTTCACTTCATAGAGGACCTGTCCTGGACCAGTAACACCAAATCAGTGACAAAAAGAGCTCGGCAGTGACTGCATTTCAAGAGACGACTGAAGAAGGTGCGCCTCCCCAAACCCCTCTGCAGCACTTCATATATGTCTCCTCCAGTCGTGTAGCCACCTGGAATAACGTGCAACGTGTCTCTCCAATCAGCTTACAGACTCCTCCTTGTGATGCTGTTATGAAGTCCAGGGTCAGCCAAACACAAAATACAGACGAGTCCTCGGTCCCTAGACCGTGACAAAGACAGTTCATTCTTGAATAAAGACACTAATCAGACAGTTGTAAAATGTAGCAAATTGTGTTTATTAAAGTATGGAGGAAATGGAGGGGGGGGGGGGGGGGGGTGTTGTAGAGAAGAGGGTAATGGAAAGGGATAGAAAGGAGCAAAGAGAAAGAGGAGAGAAAAGCCCAACAATCCCCTCTGAGCAAGCACTATGCGGAGAGGAGAGGGGAAAATTAAGCTGGAGCAGAGGTGGAAGAAGACGAGGTGACATCAGCAGTAGTAAAAGCAGGAGTGTCCCTCCTCCGGAAGAAGCAGAAGCGTTTTTTCTTCTTTTGCAGCAGCTTTTCGACCAGCACTTTTTTTTCTAGGATCAGGGTACTCAGCTCATCGATTGTTTCTCTATTTTGCTGCTCAAGTTTCTTGCAAGTTTTGTCCACTGCTTCTAATTTGGCGTCTTTTTCGTCCAACCTTTCTTTCAGCTGTTTAGATGTTGCCTCCTCTTTTTCCTTTTCTGCTGCCAGTTCTGTTGTTTTGTTTTTCATGTTGTTATAAAGTTCTTGCAGGCTTTTGTTTTTCCTCTCAAAGTCCTGGAGAAGAAGTTTCTCTTCTTTCTGCTTTATGACCAGCTGTTCTTTCTCTTCAAAGATTTCTTGATGTTTCTGCAGAGCTTCGGCAAGTTTTCCTTGCAAGCCTTCACTGTGTTTCTTAGCGCTCTGAAGCTTGCAGTCCATTTCTTTATCTTTGATCTCCTGTTGCTTTTTTGCTTGAAGCAACTCCTCAGATTTTAGGAGTGTGTTATTAAGCGTTGCCCGCAGCATCCTTTCTTCTCCCTGCATGTGTTGGAGTTGGTACTGTGTGTCTTTCTGCTTCCTTTCCAGCTGTTTTTTGTCTTGGATGATTTCTTCATTTTTTTGTAGCGCTTCGTCAAGCTTTCCTTGCAAGTCTTGGTGTTTTTTCTCAGTGGTCTGAAGCTTGAAATCCATTTCTTGTTGTTGGATCTCATGTTGCCTTTTCTCTTGCAGCAACTCCTCATAGTTGTGCAGTGTCTTATCAAGCCTTGCCTGCAGCATCCTGTCTTTTTCCTGTATTTGTTGGAGTTGGCACTCCATGTCTTTCTGCTTGCAAGCCATTTCTTTTTGCTTGATCTCATGTTGCCTCTTCTCTTGACGAAGATCTTCATTTGCTTTCAGGTGGTAATCAAGCCTTGCTTTTAGCACTCTGTGTTGTATCTGCGTGTTTTGGAGTTGAAACTTCATGTCTTTCTGCTTTCTGTCCTCTTGTTTCTTCTGTTGGAGGATTTCTGTATTTTTCTGCAGAGCTTCATCAAGCTTTGCTTGGAGCTCTTGGATCTTTTTGTCCTTATCTAGGAGTTCCCATTGTTTCTCATCAATAACAGCTTCCTTATCTTGAAGCTGGTAAGACAGCTTTTTCAATTCGGCGCTCTTTTTCTCATTTTCTTGTGTCAATAACACAATCTTCTCTCTGTTGAGGAGATTTTCATTCTCTAATTCTTCCAAGCGCTTGTCCTCTACTTCTAACTGTTCACACCAAGGAAGAGAGGAGAGGTAAGGGTCTAGTGGTTGATCCCAGGGAAGAGCGTAAGGGTCAACTTCTTGTCTGTTTGGATCTTCTCTTTGAGACATGTTGAGGTCTGGATGCACTGACTTTGCAAAGGATCCAAGAGTTTTTGACCAAAAGCTCCTTTGACCAAAAGTTTTGAAATGCTTCTCTGGCGAAGATTCGAATGCTGCGAACTTAAATGCTGCCAATAACGGACTAAAAGTGGTTGCTTTTCACCCCTATTTATGGGTTTTAAAGATCAAAGGATCAAAGGATCAGATTGGTGGTATGATTCTAAATGTGTGTGATGTCACCATTCTTTTAGCCAATGAGTGTGTCACATGACATTTGTGGAACTTTGCAATTTCTCAGCCATTTAGCTGTGTTAACTGTATATGCTGTGTAGGTCATAAGGCATGCTTGGATCATTTTTATAATCAGCCTCTTATGTCATTGGGTGGAATTCATTTCTGTTCTGGGATTGAATAATTGGTTGATCACACCAGTACCGATGACAACCCCCTGGTCCCTTCTCTCCTTGCCTCCACCACCCAACAAACAGTCTGTCCTTCCAAGTGTTACCTAGTGTCTTTGTATGAAAACTTAATAAATTGGTATTAGTATGTACAACCTGATGTGTTTGTCTGGCGCTCGAGCATTTTTGTTGTAAAGTAGCATTTTCGTACTTTTTCACTGTGTATATATTGTCCACTGCAGCAGCCTGGTAGGGTTGAGAAGTCATTTCTGTTGACTCAGTTTTCTCCTGTTTTTCACTTACAAGGCCGGGTAAGTAAATTGTCTTTTGGTTTAATTTTTTTTTTTTAATCAGGAAGCTTGGGTACCTTTTAGGGATTTTTTTGTTTGTTATTTTTGCATTGCTCACTGGCGATGTAAATAAATGGCTGCATAGCGCTTTGAAAAGTACATTGTTTTTGCTCTTTCTTGGGTGGTGGGTTTGGGGGGGGTGACAAAAGCAAACGACATTATCAAGCTTGCAGATGACACCACAGTGGTGGTACTCATCAGGGATGATGATGATGCGGCATACAGTTCAATTCAATTCAATTCAATTTTATTTATATAGCGCCAAATCACAACAAAAGTCGCCTCAAGGCGCTTCATAGATACAGAGAAAAACCCAACAATCATATGACTCCCTATGAGCAAGCACTTTGGCGACAGTGGGAAGGAAAAACTCCCTTTTAACAGGAAGAAACCTCCGGCAGAACCAGGCTCAGGGAGGGGCGGGGCCATCTGCTGCGACCGGTTGGGGTGAGAGAAGGAAGACAGGATAAAAGACATGCTGTGGAAGAGAGACAGAGGTTAATAACAGATATGATTCAATACAGAGAGGTCTATTAATACATAGTGAGTGAGAAAGGTGACTGGAAAGGAAAAACTCAATGCATCATGGGAATCCCCCGGCAGCCTACATCTATTGCAGCATAACTAAGGGAGGATTCAGGGTCACCTGGTCCAGCCCTAACTATATGCTTTAGCAAAAAGGAAAGTTTGAAGCCTAATCTTAAAAGTAGAGATGGTGTCTGTCTCCCGAATCCAAACTGGAAGCTGGTTCCACAGAAGAGGGGCCTGAAAACTGAAGGCTCTCCCTCCCATTCTACTTTTAAATACTCTAGGAACAACAAGTAGGCCTGCAGAGCGGGAGCGAAGTGCTCTAATAGGGTGATATGGTACTACAAGGTCATTAAGATAAGATGGGGCCTGATTATTTAAGACCTTGTATGTGAGGAGCAGGATTTTGAATTCAATTCTGGATTTAACAGGAAGCCAATGAAGGGAAGCCAAAACAGGAGAAATCTGCTCTCTCTTTCTAGTCCCTGTCAGTACTCTTGCTGCAGCATTTTGGATTAACTGAAGGCTTTTCAGCTATTTTTTTGGACATCCTGATAATAATGAATTACAGTCGTCCAGCCTGGAAGTAATAAATGCATGAACTAGTTTTTCAGCGTCACTCTGAGACAGGATATTTCTAATTTTAGAGATGTTGCGCAAATGGAAGAAAGCAGTCTTACATATTTGTTTAATATGTGCGTTGAAGGACATATCCTGGTCAAAAATGACTCCAAGGTTCCTCACAGTGTTACTGGAGGCCAAGGTAATGCCATCCAGAGTAAGAATCTGGTTAGATACCATATTTCTAAGCTTTTCAGTGCCGAGTACAATGACCTCAGTTTTATCTGAATTAAGAAGCAGAAAGTTAGCAGCCATCCAGGTCTTTATGTCTTTAAGACATTCCTGCAGTTTAACTAATTGGTGTGTGTTATCTGGCTTCATGGACAGATAGAGCTGGGTGTCATCTGCATAGCAGTGAAAATGTATGCTATGTCTTCTAATGATGCTGCCTAGGGGAAGCATGTATAATGTAAACAGAATTGGTCCTAGCACTGAACCCTGTGGAACTCCATAATTAACCTCAGTGTGTGAAGAGGACTCTCCATTTACATGCACAAATTGGAGTCTATTAGATAGATATGATACAAACCACTGCAGTGCAGTACCTGTAATACCTACAGCATGTTCTAATCGCTCTAATAGGATATTATGGTCAACAGTATCAAATGCTGCACTAAGGTCTAGCAGGACAAGCATAGAGATGAGTCCACTGTTCAGAGGCCATAAGAAGATCATTTGTAACCTTCACTAAAGCTGTTTCTGTGCTGTGATGAACTCTGAAACCTGACTGAAACTCTTCAAATAAACCATTCCTCTGCAGATGATCTGTTAGCTGTTTGACAACTACTCTTTCAAGGATTTTTGATATGAAAGGAAGGTTGGAGATTGGCCTATAATTAGCTAAGACTGCTGGGTCTAGACATGGCTTTTTGAGTAAAGGTTTAACTGCAGCCACCTTGAAGGCCTGTGGTACATAGCCGATTATTAGAGATAGGTTGATCATATTTAAGATCAAAGAATTAATTAATGGCAGGACTTCTTTGAGCAGTTTTGTAGGAATGGGGTCTAAAAGACACGTTGATGGTTTGGAGGAAGTAATTATTGAAGTTAACTCAGAAAGATCAATTGGAGAAAAAGAGTCTAACTTAACATCAATGGTACTAAGAGTAGCTGTAGATAATATTACATCTGTGGGATGATTATTGGTAATTTTTTCTCTAATGATAAAAATTTTATTTGTGAAGAAGTTCATGAAGTCATTACTAGTTAACGTTAAAGGGATGGTTGGCTCAAAGGAGCTCTGACTTTTTGTCAGCCTGGCTACAGTGCTGAAGAGAAACCTGGGGTTGTTCTTATTTTCTTCAATCAGTGACGAATAGTAAGATGTTCTGGCTTTGCGGAGGGCTTTCTTATAAAGCAACAAACTATTTCTCCAGGCTAAATGATGATCCTCTAAATTTGTGACACGCCATTTCCTCTCCAGATTACGAGTCATCTGCTTTAGGGTACGTGTTTGAGAATTATACCACGGAGTCAGGTACTACAGTATCCAGAGTCGTACGTAGTGAGGAGGTGAAATTATTAACAAGATAATCGACCTCTGTTGGGGTAGCGTTCAGATAGCTGCTCTGCTCTGTGTTGGTACAGGGCATTGACGATGATAACAGTGGCTGGATTATATTCTTAAACTTAGTTACAGCGCTTTCAGAAAGACATCTACTTTGATAAAGTCCACTCTCCACTGCTGCGTAATCAATTATTGTAAATGTAAATGTTATCAAGAAATGATCAGACAGGAGAGGGTTTTCAGGAAACACTGTTAAATGTTCAGTTTCTATGCCATATGTTAAAACAAGATCTAGAGTGTGATTAAAGTGGTGGGTGGGATCTTTTACATTTTGAGAGAAACCAATTGAGTCTAACAACAGATTAAATGCCATGTTGAGGCTGTCATTTTTAGCATCTACATGGATGTTAAAATCACCCACAATAATTATTTTATCTGAGCTCAGAACTAAATTAGATATAAAGTCTGAGAAATCAGACAGAAACTCTGTGTAAGGCCCAGGTGGACGATAGATGATAACAAGTAAGACTGGTTTCTGAGTTTCACAGCTGGGGTGGACAATGTTAAGCATCAGGCTTTCAAATGAATTAAAAGTCTGTCTTGGTCTTTCATTAATTAATAGACTGGTGTGAAAAATTGCTGCCACACCGCCCCCTCGACCTGCGCTTCGAGATTTCTGGTAGTTAGAATGACTCGGGGGTGTTGATTCATTTAAACTAACATAATCATCCTGCTGCAACCAGGTTTCTGTAAGGCAGAGTAAATCAATTTGTTGATCAATTATTAAGTCATATACTAACAGAGACTTGGAGGAGAGAGACCTAATATTTAATAATCCACATTTCACTGTTTTACTCTTTGGTTCAGATGTGGATACTGTATTGTTCTTTCTTTGTAATTGTTTATGTTTAAGTTGTTTGTTGCTGGTTTTTAGTTTGTTTTTTGTCTTTTTGGAAGCTGACACAGTCTCTATGGAGGTGGGTTTTTTTTTTTGGGGGGGGGGGGGGGGGTAGCAGGAGGAGAGAAGCTGCAGAGAGGCGTGTAAGACTGCAACTCTGCTTCCTGGTCCCAACTCTGGATAATCATATTTTGAGGGGTTTAATAAATTTGTCCATATTTCTAGAAATGAGAGCTGCTCCATCCAAAGTGGGATGGATGCCGTCTCTCCTAACAAGACCAGGTTTCCTCCAGAAGGTTTGCCAATTATCTATGAAGCCCACATCGTTTCTGGGACACCACTCAGACAGCCAGCAATTTAAGGAGAACATGCGGCTAAACATGTCACTCCTGGTCTGATTGGGGAGGGGACCAGAGAAAACTACAGAGTCCGACATTGTTTTGGCAAAGTTGCACACCGATTCAATATTGATTTTAGTGACCTCCGATTGGCGTAACCGGGTGTCATTACTGCCGACGTGAATTATGATTTTACTGAATTTACGTTTACCCTTAGCCAGCAGTTTTAAATTTCCTTCAATGTCGCCTGCTCTGGCCCCTGGAAGACAATTGACTATGGTTGCCGGTGTCTCTAGCTTCACATGTCTGAGAACAGAATCACCAATTACCAGAGTTTGACCCCCAGCGGGTGTGTCGCCGAGTGGGGAAAAACGGTTAGACACATGAACGGGTTGGTGGTGTACCTGGGGCTTCTGTTTAGGACTATGCTTCCTCCTCACCGTCACCCAGCCGCAGCTGCTTGGGATCTGCCAGGGAACAGCTAGCGGGGCCTACGCTATCTTCGGCTGCACCAGCTACAGGGGCCTTGCTAGCTAAGGGTGAGTGAAGGGTGCGAAGCCGAGTCTCCAATTCAGTAATCCTGGCCTCCAGAGCTGCAAATATGCTACATTTGTTACAGATATCATTACTGCTAAAGGAGGCCAAGGAGTAACTAAACATCTGACACAATGAGCAAGAAAGTGCAGGAGGGACAGGTGAAGTAGCCATGGTGCTAACGAGTTGGCTACGAGCTAAGCTAAGCTAGCGAAACAGTACAGAGACAATACTTTGGCTATAAATTAGGTAGTGAGTACACAGAAAGTGTGCTTCAGATGAAGCACGTGAAGATTATACTCTGAAAAAAGAATGTATTTAAAAGTTGTTAATTAAATTGCTAAGCAAATAAGCTACTCAGAAACACCACTGTGTTTGAGCAGGAACAGGAAGTGATACTCTACCACAGAGCGAGCGAACACCAAGTGACAGCGCCACCAAGGAGGAGGTGCAGCGGCTGGCGCTTTGGTGGCAGGACAAGAATCTATGTCTCAATGTTGGCAAGACAAAAGAGCTGATTGTTGACTTTAGGAAAACCGAGACTGTTCATCTCTCGCTCAGCATTGCTGGTGTCACTGTAGATGGAGTGAAGAGCACCAGATTCCTCAGTGTTCACTTCATAGAGGACCTGTCCTGGACCAGTAACACCAAATCAGTGACAAAAAGAGCTCGGCAGTGACTGCATTTCAAGAGACGACTGAAGAAGGTGCGCCTCCCCAAACCCATCCTTAACACCTTCTACAGGGGTACCATACAGTCTCCTCCTGATGTACGGTCTGTCACATATTTCTGCAGAGCAGTTAAGCTCTGCAGCGCTTCATAGATGTCTCCTCCAGTCGTGTAGCCACCTGGAATAACGTGCAACGTGTCTCTCCAATCAGCCTACAGACTCCTCCTTGTGATGCTGTTATGAAGTCCAGGTTCAGCCAAACACAAAATACAGACGAGTCCTCGGTCCCCAGACCGTGACATCATTTCTGTTCTGGGATTGAATAATTGGTTGATCACACCAGTACCGATGACAACCCCTGTAAGGAGAAAAACCTCAGAAAAGCAAAGAATCACGGGCCCAGAGTTAATTCACTGTAAAAAAAATCCGTAAAAATACAGTACAATCTACTGTATAAACGTGAAGGAATTTTCCGTATTAATAATTTACGGGTATTTTTCTGTATTTCTCAACTACTGCAATGCATTGTGGGAAAAATAACCCGAAAAGGAGGGAAAAGTAAGCGCAAGAGCAGCCATTAGGCTTCTTTCAGGCTTCATCTGGATTTTGGACTCTGAAGTTGGAGAAACTGCCTTCAAATTTCTGTGGTAAGTATTAAAACTCATGTTTCCTTATATTAAAATAATGTTTTTTAAAAGACTCCACGTTTTTATTTAGAAAGAAATGTTAATTTATTTGTTAACTGGTTTCGGCTGTCTCCAGACAAGTCAGGAATATTTTGCTGACTCATTTTTTAAAATAATTGTTATTTAGGTTTAACATGACTTAAGCTTTCCATTTTAGTTAATGTTAAAATTATTTTTACTGTGATACCGCCAGTTTTGCCCTTCAGTGGCTGAACAAGTTTTCATATTATAGTTAGCTGTCTGTGTCTCTCTGGGTATTACACAGCTGTGACTGCTAACTAGCTAATTAGCGAAAGTCAGCGATGTGGATAACTGGGAAAAGTGAGAAATTTATGGTTCTAGAAATTATTCTAGGACTCTAATAAGTACTGTATCAATACCTGTGTTTTACAGTTGGCTCTACTGTACACTTTAAAGGGTTTCAGGCAAAGTTACACTAACCCTAGTTTAAGCCTCAGACCTTCCTGGCTGACGCTAGCAAATGCTAATGTTAGCCTCTGATTTGGGCTGCTAAAGTAAATACTTTTAGCTAGCTGACCAGCATAGATTATTTCGGTGGTTAACAGACTGTCGTGGTAATATTATTGAAAGTATAATTTCACCTCAGCACATTTACAATTATGTCTATTTTGTAGCACATAGAAATGTTTAGTTAATATTTACAGACACATTTTCCCTGTAACTGTGTTTTTACTCCAACATTTGTTGAAAATGTAATTTATGAAATGCTGAGCAGCATTTCTAGTATGTGGAATATTTTTGTCACCCACTGTGCTAATGTGATTAAATACTAATAATTATTACTAAAAAAAATTCAATAATAAATCAATAATAACTATTTCTTGATTGAACTATAATGTAAGCGCAGTGCTGGTGTGCAGGGTATTTATATGCCTTGTGGGGGATGCTGACATATTATAAACTTTTGTGTCTATATCAAGCTTTTAGCCAAATATAAGCAGAGATATTTGTATCTTTCTTAAAAATCCAGATCCTTATAGATTATTTGAGAAATGGATCAACAGCTATCACTACTTGAAGCACTCTAAGTCCTGCAGTGGAAAAATATCCCTTATTTCACCTTTGATCACACACTTTGGTTTTCCAGTGCAGAGCAATGGCCAAGAAAAGGAAAGACTTCCCCGAGTGGAAAAAAAAGATGAAGATACAAGCTGGTGATGATCGAGAGCAGCTGGTCTCAGGAAATGAAGAAAAACCCTGATCACCTTCTCTACAGAAACAAGGTGAGTTTAATGTTGTGGTTAATTTAGTTTTTCAAGGTATGTATGTTACTTTAATTATAAACTGCTTTTGTTGCAACCGAATGGTGTTATATGTATGCAACTCTACGTGAATTATAATCCTTTGTAGGGCTGTGTGATATGACCAAAATCTCATATCCCAATATAAGACATTTCTCTCCTGATAACGATATATATCACAAAATAGTGCATTTTCTGTAAATTCTGTGATTCTCGGGCAACTCGACTTATGTGAAGTGTTTTCAGTTTGGCGTCGTGTACCTGGAGTTGAGTGTTTTGACCGAAGCGTGAAACTATACATATTTAGACATAAGTTTAAACGGCCGCCATTTTCTTTCCGAGTATTTATTACACGGCGTGCTGCGAGGAAAAGCCTGTTCTAACGTTTGAGTCTAAGGATCATTTTGAGCACCTGACAGCTCTTTTTTGCTTTTCATTCGTAAACTCTCTCAAAACTCTTTCATGTGATTCTTGTGTAGGTGGTTAAAGAGGTTTGTTGTGTTTGAGTGGTGGTGGGGACCAGTTTGTGGCATAATTTGCATAGTACAGTTTTCTGGGGCGTGTCAGACTTTTCATAACCAAACCATTTCCATTGCCCCTCGTTTAACAATAAGGTCCTTGATTTCTTTTGACTGGTCCTTCTGTTTGGAGCTAGCTGGTTCTGCCTCATCCTTGCTGGCCATGCTGGTATTCTCTGTGCCTTCATCTGCGTGGTGACTGTAAGCGCCATTTATAGTCACTTCATGTTTTTATTTGAGGTCATTTGTTTGATGCATATTCTGAAAATTTGTTTGAGAATAATGTATATCATTTCAGTTTATTTTGAAAAGTCTCAACAGAAACTTGAGCTTTATTGTGAAAGGTTTATGTGGAAAATAAACAAGCGGACAGTGGAGCCACACAATGGTTTTACCGTCATTGTTGGTAACGAAAGTACGTGTAAAAACAGTCACTTGTCCATCCATAGTGTGGTTATTGTAAGTATAAGAGAAAGAGAGAACTTTAAGAAATAATATAGCAACTACAGTGACCATCAAAATCATGAAAAAAATATTGCCGTAAAGAGTTTATTTTGCAACACCACAAAACAAACAATAGTGTATAATATGAAACAATAGACATTTTTATATCGTCATCTGATATATATCGTCATATCGCACAGCCCTAATCCTTTTTTGTTTATGTTGTTTATGTTCTAGGTAAAAAAAAATATAAAAATACAAACTTTTTAAAAATGTCTTGTTGTTTCTCTTTTTTTCCTCAGAATAAATTGCGACTAGTCTCAATGGCTGACATGGAGGAGCAACACAGCGACACGTTAACCCCGACTGCTGCAGTTCCTGTATGAACTGAGCAACTCTGAAAATCCAAGGAAAAGCTGAGTGTATTTTATTTAAAGGTCAGATGGACCTTGATGTACTAACATGCAGGCTGCATTCAGGACTTTGTCACACTGGTATATGAAGAGTGGTAACAAGACTTTGTAGTAATTTGTCTTACTATTGTCTTATTTGTTGTGATTTAGGGTCTGTGCGCACAAGCAGAGGTTTTTGTTTGTAACCGTAACCTTGTTTTCAGAGCCTTGTCTAACATCTAATGGTCATGAAATATGTCAGACTTTTTCCTCTACTTAAACAGCTAAGAGCATTTGAACACTGTGGAGAAAAAGGTGTGCATTAAGGATTTTGAACTATGATGTTTAAGTGTTGTCACTGCTGAGGATTCGTGGACACAGATCCTTATTCACTACGCTGCTGTTTACAGTTTAACTTTTCATCAGAACAAGCACTACTAATTGTACTTTGCTCCTCACTGACAAAACAAGTCCAGTAAATACACTTTTCTCTTTAAGTTTGGGACAGTAATCTGTCTTAATTTATTTTGTGTTTTAGTTATCATATGGGGAAAAGTCCTGTGGTTATCCATCCGTCCTGTTCGAATAAACCCAAAGTTCAGGAACATCTTCTTTAGATCTGTTCAGTTTTGGCACCACTTAAACAGTCAACAAATTTTGACTCAAGTATGTTATAGTATGTAAGGTAAAGACCCCAAAGAGTTAATCTCAGACAAATGTTCACACAAATGTGAATTACATTCACTTCATTAATGAAGTGAATGTAATTCAGTAATCAAAGGTGTTTGGCTATAACTGACTACATGTGTATACTGTATCATAAGTGGACAGACATGGATGTAAACCACACCTTAACCATTTGGCTGAGGCAAAACTACCACAAGGCAGTGATTCTAACTAAAAGGTACTCTGGATATTATTAAATATGAACATATCGTTAAATATGAAATTTTTTGTTTGTCAGGTGTCCTGTTTGAAGAAAACACTTGGTAGACACACTAACACTTGAATGAATGTAAATAAACACATTTACATGAGGGCAACCTGATTCCAAGGAAATAAAAATGCTCAAATTTGAAAACTTGTGAGTTATTTTGTTCATGTATCAGCTGTTTAGTCGTTTTATGACAAGATGGATGCTGTCATTATATTTTATAATGTGTTTGAGTTAAGGAGAATAAAAGAATATTTAACATTCATTGTACCAATGTTGTTGTGTACGAAGCACAAATTAATTTAAGTTTTAATTTGTAAATTTTTGAGTACATGGTGTACTAGGTTGTAATTGCATAGAAATATACGTTTAAGGATATAAAGAACTATATTTAATGAGGTACAGTGAAAAGAAGTGCTTGGAAATAGTAATATAAACAGAAATTTCAATTTTTCTATTAACGGAAAATATCAGTTAATGATACAGAAAATATACTGTGAATAAACGGAATTTTCCATTTTATAGCTGAAGGAAATGTCCGTAAATAGTACAGAGTATACTGTAAATCTACAGAATCTTCCGTTTTATCATTTACAGAAAACTCCGTCAAACGTCCGTAAAAAAACAGAAAATGTACTGGCAGAAAATTACCAGGACATTTTCCGTTTTTCTACGGAATTGTTTTTTACAGTGTTCATGTACATGGGCGAATCCTGTGCAGGAATGCGCCCAGGCATCTGGTCAGACTTTATTATATACTGCCTTACTCATGTAACACTCATGGGTGGAGTACAAGTTAGGAAAAAACAACTTCTTATCTGCTGATTGCATTCGACGCTGCACAGGATGCAGCCTTGCAAGACGAAGAGGAACAAGTTGATTAACGATCTTGTAGTGGGTTAAAACAATACATGTGGGTGTTGTCTAAACTTGAGCAGACACTTTGTTCCAGTTAAAGAATTTGCTGACACGCTATATACAGGCATTACTACACAATTCAAATAAGGCTTAAACATAAACAATTATCACAGTTGAATAAAGATAATAAAGTAATATAATTCAAAATCTTTCAACATTCCCTTCTGTTTTTAGCAGATTTGAATTGTGCAGCAAAACACATATCATTTATCAGAACATAACTTCTTACAACATGTATTTTCAGTTAGTTCGTCATAAAATGCATTTGCTGATTTTTATTGGCAACTTAGACACTTGTATCAGAGTCTACATCATAGTCATCAGTAAGTAACTACTTGTCTTTCACATTTTCAGTTACTACATAATTAGTTGCACTTCATCTTCATTTAACAAATAGGAAAAGAAGTCTTCATAATCTTCATCGGTTTGTGGTATATCTGCGTATGTTGTGAGTGATAAACTTATCATCTGTGAAATTACAGCCTTTAAACAAGGTATAACTCAAGTAAAGAAAAGCAAAATAAAATAAAATATAATAAAGTAAAATAAAACCAGGAAAACTCCAATGCCGATCAACAGTCTCTTTAGAATCTGAAGCCATGTTTAAAGAATGTACATTATCTGGTATGTAGGTGCAGCACATGGTGTTGAATAAGACACACAATCCTCCTTTCTCAGCCAGGATCATGTCCAGTGCTACACGATATTGCATTACAGCAATTCAGAGAGCGTCCATGTTAGGTTTTGTAATGTTGATTGTCATTTATGCTTAGAAATATCTACTTATATATGCTTAGAGTTTTATAATTAGTTTTAGATTGGTAGAGGTGTATAATCGATTGTGTAGTGATAGGATGTGTGATCCTTAATAGTCTGCAAAGGCTTGGTGCGCATTCCAGAGTGTTCTGGAATCCACACCTACATCCTGTGAGCATGGGAAAAGGTCGTACCTTGTTTTATTGTTTTATGGTAGGATAAACGTGGCTATATCTGTTTTAGGCTAAGTGCCATTTGTTTACATGAACTGCTGGACTTTCCAGACCAGTAGGTTTAGGGAAGTCATTTATGGGGTCACGCTCTGACCACACACACACACACACACACACACACACACACAATCCTTTGTTCACATGTATACCTATGTAAGATGTTATATGTTAATGACCCTATGCATATTCATGTTACCACAATAAAAGGAGTGCTATGGGGAACCTGGCTGAGAGTCTGCCGGAGGTCAAGTGGTGGAACGACACTTGGCTCCAGGCAGGTCTCCCTCATGCATGAGTAACATGAAGAACTTTGCCTACTTCGTGTCTTGCTTTGCTGTGTAATTATATTGTCTTCAACGTTCCAGCGAATAGGTTTAAGCTACAAACCTATCAGTCCATTTCTTGGTTATGTCCCTCGTTGACCTTGCAGGATGCATTGAGGAACAAGCCGAATCTATAGTCCAGTGTCTCACTTCCAAGAGCATGTTTTCCAGTCCCTATCCACGGGAAAAGGGCGTGGAGAACTTTCTGTCCTGTGATAGGAATACTTATGACTCTTCTACTGCAGAAAAAACCCCTCTGTGGAAAGGGTGCAGCACCACCTCGGACCTATAATCCTGCAATAAAAGATGTTAGTGTGATTTGCATATTAAGTTTGCTTAAAAACTGGCTCCGCCAGGAGCCTGCATACACACCATCATGGCCTGAAAAACAAGATCTGGAAGTGAAATCAAAATAACCTTCACATTTTTCCCAAAACACAGTGTAACAGCATCACCAACTCATAACCTGTAAACACAGTTTCTTCACACATAAACCCAGAAATCCTGTAGTAGAAAAACATTAACTAGTTGTTCTGGTATAAATCACATGATCAAATCACAAGAAGAACTGTAATGCTGTAGAAAAGAAATATAAATGTTAGCGCTGCGCAGGTGTATACACTCTTTCTCACAGTAATCTCTGTGAACAACACAAACCCATGAATAACACACCCCTGGTAGATTCATAAACACAGAAAGTGGCATTTAAAAGTTAAATCGGTATGCAACCTCGAATGTTGCTGATATCTTTCTGCTCCTGTAAAAGAAACACATAAATTCATCCACCCTTTTGGCCTGTCTAAATGGAGGTTAACTTTGAGTCGTGGTCAAGTCTTGTCAGCTTTTACCAGTCAGTCAGTTTGTTTTTATTTCCATTCATTCATTCATCCATTCTTTCTTTGCTGATAGTGGAAACTATCGCCGCATTTGATTTCCACCCTCAGCAAAATGACATCATTTCAAAAGAAAAAGAAGAATTTTAGATCGGATTACCTCGCTGAATCCTTTTTAGGCAGGGACTCTCATTTTCTAACCGTCCCAAATAAGTGGCTTTCTCCTGAGCCCATTTTAATGTGGAGAAACTCACTTGTAACAATTTTCTTGACGACGTATCGTATAGCGCTTCTAATCGTGCAGATCTGCTCAAACAGAGATTATCGAACAAAACTTTCAGTGCACTGTGAAAGTATCAAAATAAAAAGGCCTTGTTACGTCATGACACAAGCTCCTCATCTCAGGAGGGTAAATCATACCATTAACATGGTTTATCATACTATCATACTAATTGGCAGGCTCAACTTCACAACAAAAGAAAAATCATCAGCTAGATTCACTCCGAACCAACCATCAGCTGCACAACACACAACATAACCCTAATATGTTATTAGCTATGAGTTTAATCCCCAGATCTGTGCTTCTCACTCATTTAGGCCACACGCACCCATTTTATTCAGTTTTCCTTTTTTCCCGTCATCATAAAACATGTGACATGTTGTCATGCACTTCACAAAAGAAGTTTGTTCTGACGTATTCAGAGTTGTGTATCTAGGTACAGGATACACTCGCACATCAAAACAGGAAACTCAGTGTTTTAGAGCCTCCACTCAACACACAACAAACTCCAACACATCTCATTCACTCGTGCTAAGATTCAGTCACCTTTCATTAATCTAAGAACGATCAACTAATTTGCATATCAGCTATTAACCCACTAAGATAACAGGACAACAGAAATGCATGTTCAAAATGTTATCACAAAAATAGAATTTCCCTCATACAGTAAATTACTTGTGCTGCATCAATCAAGCAGGAAGCATCTCCCAATTTACTGTATTAACAACTAAATTTATTGTCTGATTACTGGTTGGTCAAACCAGAATCTTTTTTCCCCACAAAAGTTAAACTGTTGTCCTGCAACCTAGAGAGTCAATTTTTTGCATTGGATAAATTCAGCATTTGATAACAAGTGTCTGTTAAATTCACACTATTTTAACACTGATAAGAGATAACAAGCTAATTTTCATTACATGGGTGTTTGTGTTATTAGGCAGGTTTAATGCATGTCTGTGGAGCTGCATATCCAGCAGAGCATGTTCTTAAAGCTGCCTTTCCTACACATTTCTCTGCTATTATTTAATCATTTTGTAAATAATGTGCTATGAGTCCATTGATCTTTGCATCACACTAAGTGACTTGGACAAGATGGTAAACAGACTCACATGCTTAAAATGTTGTCTAATCTTCATGAGTACTCTTGTATTTGGAGGTGTTAGTAGGGTTAATGCATGTTCTGTTTGTGTGTGTGTGATTTTGTATGTTTCTTTTTGTTTCAGACTCTTTCACAATTTTTCCACCTAAGCAGTCAGTTTTGTTTTTCCCAGATTTGCTAACCCAAATTTTGATTTCCCACTTTAAACACCAGCTTTCTCACTTACTCTCACTGTTGTTCTCTCCCACTTCAACAGTCCAATAGCAGGCAGTTCTCTTTCAGCTTTGTCCTTTGTCCTTGTTTCACTGTCTCTTCTTGCCATTTTCTCCAAAGGTGGCAAATGTCAAACTCCAACAGTCTCCTCAGTTCTCCTCAAACGTTCTTTTCACATGCACAGTGAATTTGCAGCTTGTTGGGAACACAGTGCCATTCATCCAATCAGGCAGGATGATGGGTTTGCTCTTCTTCTCTGATGCTGTTTGTCCACACTGCTGCTGCTTGCTGGGACTCTTTTCTCAGGACTTTGCTGCTGTCTCTTTATCTGCCATGTTATTGCTCTTTGGAGCTGCATTCCTTGTCTTCAGGGAGGAGTGAGAGCTCGCTTGTGAGTTTGAGAGACACATGGTGCTGTAAATAAGTTAGCCAGAAACTTGGCCTGAATGTTTCTAATGATGTTAAACTATAACTTTCTTCCGACCGCTGCATGTGGAAAATTGATTCAGGTCTGTTTGTCACCTGAAAGTGACAAACTAAGACATTTTCATTATTATTATCACTGCTTAATCAACACACACAACTCTCTCTCTCTCTGTTTTTGTGAACAGTCCTTTCTTAAAAGCAGAAAATGAGATTGTAGTTGTTCTTGGCTGATCAACACAAAACCTTTTTCCTATGATTATTTTTCATCTACAATATAAATTTTGTCTCTTTTTCACTCTTTTTTTTCTCTTTACAATAGCTGGTGACCTGCAGAATCACCGCTCTCACAATCAGAGGCAATTACTTTTACACAGCGCACAAAAACACTGTGACGTCAGACACATTCACACTCACTTTTTTCATCTGCGTAAATAAATCATTTGGCCAATGGCATGTGCCATCGTGATCCATAAATATGATCACAAGTTTATTTAACTATTTTTCAACCCACCAAAACAAATAAACAAAAACATGATGCTGATGCTATGAACACTCCACACACATGAGTCAAGATGCAGGAAAACTGCTCACAGAAACTCTGCACATTCCAGTTATCACAGTTATCATAGTTATCATAGTTCTGTTTCCCTCTCTTTGAAGAGTTCTCAGCCAGCTCCTGATCTGATAATGTGTAGCTTGCTCATCAGCTCAGAAGAGACCACAACGCAACCTCACAGTGGCTTCATATTCAATACAGCTTCTCCATCATGTAGTTTGCAGCTGTGTCATACAGGGTTCAGCATATTAGTTGTTTTCACAGGTGTGCTCTATATCTCAACAATGGCTCATATTAGGATGACAGTTTTTCAAGCAGGTCAAGTGCCTCTATACACGTAATTAGTTAAAATATTTACCTATTTTACTTCATATGTCATTGTACTGAATTTGAGCAACCCTAAGCTTAATGCAGATTGCTTTCAACAATTATCCACCTCACATCATAACTGACTGAGGTGCCTCTTCATATTAATATTATTTCATCATTAATACCAGTTTACAGGTTGTTATCCTTGCTATTATTAGTATGAATACATTAAAGATAAGTTGTAATTTAGCCTTTTGTTTATTTTACTTTATTCCTCTTGTATTTATATCTATTCAGTCGGGTCTGTTTCCAACCCTTTTTAAACTACTTTAAACTACTTTGATCTCTAATTTTCACTTGGTGAGGGATTATTACGTTCTTCCTTGTCTGAACTGCTCTCTTCACCTGAGCTGCTATCCTATTCTGAGTTACTGTCTTCTTTGTTTCTTACAGTCACGTACAAAATGTCCCTCTTTTCCACACCTCCAGCATGCAGTGCTAAAGCCACTGTTTGGTGTGTGTGTAGCTCTGCCTCTACCTCTTGCTCTTCCACTATGCATTCCTCTCCCTTTCTTTTGCATTATTCCTGCTCCGGCTTGTTGTTTTTCTAAACATTTCTCATCAGGTGTTAATTTCGCTTGTTTATTCTCCATTTTCAAAGATTTTGCTGGGCCGTCACTGGCACGCTTGACTTCAGAGTGGTTTACTGATACGGCCTTCGACTTCACCCTAACAGTGAAGCGGTATCAGTTTTATGAGATGAAACTCAACCGTTCTCCTTTGTCACCAGTACTTGAGCCTCAGCAAAGAAAACAAAAATGGAAGTAGTTCAGCAGCTTATTGTGCTGTAAAATCAATTATTACTTCCAGACACACACACACATATAGACATTTGCGCGCTAATTTGTCACGAAGTATTTCACGGCTACCTCTAAACCCAGTCTAAACACAGTTCCTTTTGGCGAACTTAAACCTATTTTAATTTCTCTGTCTCAACGTGTTTTCATTTGCTTAAACGTATTTTAATTTGTCACGAAGTAATTTCAGCTACCTCTAAAACTAGTCTAAACACAGTTCCTATTGGCGAACTCAACCTATTTTATCACGTGACTTTTAAACCTTTGCGGCCGTTTTATATACCAAAATAGTGTTTCTCACCCTCAGACATCTCACTGGTGGTTCGGATCATCAGACTGAATCCCAGTGCCGTGGACCAGGCCACTGGCCCAGACCCGAATTCACGTCCTGGGGCTCTCTCCTCGTCTAAGAGGGCTGTGCACAGGCTTCAGTGCTGGCTCCACACGGCGTCAGGAATCAGTGCTGGATCTTGGAACAGAGTCACAGATAACAGTTCTGATGTTTTCTGCTCCGGCTACGAAGGACCAAATAATGTTAAGAGATATATTCTAAAACACTTCTTCAGCAGAGAATCAGAGAGGAGAAACACACAGATTTTCTTGCTAGCAAGGGCAGCCTAGAGTGAGACTCAGAGACCCGCCCTGAGGACTTGCCCTGGTCCTTTATTTATACACTTCAGTGAGCGTTTGTTCCATACATTGAAATCTGGAGGTGTATGTGTGTGTGTGTGTGTGGGTGTGTGGCCAGAGTGTGACCCCATGAATGACTTCCCTAAAACTGCTGGTCTGGAAAGTCCAGCAGTCCACCTAAACAAAAAGCACTTAAACTAGAAACAGATATAACTACGTTAATCCTACCGTAAAACAATAAAACAAGGTATGAACTTTCCCATGCTCCTAGGATGTGGTGGTGAAAGCCAGAACACCCTGGAATGTTACAGACTTCCTAGGATGAGACATCCTTTCAATAAACACAAATGGTTACATGTAGTATTCTACCATATACAAACTTATATCATTAAAAGATTATACTGACTACTAAGTACAATTTTCCATTGACAGTGACAAAGACAGTTCATTCTTGAATAAAGACACTAATCAGACAGTTGTAAAATGTAGCAAATTGTGTTTATTAAAATATGGAGGAAATGGAAAGGGGGGGGGGGGGGGTTGTAGAGAAGAGGGTAATGGAAAGGGATAGAAAGGAGCAAAGAGAAAGAGGAGAGAAAACCCCAACAATCCCCTCTGAGCAAGCACTATGCGGAGAGGAGAGGGGAAAATTAAGCTGGAGCAGAGGTGGAAGAAGACGAGGTGACATCAGCAGTAGTAAAAGCAAGAGTGTCCCTCCTCCGGAAGAAGCAGAAGCGTTTTTTCTTCTTTTGCAGCAGCTTTTCGACGAGCACTTTTTTTTCTAGGATCAGGGTACTCAGCTCATCAATTGTTTCTCTATTTTGCTGCTCAAGTTTCTTGCAAGTTTTGTCCACTGCTTCTAATTTGGCGTCTTTTTCGTCCAACCTTTCTTTCAGTCGTTTAGATGTTGCCTCCTCTTTTTCCTTTTCTGCTGCCAGTTCTGTTGTTTTGTTTTTCATTTTGTTATAAAGTTCTTTCAGGCTTTTGTTTTTCCTCTCAAAGTCCTGGAGAAGAAGTTCCTCTTCTTTCAGCTTTATGACCAGCTGTTCTTTCTCTTCAAAGATTTCTTGATGTGTTTGCAGAGCTTCGTCAAGCTTTTCTTGCAAGCCTTCGCTGTGTTTCTTAGCGCTCTGAAGCTTGCAGTCCATTTCTTTTTCTTTGATCTCCTGTTGCTTTTTTGCTTGAAGCAACTCCTCAGATTTTAGGAGTGTGTTATTAAGCGTTGCCCGCAGCATCCTTTATTCTCCCTGCATGTGTTGGAGTTGGTACTGTGTGTCTTTCTGCTTCCTTTCCAGCTGTTTTTTGTCTTGGATGATTTCTTCATTTTTTTGCAGCGCTTCGTCAAGCTTTCCTTGCAAGTCTTGGTGTTTTTTCTCGGTGGTCTGAAGCTTGAAATCCATTTCTTGTTGTTGGATCTCATGTTGCCTTTTCTCTTGCAGCAACTCCTCATAGTTGTGCAGTGTCTTATCAAGCCTTGCCTGCAGCATCCTGTCTTTTTCCTGTATTTGTTGGAGTTGGCACTCCATGTCTTTCTGCTTGCAAGCCATTTCTTTTTGCTTGATCTCATGTTGCCTCTTCTCTTGACGAAGATCTTCATTTGCTTTCAGGTGGTAATCAAGCCGTGCTTTTAGCACTCTGTGTTGTATCTGCGTGTTTTGGAGTTGAAACTTCATGTCTTTCTGCTTTCTGTCCTCTTGTTTCTTCTGTTGGAGGATTCCTGTATTTTTCTGCAGAGCTTCATCAAGCTTTGCTTGGAGCTCTTGGATCTTTTTGTCCTTATCTAGGAGTTCCCATTGTTTCTCATCAATAACGGCTTCCTTATCTTGAAGCTGGTAGGACAGCTTTTTAAATTCGGCGCTCTTTTTCTCATTTTCTTGTGTCAATAACACAATCTTCTCTCTGTTGAGGAGATTTTCATTCTCTAATTCTTCCAAGCGCTTGTCCTCTACTTCTAACTGTTCACACCAAGGAAGAGAGGAGAGGTAAGGGTCTAGTGGTTGATCCCAGGGAAGAGCGTAAGGGTCAACTTCTTGTCTGTTTGGATCTTCTCTTTGAGACATGTTGAGGTCTGGATGCACTGACTTTGCAAAGGATCCAAGAGTTTTTGACCAAAAGCTCCTTTGACCAAAAGTTTTGAAATGCTTCTCTGGCGAAGATTCGAATGCTGCGAACTTAAATGCTGCCAATAACGGACTAAAAGTGGTTGCTTTTCACCCCTATTTATGGGTTTTAAGGATCAAAGGATCAGAATGGTGGTATGATTCTAAATGTGTGTGATGTCATCATTCTTTTAGCCAATGAGTGTGTCACATGACATTTGTGGAAGAGGGCATTTTTTAACTTGGACAAATTATCAGTAAAGTTTCAATCTCTGTTATTTACCATAGAGTCTGCACAGTATGGTGACATATTAAAACTGAAGAATATGTTGTACCTGTTGTAGTGTTTCATCATGGGTCCAGTTTTTACCCAGGTGCTTAAAGCCCTTCTTTACCCTCATGTAACACAACAGTCATTTCCAACCACTGTTTCCTGTTCCTGTCATTCAAACAAACAGGCGACAAACATCTTCTATAAAGTGGAATCATTTCAGTTTATCGGATTAGAAAACATCTAATCTAGCATTGATATTACACTGCTGTTTAGTGTCTCGCTAATCTCAGTGTCACCAAAATATCCACCCTACATGTCAAACAATGAGAGAACTTGAACCAGTACCATCACCTAGCAGCTTATGTTAATTAGTGCTAACGTTTTGTTTGCTGGCTAACATTGCTATTATTGTAGTCCCAGTTAAATGACTTTGAATAGCTTTATTTCAAAAGGAACTTTGCAATTTCTCGGCCATTTAGCTGTGTTAACTGTACACAGCAAAATCGCCAGTGTAAAATTGACACTGTGAGTGTTAAATTTAACACTAGAAAAGTGTCTATATGTGTCCACTCTTTTGAGTGTTACATTAACACTTTTCAAAGTGTTATATTTTTAACAATGACCTAGTGTTATTTTAACACTGTACAGAGTTAAAGATTAACGCTGACTAACACTGACCAGTGTCAACAATATTCTACAGTGGTGTTAAGTGTTAAAAATTAACACCAAATAGTGATGGTAGTACTTTACACTCTACCCAGTCTACAGGATATTTGCACCTCACTCTGCATTGGGATAGCCACTAGCATCATGGCTGTCCAACATCAGCCCTCCCGCCAACTGTTTACTCCCCTATGCCGCAGTAGATGACTGCGGCAGAAGGAGCAAGTCAGCGAGATTGTCCAGTAGCATTTACTAGTGCTAGCCTGCTTGAAGCTGACGCTCCGGTGCGTTTGTCAAAAAAATCAACACACTGCTTCAGAAACACTGTGTCAAGGCTTGATTCGTTTTGCCAGAGTCACGTGATCAGTGACATCTGAAGCTTCGTTTAGAACGTAACTGCTTCAGTGGTTGAATCATTCGCAGGATTTGTGGAGTTTTTTGATGGTGAGAGAGTATTTACAGTTGATTTTGGTCGGTCGGGTGAGTTTATCAGCTTTGTGTTCTTGTTGTTTGCTTTTGTTTTGTGCGTGTTTATTTTATCTGAAAACGTGAAAAACTTAAAATGTCAAAAATCTACTTCATAATATAAATATCATTAAATAACTTTAGACAGACTTCCATTTGACTCTTTACATTTAATGTTATAAAAAATATATTTTATTTTTAAAATAATCTTAAAATGGTATTCTACAAAATGTGCAGCAATTTACTTTATTTATTCTTTTTAGGTGATAGTCTGTGAGACCCAGGAAGACCGTATACCTGCATCTCTACAGTTTCTGTGCACTCCAGCCTCTTCTGTTCCATGTGAGGGAAAGGCAGGGGAAATTATCTCCATGAAAAGAAACAGATTCGGCCATCGCACAGTGGAACAAATTCTTAAATAAAATTGAAAAGGGGTTTCCTTAAATGCATCATGTTTTTAATTTGCAAGTTTATAAGCATTTTCCCTTTGCAGTTCACAATCAATTCTACCCCCAGGTCAAAAATATGTATAAGAAAATTGGCCTAATATAATATTATATATAAACATACCTCTCCAGCTGTCCAGTGATTAATTGCATTAGTACATGGAGGCAGGATCTCACAGCAGAAGCATACTCCATAATCTGTTGTACATTATTACGTGTATATTATATGTGTTTTTCAATTACTGTATTTACCGACATCAAGAAGTCACAAGTAAAGAAAGACAACACCGTGGCACGTTTAAACAAGGAAAGTTTATGTATCAAAATTGTTTATTAAACAAATAAACAACATTTTTTTTCACCCAAAAAAATACATGTTCAAAGCAACACAACGGTGGCCCAATATCAGACAGAAGTGTGAACTCTACGCTCAGTGTTGGGAAAGTTACTTTTAAAATGTATTCTATTACAGAATACAGAATACATGCCCCGAAATGTATTCTGTAACGTATTCCGTTACGTTACTCAATGAGAGTAACGTATTCTGAATACTTTGGATTACTTAATATATTATCATGCTGTTTACAACTACATGAATGTACTATTGCTGTGATTTATTACTGTTACTGAAGGTCCGCGGCTCCGAACCGTAGTAAAGGGACCTCTGACTAATACGGTGGGTTCTGTGTCGGCTCGTAGCCGAAAAATAGCTTTACTTTGTTGTCTGGGTCAACTTTGCTAGCGAGAGACAGAGAGAGGCGTTGAAAGGCTGCTCCAACGGAACTTATTGTTTCGGAGGAAAACACGAACACGGTGTACAGTCGAGTCTTAATAGCTTACTTACAACTGGGCTCGTCAGGCACTCTTCTTGGCTGCAGTGGTTATTATTATATTTACATGCTTCCAGCTCCCGTTTCTGCTCGATGACAGCTCGTACTTTTCCTTTTTCTCCCTCCCTCGCTCACAGACACATAACGTGTATGGCAGTCCATTCTCCCTGCAGCACGGACTACACTGCCTATGATGCTACATTCTTTAGAGCTATACCGGTAGCATTCTGCCTATTACAACAACAACAAAAAGGCACTCTCTCACCCAGGAAACACACAGAGAGAGCGTCACCCTGTAACCATGGCAACCGTAACGCTGCAGCCTGGAACTACAGAACGTAGCTGTCAAAACCCAAACAGGCCTGACCCGTCACAATATGAAACAGGGGAAGTACCACCGTGAAATCCATTTATTTCAACAAAGTAACTGTATTCTAAATACCACCTTTTTAAACGGTAACTGTAACAGAATACAGTTACTCATATTTTGTATTTTAAATACGTAACGGAGGTACATGTATTCCGTTACTCCCCAACACTGCTTATTAATGTATAGTTGTATGTATATTTAAAATTTTTCATTTTATCTTTACACTGTGCACCTTTGATCCAGGAGGGCGATATTTCGTCCTACTGTATACTTGAGTGCATATTGTTATGTTGACAATAAAACGCTTCTTGACTTGAATTAAACTTGTGCATGAATGAATGAGGAAACGCTCGATAGCTCAATCGATTCATGTAAATAATAAAAGAAGCAAACAAATAAACAAACACAAATCATTAACTTTTTATCTCATTCGCCGCACTAATGTCGATCTCAACTGAGTTTTGAACAATAACCTACCGACATAAAGGTGACCGACAGGTGTCTCACCATCAGTAACCAAATTATGTAAATGTTAATTTTCCCTTTGAAGCTTTGTCGCACATACGGAACCATAGTTTAGAATAAGGAGATCATGACGACGGACCGTGAAGATGGACGTACAGTGACATTTTTGTCTAACGTACATTACGGACTTCTCGAGGATTGTAGTCTGACATTTAATTACCTTTTACGACCCACACACCAATTATCTTATTAACACACCGGATAAGCGCCTGAATTGACTTAAAGATAAAAACTATTTACCTCTTTTCGAGCTTCCTCTATGTTTGAAACAAACTTACTAGTATGTAGCAACACTTCACAAGAGTGAAACGTTTTTCCGGGTTTCATTAGCGTCAGGAACTTGAAACAGGGAGTGACTCCTCTTGATACTAAGACATCTTTGGCTCCACATGATATCTGTACCAGAATGACAATTCACTCGAGGTAGTTAGCACTCGTGCTGTATCTTACTGAGTAAAAAGGGACTTTTGACACTATGTTAGTTTTTAGCTTGCGGCAAAAGTAGCTAACTAAAATACATAGTCGCTCATTTCCATTTACACCCGATAGGGAATTACGAAGCCTTTGCTCTTGTGGTTAGCTAAGCATGGAGTACCTCAGGACTTTAAAACCCATATTTACAGTAACCCAACACTGGCCACCTCTCAGCCGCATCCAGGCTAGATACTGTTGTAAACTGGCTAGCGCTGTTGACACTGTGAGAGAAAAGAAGAAGACTGTAGACAAGTTCAAGAGTCGGCTATCATCTGGTCCAAGTTTTCAGGATTTCGTTAAAGGGCTTCCAGCTAACAGGAGCCGTGCTGCAGATGAAGAACCCTCAGAAAATCATGATTATCTCTCTGAAGGCTTGTTGATGGGAAACTCAAGGAAAGGTCGGTGAAAGCCATTTGTTTACTTAGCTTTGAATGCTTGTGGTGATGCTAAAGGGGTTCTTTGGCTTATTGTTGCAGTTTATTTTGAAACCTATGGATGTCAAATGAATGTGAATGACACAGAGATAGCCTGGTCCATACTGCAGAAGAAGGGCTATCAGCGCACAGCTCATCTAAGCGAGGTACAGCTGACTTCTGGTTTTATTTTATGAATCTAGCAGAAGTAATTTTAATGCAGTTTGATTAAGATGTGCGTGTACTTGCAGGCAGATGTTGTTCTTCTGGTAACGTGCTCTGTAAGGTAGGAGCAAAGATCAAACTCATGAAAAGTTTTGAAATCTAGTGCTAGGTGATGGCAGCTTTGCAACCTAATCTCTTTTCTTAACAGAGAAAAGGCTGAGCAAACAATATGGAATAGACTGCAACAACTAACAGCTATGAAGAGGAAACGATTAAAGACCCACACACCAATGAAAATTGGAATTTTAGGTGAGTAAGCTCTCATGCAGATGATGGAGGTCACATTAAGGGTACGTTCATGGGTGTGTTTGTCTCAGGCTGCATGGCGGAGAGGCTGAAGATGGAGCTTCTGGAGCGAGAGAAGCTCGTAGATGTCCTCGCTGGTCCAGATGCATACCGGGACCTTCCGCGTCTCTTGGCTGTATCTGATGGAGGTCAGCAGGCGTGCAATGTGCTGCTCTCTTTAGAGGAGACCTATGCTGACGTCATGCCCGTCCACCACGCGCCTCGGGGGCACAGTGCTTTTGTGTATGTTGTTTATCAAATGGTTATCCACCTTTTCCTGTAACAACGCATCTTCACACTGAATCTGCTGATGGTTTTGTGTACCGGCAGGTCCATCATGCGAGGCTGTGACAACATGTGCAGTTACTGCATTGTTCCCTTCACTCGAGGGAGAGAGAGGAGTCGACCCGTCCGCTCTATCCTGGAGGAAGTTCGTATGCTCTCTGATCAGGTAAGCTGTAACAGTGGGAAGGAAAAACTCCCTTTTAAACAAGAAGAAACCTCCAGCAGAACCAGGAAGCGACAGCTATCTGCTGTAACTGGTTGGGGTCGAGGGGAGACAAGACTGAAAACATATGCCATGTTCCTTTCAATAAAGGTTGAAACTATTGATTAAGACCATAATCTCATCATGAAAGTGTTTATTGAGGTCATGCAATAAGGAAGTCGATGAAATTCTGTACAACCAGTCATTTTTTGATAAGAACCCATAAATCATAGACCTCCTGCCATTATAAAAATGGTTGTAGCTTCTAAGTCTGAAAAATGAAGTTTATGAAAAAGTACATGAAACCTTTAATTCTTATTATGGCCAGCAGGGGGCAACAATGCCTCTTATCATTAAAAAGATGTATGCATCTATAAGCAGGGCTGCACATAAGTGGTCCGCAGTTGCGCTTGCGCTGTCAAAATAAAAGACACGCACCAGATAAGAAGTTGCAATATGTGGCATATTCTGCACCACCTCTCTGTGCGTTCATCATTTGTTTGAAGCCAGCTCATCTCCTGCAACCACTTTTCCGAGAATACGCGCTTCTTTTGTGGTTCGGACTCCTTCTGACATTTCTTTGGAGGAACACCAAAGTAATTGCTTAGTTCTAAACAAATGTCTGTCCTCCTTCAGAAAATCTTATGTACACAAACGCGCGTTGCAACTTCTTATCTGGTGCGCGTCTTTTATTTTGACAGCGCAAGCGCACCTGCAGACCACTTATGTGCAGCCCTGTCTATAAGTCAACTCACCTGATCTGTCACCTCAGCAATTGCGTTACTTGTCAGTTTGAGGTCTCAGTTGTTACTTTCAAGTCCATTTAATACAGTATGATGTTCATTCTCTAATATAAACTGTCCAGTAAAGTAAAAAAGGAGCTAAAGCAGGGTATGCTTTACCATCTCATTAACAAATCGTTGGGCTGTGAGCTTGGAGCATCCCTCTGTTTCTCAGTCAGATCCACCCCTAACTGGTCTGGTATGGATAAAAGAAGCTAATGTGATGACAGTGAAAACCCTAACATTATCCCTCTTTTCTACACAGTAAATGCAATCTCCCTCTTGCTCTGAACATAGACTGTTGTACTGAAGGAATCCAAAGCTTGAATATGATTGGTCAGAGAGCTCTCAGTGCCCAGATATCATCCACCTTGTTTATAGATTCTCCAAATTCATATGTAGATTTGTGTTTATACAGTTTGCACTCTATAGGCAGTAGGCGAGAGCTTTAATAATTATGTCTGGTTCTCTGGTGCTGATTTTGATCCTTTTCTTCTGAATTATTCATGTGTCTGACACTGCTGCAAATTTGTCGTCCTTTGAGTTCAGCGCTCTAAAATGAACACTTGAGTGTGCCTGACGAGTGTGTGCTGGGTGCTTCTGTCAGGGTGTGAAGGAGGTGACGCTGCTGGGTCAGAATGTGAACAGCTACAGGGACATGTCAGACGAGCAGTTCTGTGGTTCAGATGTGACCAAGCTCAGCCGTGGCTTTAAGACCGTCTACCAGACAAAGCGGGGAGGTCTGCGCTTCTCTGACCTGCTCGACCAAGTGTCACGCATCGATCCCGACGTGAGGATCAGATTCACATCACCTCACCCCAAGGATTTTCCTGATGAGGTATTTGCTTTAATATGCTTTTCTTCCTTTGGATAAACACTTGGTTCAGTGAGCCCTGCTCACCTGGTCTGTGTGTCGATCTTTACAGGTTTTGCATCTGATTGCGGAGCGAGGGAACATTTGTAAGCAGATCCACCTTCCAGCCCAGAGTGGAAGCAGCCGGGTCCTTAAAGCAATGCGTCGCGGGTAAGAGATTAGTTCACTAGCATATGACTTTGTGAAATTAAACTTAAACACCACTAATTGTCCTCATAACATGTTGTTTTCCTCCTAATATGTACAGCTACACCAGAGAGGCCTACCTCGATCTTGTGAGGAACATAAAGCAGATCATCCCAGGTACTAAAATCAGGTTTCTCCTTCAATTTGTCACCTGTCTCTGGGTACGATTATTACATTTAAACATTCATTTTACTACCTGAGTATCTTTCACTTGTATGTAGAACGAATGTAAAGAGATCTTGGTGTTGTCCATTCATTTTTAGCAAAACTTTCTCCTTTTTCCAGGAGAATCCTGAATCTATCTGTAAAATTACAAAATACACTAAGAAATAAGAAAAAGCACCTTCTGTCCTCTTTAACCGCCGTCTGTTTTACATAATTTCTGTTCGTGTGTCAGACGTGAGTCTCAGCAGTGACTTCATCTCAGGCTTCTGTGGTGAAACTGAGGACGACCACCAGCAGACTTTGTCTCTAATCAGAGAGGTGGGCTACAATGTGGGATTCCTTTTTGCTTACAGTATGAGAAAGGTGAGTTCTTCTTACTCTAGAACTCACTTACTTTCTTTTCTCCCGTCCTTTAAATGATATGTGATGTAATTGTTTTTCCATGTCCATGTCATTCAGAAGACGCATGCCTTCCACCGGCTCCAAGATGACGTCCCAGTGGAGGTGAAGCAGCGAAGGCTGGAGGAGTGCATCACCGTGTTCAGAGAAGAAGCTGAAAGGGTCAACGCTGCTCTCATTGGCAGTACACAGCTTGTCCTGGTGGAGGGAGTGAGTAATACACACAGAGTTTACCAGTGTGTTATCAAAATTGTTTTTAAATATATTTTGACCTTCAAATAGCACGATTGCAGGTGGTAGAGCAGTGAACAGTAACTACGTCAGCCACACCCTTGAACCACAGGCCGTATGTAAAGGATGGTGTAGCTGTTGTGATGTCACCCATTGGTTTTGGACATTTTGAGCTATATGAGTAAAAGACAAACACAAACGTGCACAATTACTGCACAAACTGAAGCACACTTTGTACCTGGTAACAGCCCCATTATATGGCTATTCCATTAAAGAGGCACCAACAGCACATCGTCGAGAGGTCCAGTTCATTGAGTTGTATTAGCCCCCCTAACTTCAAGCTTTGCCAGTGTCCAAATGTACGTCTGTAAACGATGCATGACAGACCCGACCACATATTTGCACTTGTCACTACACCTCTTTATTGCGGCTGTCGATTTACATACTCGGCTGCAGCTTTTCAGCTGAAGCCTACACACAACAACAACAACAGGACATAGTTCATGTTTTAAGCCGGCGAGACCACGTCCCACCACAATGACATAGTAAAACAAAGTAACAGACTGTAGTCATGCTTTTTAGTGCTGTTTAGTTAGATATTTTGACATGGAGGTTTGTGGTGGTTTACTTGCTGAGGAACTAAGTTTTTTGGCACTTCATTGTGGGCTTAAGGCCTGGATGTTGCTTCTTGACTGGAACTTAAATTGCTTTGAGTAGAAAGAAACTGAATTGGCTGCTTTTGATTTTTATTCAGGAAAGTAAAAGATCTGCCGAGGACCTGTGTGGAAGAACTGATGGCAACATGAAAGTGATTTTCCCCAAAGAGGATGTTCATGTTCAGCCTACAGCATTCAGCACTGTACCCATCAGTGCTGGAGACTATGTGCTGGTGAAGGTAGGATATAATTGATATAGACGGAGGCAACTTTAAAGAATATCTGTTGTCTTCTAAAAAAACACGATTTATATGAGCAACATGTTTGGCAGATTGAATGAATGTTAGGCCACTACATGAAATAGTCAAAGCCAAGTTTTAAGGGATCCTTTAGTGAATATATCATGTGTTTATGATGTTTCATCATGTCAGCGGTTTAATGTTTCTGCTGTAAGAATTGGTTGATCCAACTTTAAATGCTGGGTACACTGTCACCAGTCAGGAAAGTGACTGGGAAAGTGTTTCAGGAATATTGATTATCTTGAATGTATAAATACGGTTCCTGTATTCAGTCTTTTATTCTCTGGCATCTTCTTTTGTCTTGTTTTAGATCTTGTCTGCCAACTCCCAGAGCCTGAGAGGTCAAGCTCTCAGTCTCAGCTCCCTGAGAGCCAGAGAAGTGCACTGTAGGACTCCACCTGAGGACCAGCGTGATGAACATGTAGCTCAAACTCAACCGTGACTTAAACATGTCACTGATTGATGGACACGGATGATACCACATCGAACAGACTGCTACATTTCCTTCATCACTTGTTTGACGTTTTTGACAAATGGAGGATGCTTTCAGGTGGACTGTTGCAACAAGCTGTGAAAGTTTCACTTGTAAACATTGAACTACGGAAGTTTATTAAAAGCTGTTTGAACGATGCCTGACGGTGTTCTGTGTGATACATAAAGTGGCATTTTTTAAGATCATTGAATCATAAGGAGACACATTGTCTTTTATGTGACTTTGTCATTTATTAAGCACTCTAAATTGCCAATGTCTGAACATGCTGTAAGGTAACTTACAAAAAGCAAACAGGGAAGCAAGCGTTAGCTAATATTAGCCGGCTGACACGCTAAGGTAAATTCTACAGTCCAATTCTAATCCCAACTAAGGTAAATTCCAAGCTGACTTATATGTCAAAATGTAGTCTTGAGAGAAAAAGGTTAACTCAGACTGCAGGGCTGAAGTAGTAGCTTAGCTTTCCTTTGCCAAAATACTTATTGTTGCAAATGAATCATGTCATATTTGTGCAGCTAGCTTGGCTACAGCTAGCTTGGCTACAGCTAGCTTGGCTACAGCTAGCTTGGCTACAGCTAGCTTGGCTACAGCTAGCTTGGCTACAGCTAGCTTGGCTACAGCTAGCTTGGCTACAGCTAGCTTGGCTACAGCTAGCTTGGCTACAGCTAGCTTGGCTACAGCTAGCTTGGCTACAGCTAGCTTGGCTACAGCTAGCTTGGCTACAGCTAGCTTGGCTACAGCTAGCTTGGCAACTGTATCCTGGTTGCTAAGATTAATGTCATGTAGCTTCACCCATAAAACCATGTGGAAGTAGTTTATATTTATATTCTTTTAATCTCTACCAACCACAGAGTGATGTATGCAGTTGCAAAAAGACTAGCAGTCCTAAAGTGGTCTACAGACTGGAGCTCAGAAGACATTTAGCTGATGAGTGTGCTGATGATGTCCTTGGCAACTCATTTCACTCATATTAAAAAAGTCCATACGCACTAAATATAGAAATGGTTAACTTCAGAGGAGAACCAATACATAGAAAACACAATATTCTGACTGCTGTCAAAAGTAATACTTATTTAGCTGTTTTCTTGGGGATTTCTACCAGATTATCGTACTCTGACTGTAATTGTGTCTTCATGGAAGGACGCCAGAATGCAGAAAAGAATCTGGGAGTTTTCAGGAGTGCAGTTCAGCTGAACTGAACATCTGTCCCAATCAGGATGTAGTCCTAGAAGGAACAGTTCACAGCTTTGAGTTAAAAAAAATCTGCTCATTCCTTAGAAATGTCAAGATTTCTTAATTAGATCTCATGTCATATACAAGAAGCAATACGCTCACATGCATGAAATAGATTGATTTAAAAAACAACAGCAACATATTATCAGTATCTTTGACCTTCAGCACATCAAGCTGGGTGTTCATAAGCTTCATCTTTCCAATTGTGGGCAGTGGGTATCCCTTAGCAAGTTGGACTGCAAAATGAGATTCATAATTTTAGATCACAATTTCACAAATGTGGCAAAATGTCATAATGATATTATAGATGTATTACATAGCATACTGACATCAATAAAATTAAAATACAATTTAAAAGAAAACAATGGAATGTGTTAAAGTAAGGTCTCTGATGAACTTCATTCATTTAAACTGTTAGAAAATAGACTCCCACAGTGCATATTAAAAACAGCAGACTTATTAGAAGTGGTAAAGATGCACAGGGAGATGACCCTGAAGGTGATTCAAAGGTATATATCTTTGGAACATTTTATGATTTCCCCAATAAGAAAATGGGGTCGAATCTTAAAATAAATGGTAAAATATTCAGAAGACCAGTACAAGCTGTATTCACTAGCTGGGCCCACGTGCCCATTTTAGGTTTGACAGCGTTTTAGTAGATGAAGGTGAATGGCTTGGACATGAATTGAGCTCCGGTTTGGGGAAGGCCTCGAAGAGGGCTGGTGGCGGGCCTGGCAGATCCCCATGCACTAAACAGAAGTGAAGAAGTTAAAGAATTGAAAAGTGGAGGGAGGGTGAGGCACGTAAATGAGAACGAACAGCTGTTAGAACTGTGGGAACTATATAGATGAGAACCGGGAGGAGCATATTTAGAGGCGTGGTCCCACTCCTGAAATTCCCGATATTTTATCTCCAGTAAAAGCAGGTGTGAAGGTAGGTGAGTACAGTTCCTGTACTGTGGTGGAAGTATTCTGGATTCTTGTAAATTACTTGAATAACTTTATCTTTTATGTTTTAAATTTTTAACAACACCTGAGAGGTAAATAATGAACTTCTTCAGATTTCATAAACTTATTGACTTTATAAAATATGAGCTGATAGTGTAAATTAAACCAACAGAAAGAAAGAAATGGAATGAGAATAGTTTCCATATAAGCAAGAGCTGGGGGTCTGTTTTACACAATACAATATTAATAATTATCCAGACATATGTAGTTAAAAATAATAATCCTGCTGGTCCCTCGTGTTGTTTGTCTAATATTCCCTGGAACTTTGGAGCTGCTGTGAAAATGCAAATGGAAATCCTTTTTGGAGATTTTGGTGGGGAAAAAAAACTCTTTAAAATTCAAAGTGAGGATGAACTCACCATTAACAGCAGGTATCACCACCAATTTGAAGATCCCTTGTAAGATGCTATTGAGGGTGCTGACCTGTAGGTTAGATGTAGGGTTAGTTTGAGTTGCTGATGGTTCAGACTGTTATTGTATAAAAACGCACTTCTTACCTGAAAGTCTCCCACATTACTTTTGTCCAGGGTCAGATCCATTCTGTGCAAATTAGACTAAATTAGAACGTGATGTTCATCTTAACAAAGACCAACAAAACTTTCTCCTTTTTCCAGGAGAATCCTGAATCTATCTGTAAAATTAAAAAATACACTAAGAAATAAGGAAAAGCACCTTCTGTCCTCTTTAACTGCAGTCTGTTTCACATAATTTCTGTTCGTGTGTCAGACGTGAGTCTCAGCAGTGACTTCATCTCAGGCTTCTGTGGTGAAACTGAGGACGACCACCAGCAGACTTTGTCTCTAATCAGAGAGGTGGGCTACAATGTGGGATTCCTTTTTGCTTACAGTATGAGAAAGGTGAGTTCTTCTTACTCTAGAACTCACTTACTTTCTTTTCTCCCGTCCTTTAAATGATATGTGATGTAATTGTTTTTCCATGTCTGCCACACATTCAGAAGACGCATGCCTTCCACCGGCTCCAAGATGACGTCCCAGTGGAGGTGAAGCAGCGAAGGCTGGAGGAGTGCATCACCGTGTTCAGAGAAGAAGCTGAAAGGGTCAACGCTGCTCTCATTGGCAGTACACAGCTTGTCCTGGTGGAGGGAGTGAGTAATACACACAGAGTTTACCAGTGTGTTATCAAAATTGTTTTTAAATATATTTTGTCCTTCAAATAGCACGATTGCAGGTGGTAGAGCAGTGAACAGTAACTACGTCAGCCACACCCTTGAACCACAGGCCGTATGTAAAGGATGGTGTAGCTGTTGTGATGTCACCCATTGGTTTTGGACATTTTGAGCTATATGAGTAAAAGACAAACACAAACGTGCACAATTACTGCACAAACTGAAGCACACTTTGTACCTGGTAACAGCCCCATTATATGGCTATTCCATTAAAGAGGCACCAACAGCACATCGTCGAGAGGTCCAGTTCATTGAGTTGTATTAGCCCCCCTAACTTCAAGCTTTGCCAGTGTCCAAATGTACGTCTGTAAACGATGCATGACAGACCCGACCACATATTTGCACTTGTCACTACACCTCTTTATTGCGGCTGTCGATTTACATACTCGGCTGCAGCTTTTCAGCTGAAGCCTACACACAACAACAACAACAGGACATAGTTCATGTTTAAAGCCGGCGAGACCACGTCCCACCACAATGACATAGTAAAACAAAGTAACAGACTGTAGTCATGCTTTTTAGTGCTGTTTAGTTAGATATTTTGACATGGAGGTTTGTGGTGGTTTACTTGCTGAGGAACTAAGTTTTTTGGCACTTCATTGTGGGCTTAAGGCCTGGATGTTGCTTCTTGACTGGAACTTAAATTGCTTTGAGTAGAAAGAAACTGAATTGGTTGCTTTTGATTTTTATTCAGGAAAGTAAAAGATCTGCCGAGGACCTGTGTGGAAGAACTGATGGCAACATGAAAGTGATTTTCCCCAAAGAGGATGTTCATGTTCAGCCTACAGCATTCAGCACTGTACCCATCAGTGCTGGAGACTATGTGCTGGTGAAGGTAGGCTATAATTGATATAGACGGAGGCAACTTTAAAGAATATCTGTTGTCTTCTAAAAAAACACAATTTATATGAGCAACATGTTTGGCGGATTGAATGAATGTTAGGCCACTACATGAAATAGTCAAAGCCAAGTTTTAAGGGATCCTTTAGTGAATATATCATGTGTTTATGATGTTTCATCATGTCAGCGGTTTAATGTTTCTGCTGTAAGAATTGGTTGATCCAACTTTAAATGCTGGGTACATTGTCACCAGTCAGGAAAGTGACTGGGAAAGTGTTTCAGGAATATTAATTATCTTGAATGTATAAATACGGTTCCTGTATTCAGTCTTTTATTCTCTGGCATCTTCTTTTGTCTTGTTTTAGATCTTGTCTGCCAACTCCCAGAGTCTGAGAGGTCGAGCTCTCAGTCTCAGCTCCCTGAGAGCCAGAGAAGTGCGCTGTAGGACTCCACCTGAGGACCAGCGTGATGAACATGTAGCTCAAACTCAACCGTGACTTAAACATGTCACTGATTGATGGACACGGATGATACCACATCGAACAGACTGCTACATTTCCTTCATCACTTGTTTGACGTTTTTGACAAATGGAGGATGCTTTCAGGTGGACTGTTGCAACAAGCTGTGAAAGTTTCACTTGTAAACAAACTATGGAAGTTTATTAAAAGCTGTTTGAACAATGCCTGACGGTGTTCTGTGTGATACATAAAGTGGCATTTTTTAAGATCATTGAATCATAAGGAGACACATTGTCTTTTATGTGACTTTGTCATTTATTAAGCACTCTAAATTGCCAATGTCTGAACATGCTGTAAGGTAACTTACAAAAAGCAAACAGGGAAGCAAGCGTTAGCTAATATTAGCCGGAAGACACGCTAAGGTAAATTCTACAGTCCAATTCTAATCCCAACTAAGGTAAATTCCAAGCTGACTTATGTCAAAATGTAGTCTTGAGAGAAAAAGGTTAACTCAGACTGCAGGGCTGAAGTAGTAGCTTAGCTTTCTTTTGCCAAAATACTTATTGTTGCAAATGAATCATGTCATATTTGTGCAGCTAGCTTGGTTACAGCTAGCTTGGTTGGTTACAGCTAGCTTGGTTACAGCTAGCTGGACAACTGTATCCTGGTTGCTAAGATTAATGTCATGTAGCTTCACCCATAAAACCATGTGGAAGTAGTTTATATTTATATTCTTTTAATCTCTACCAACCACAGAGTGATGTATGCAGTTGCAAAAAGACTAGCAGTCCTAAAGTGGTCTATAGATTGGAGCTCAGAAGACATTTAGCTGATGATGTGCTGATGATGTCCTTGGCAACTCATTTCACTCATATTAAAAAAGTCCATACGCACTAAATATAGAAATGGAAATTCAGAGGAGAACCAATACATAGAAAACACAATATTCTGACTGCTGTCAGAAGTAATACTTATTTAGCTTTTTCTTGGGGATTTCTACCAGATTATCGTACTCTGACTGTAATTGTGTCTTCATGGAAGGACGCCAGAATGCAGAAAAGAATCCTGGGAGTTTTCAGGAGTGCAGTTCAGCTGAACTGAACATCTGTCCCAATCAGGATGTAGTCCTAGAAGGAACAGTTCACAGCTTTGAGTTAAAAAAAATCTGCTCATTCCTTAGAAATGTCAAGATTTCTTAATTAGATCTCATGTCATATACAAGAAGCAATACGCTCACATGCATGAAATAGATTGATTTAAAAAACAACGGCAACATATTATCAGTATCTCTGACCTTCAGCACATCAAGCTGGGTGTTCATAAGCTTCATCTTTCCAATTGTGGGCAGTGGGTATCCCTTAGCAAGTTGGACTGCAAAATGAGATTCATAATTTTAGATCACAATTTCACAAATGTGGCAAAATGTCATAATGATATTATAGATGTATTACATAGCATGCACTGGAATCATTCCACCTAATGTAGCTTCATACACAAATTCAATTAAGGAAAATACTGACATCAATAACATTAAAATACAATTTAAGAGAAAACAGTGGAATGTGTTAAAGTAAGGTCTCTGATGAACTTCATTCATTTAAACTGTTAAAAAATAGACTCCCACAGTGCAAATTAAAAACAGCATTATTAGAAGTGGTAAAGAGATGCACAAGGAGATGACCCTGAAGGTGATTCAAAGGTATATATCTTTGGAACATTTTATGATTTCCCCAATAAGAAAATGGGGTAGAATCTTAAAATAAATGGTAAAATATTCAGAAGACCAGTACAAGCGCTATTCACTAGCTGGGCCCACGTGCCCATTTTAGGTTTGGGGAAGGCCTCGAAGGGGGCTGGTGGCGAACCTGGCAGATCCCCATGTACTAAACAGAAGTGAAGAAGTTAAAGAATTGAAAAGTGGAGGGAAGGTGAGGCACATAAATGAGAACGAACAGCTGTTAGAACTGGGGGAACTATATAGATGAGAACCGGGAGGAGCATATTTGGAGGCGTGGTCCCACTCCTGAAATTCCCGATATTTTATCTCCAGGTGTGAAGGTAGGTGAGTCAGTTCCTGTACTGTGGTGGAAGTATTCTGGATTCTTGTGAATTACTTGAATAACTTTATCTTTTATGTTTTAAATTCTTAACAACACCTGAGAGGTAAAGAATGAACTTCTTCAGATTTCATAAACTTATTGACTTTATAAAATATGAGCTGATAGCGTAAATTAAACCAACAGAAAGAAAGAAATGGAATGAGAATAGTTTCCATATAAGCAAAAGCTGGGGGTCTGTTTTACACAATACAATATTAATAATTATCCAGACATATGTAGTTAAAAATAATAATCCTGCTGGTCCCTCGTGTTGTTTGTCTAATATTCCCAAGGACTTTGGAGCTGCTGTGAAAATGCAAATGGAAATCCTTTTTGGAGATTTTGGTGAAAAAAGCTCTTTAAATTTCAAAGTGAGGATGAACTCACCATTAACTGTGGGTATCACCACCAATTTGAAGACCCCTTGTAAGATGCTATTGAGGGCCCTGACCTGTAGGTTAGATGTAGGGTTAGTTTGAGTTGCTGATGGTTCAGACTGTTATTGTATAAAAATGCACTTCTTACCTGAAAGTCTCCCACATTACTTTTGTCCAGGGTCAGATCCATTCTGTGCAAATTAGACTAAATTAGAACGTGATGTTCATCTTAACAAAGACCTCTCGGCCCTATTTTTCTTTGCCAGTTAACTCACTTGTTGAGGGTGACAGCTGCAGCCAATTTCATTTCACTGACAAACATACGGACACTCACGCTGGCCTCCTGTCAAGGCAATGGTGGTTCATTTCAGATGGTTTTCTAAAACCACAAAGACAATTTAAAATCATATCAGTTGGGTAACTTACCAAGTTCAGGACAAAAAGAGGCGACAGAGTAGAGCTGGGCTGGATGGCAAAGGCCGTCACTGTGGTGGTGGCCTGGACTATTGCGTTGTTGGGCTCAAAGGTCAGTGTGGGGGGTTTCTCCATCTTCACCAGCAGCTTCATCATCAGACCTGGGAACTGCTTAGCAATCTGGCAAAAAAAAGAATTTCATGTGAAAAACTGCCAAGAATGCGCCACATAAAATGACTGGGATGTGTTGTCACCTGTGGGATAATGACTCCAAATGTTTTGGTGTTGAGTCGGATTGGAGAGCTTTTTGGTATCTGGCACGACAAAGTGAGAAAGGTTAGATCAGTTTGATGTCCTGAAAAGAAGGTATGAGACTCAGGAGGCAGCAGTTTACCATGTCGTCAGTGATGGACAGGCTGAGGACTCCAGCATTGTTGTAGACGAAGGCTGCAGAGTTGACAGTAAAGGCAGACATGCCGATGTACAACATGTTGTTGTTCTGGGGTGGCAGGTTAAAGGCCGCTGGTGAGAACGGAGGCTCCTGATGCTTCCCGATGTTGTAAAATTCCCCCTGAGAAAGAAGACCCAGAAAACAATGCTCCAGATTGTTTTTAAATAATAAAATGATATCTTTAGATTCCTGTAAAAATGTAGTGTTGCATAATTCTTTACCTTCAAGCTCAGATCTATCGAGGACTTTAAAACAGTCGGTGACGATACCATGGAATATTCAATCTCTGCATACTTGTCCACCTTGGCTAAGACTGCATAGAGACAGAAGCTCACTCATATGTTCATCACCAGTGAAACAGCTGACTGACTAACTAAACAGGATACTTTACCATTGAGAGTTTTCAGCTGAGGGTTTAAATCAGATACCACAGTGGTGGCCCGAGGGCAGATCTGCAAAACGGAAGAAATCTGGTATTAGACTTTGATTTGTATTGGAGAAAGTCATCATTAAAGGCTCACAAAGACATTTCAAAATTAAACATTTGGTGAACAAAAGAGCAGATGTTAAATAATCGCTTAATCGCTTCTCTTAATGGATATCCATGAGCAACATGGATATCCATTAAGAGAAGCTCACAGTTCTCCATGTAGAAGCTTAAAAGAACCTAATGAAAAAACATACACAAGATTTTCTGAGAAAAAAAAAATCCTTCTAACTGGGAAAGCAAAGAGATGATGATGTGTTTGTTTAATGATAAACTTAATGCTGCTGCAGCTGAACTTTTCATTCCACATACAGCTTGTTTCATGATTTCCATTAGGCTACATTATTAGTGTAGTTTGGTTTGTGTTTGTTGCCTCCCTTCCTCCCTGCTTCTGGCTTTCAGTGCATATCTAAGGCTCCTAAGGTTTCCAAATTTTGGAGGTAAATCAAAGTATCTTGAAACACTGCCCAACCCAGAAATCTTTAGTTCTTTATTTTAATCATTATCCGTTTACTTCAGAGTAACTACTGATGGAAGATAATGTGAGACACTGTGAACTAGCAGACACCTTACCTAGCAGGTAAAGTGTGTAAGCTGGATTTCTGCTGCATGTAGCAGATTTGCTCTCACCTGTTTCTGAATTGCATTGCGCAGAGCCTTATCAATAAACCTTGTGAAGAGATTGTACAGCCAGCTATCAAAAAGCAAAACCAGCAGGAATTAGAAGAATTCTGCAGATGAAGTAAAATAGTAAAACCCTTCTCCCTCACAGCTGGGTTTCTCACCTCGCTCCACCATGGAACTTGACCTTTGCACTTCCAACAGCGGCTGAGCAGCTGTCACTGCTGACCGCTGGTCGGCCTGTCTCGTCACTCTTGATGGAGATGGTTGTAGCGATACTGAGACCATTCACATTCAATTCAAAAGACCCGCTGTGCTTTCTGGTAAAAGAGAAAAAATATCAGATATTATATTTTTAAGCAGATAAATTACTTCTCTAAAGAAGAGATGTTACCTCACTCACATTATTCGCAGGTACTTGACCCTCCAGTTTCCATTCAGACTGATGAAGGCGTCACCTATAGACATTCTGACTCCAGTCCCTGGCACCAGATCCACTGACGACTTTGGTATTCCCACCTTCAATACACGTATACTGGAAGAATTCGTGTTTTGTTTGTTTAAGCAGCAACAGGACAAAATACTTTGTAACAGAATTTAGAGACATGTTGAACAAACTGGAGCCTTACTTTGACAAATTGTACTGGACTTTTCCAATTGGAGACACCTTCTTTTTCCCAGAAAAGTCTGGAATTTGGATAGAATTGAGTTTCTGCTGCATGTCAGCCATGCCCAGTTGCCTGCCTAACAAAATGTAAAGAAAAATAATTTACTGAGCAAACACTGGAGAAATCAGTCCTTTTTGAGCAAGAGGACAGCTTTTACACAAACCTTACCATATTCAATGCCTTTTTCTGTCAGCCTGACCTTTACTCCAGGATTGATGCTCAAGGTTGCGGGGATGAGAGCCCCCAGAACCAGCCAACAGCACAGGAACATCTTCAGAGCTGAGCCATGAAGAATAAGAAGACCAAGGAATATTTATACAAGCACAAAAGCAGAAGAGATTCTGCTTACGAAATCTATGGGGAAAAATCGCAGAGCAATAAAATCCAGCTTCTTCTTTTAGTGACAGTTTACAAGAACATGTACCAATTCAACAGCACTGACATACAGAGCTTAGTGGAGCAGCAATGCAAAGCAGTTTATTTCACCACTTCCTCGGGTTGCTTAGAGTGAAAGCCTATGAAAGAGCTAACGGCCATTGCTCCACATGAGACTGCATAAGATTGAATGACAAATTAAATGATGATGAAGTTTAGTTATACAGTGACAACACAGTTATCACACACTTAGTTCATGTGTCTCAACATTTAATTTTGTTAACAAATAAACCACAACCGAAAACTACTAACGATTTGTAATCAGAGCTATACAAAAAACCTCTAACATTAAGTCTTGGAAAAAGTTAAAGACATCTAGCTATGAAATCGAGAGCACCCTAAATTTAGAGTCACACTGAACATCAAAAGTTTTCCTGGTGCTCCAGACATCTGTTTGTAGGTGCATTTGGCAGCAGGTACAGGTGCGACTGTGAACCTGAATGAAACGGTTGCCCATCTTCTAGGAAAGGTGCCCAAACACCATTGCTCTCTCCTAATCCATCCTAATTTTTTTCTACTTTTGCTTTTTGCTAGTGTCATTGTTACTGCAAGACACAGTGCAAGAGTGTGACAGAGATACCAGGAGATATGCTGTTAAACAAGGAGAGCAGGACTAGTGACAGCTGCTTTGTGCAATGAGGAACAGAACAAACGCTGTCAGTCGTGCAGTGGGACTTGTGCTTGCAGCCCAGCACCATGTATCCATTGGAATTCCCCAGAGAATACCAGAACTGGCTGCTTTGCTCTGACATTCTGTTTTCATCACACATCGGAGGCTCACACAATTTATGTTAACAGGGAAAGACTGTCTGGCAAAACAATGACGAGAAATTTGCAAAGAGCGTGTCATCGGTGGGAGCCGTTACTCCTGTACTAGCCCCCCTTGTGTTGTGTTCTGGTCAAATTTGACCAATTTAAAAGTTTTATGTCTGAAAAGTGTTGTTAATTTGATCAGACAGACTTAAGATTCTGTGACTTTCTCCACAAAGAGGATGTCAACGCACAACCTAAATGTGATTAATTTGCTTAACATTTTGTGTATTTTATTGAGCATTTTTAAACTCTTGGTGTTCCTGGTCAAAAATAAACCCATTAATAGAAATGATTCGTTGTTTTCTAAGCCTTGCTCACAGAGCACTGTCTGGCAGCACCGTGGCAGGTCGATATAGAGTGAGGCTCGTGATTACACATTTGATCACCACACTGGTGAGGAGAAAGAGAAGCCAGGAAACTGACACTGAAGATGGATTAGAGGGGGAAGTGTCAGAAGTTGAATATAATCCAGAGCAAGAAATGACTAATGAGGGTGAATCCACTGATGTAGATAATTAGGTTAGGTTAAGTAATAACTTTAAATTATTCCATCGATTTTCCTCTATTAATCTGGGTCCTGAACCATACTGAACAATTATCGTGTGCAGGTATTTTAAACCTGCTAACATCACCTCAGTCTGCTTTTGCTTAGCTAGCAAACCCACTCTCCTCTCAACATCATGAGAGGGAAGAGTTGGTTTAATACTTATAGTTAGCTGACACATCTGATAAGTATATGCACCATAACTGGTCATAGAGATTTAGGGCCAAGTTGGGATAAAGACAGTGTGATATAGTAAGCAGCCTAATGGTACAGTCTGGTTTACTTTTCTTACAGATTCATGATGGAACTTTAGTCCTCCTTTGAAATGAGTTATAGTTGGTTTCACAACAACAATTTCAGAATGCTGCCTCGTCCACAGTGCTTAGCTGATTGATCTTGTAGGGTTAATTTTTGTTCCTTCACCTGATTCAAATTGTGAATACTTAGTTTTCCTTCCCTGAATTTGTCCATGGTTGTTTGTTGTTTGAAAAAAGATAAAAGTGTTGAATGAGTTGAAATGTTCCACACTGTGCCTCTGTGATTGTTCCAGAATCCAGAATGACCTCTCCATGTAAAGACCATTCCCCCCCCTGCATCTTTGCGGATTTGAAAGTTAACTGGTCTTCAGGTTGCAGTGCAGAGTGATTGCCCTACACTCTTTGATCCTGTTCAAAAGCGGATTCTTTGCAGAATGGTTCCTGACTTCAACCTTTACTTCTTTCTGATATTTTTATATTTGAAAAAACTCAAATATATTTTGATATTTTTAGTGTCAGAATTTTTTTTTAAATTTTTGTTATATTTAAACCTGACATGCATGAATTATGACAACCTCAATCAAGATTTTTTTCTTAAGTATTTTTATTCATCTTTAGGCATGAAAAAAAGACTACATTTGTCATGATCCTGGGTCTTTTGACCCAGCGTTTTAAGTTTGAGTTTATTTTGATATTCATGGTCTATTTTCAAGTTCATTAGATTATCTAAGTTTATTTGTTTATTTAGATTCCCCTTGTGTCTTCTACCCCTGTGTTTTAGTCTCCTTTTGCCTTTATGTGTTTCATGCTGCGTGTCTTATGTCGTCAAGGCTATATTGTCTTGTCTGTGTCTCATGTTCCTGTTTTATTTTGAAGGTCTGTGTCCTATGTCAGCGTAGTCAACTTTGCTTCCTTTGTCTCCTTATGTCAGATTAGTGTCAGCTGTTTCCCCATGTGTTCCCACTTCCCCTAATCACCTCCTGTGTATTTAAGTCCTCTGTTTTCAGTGTCACTGTCAGGTTGTCTGTGTTCACGCCACGTTTTCCATGCCATGTTTCATGTCTAGGTTTTTCCTTGTTGTTTATTTAGTTCTCCCAGTTTAGGTTGATGTTAATTTACTTCAGTTTGCCTTGCCCTTTCTTTCTACCTTTTTTACCAGCCTCATTAAACGACTCGCTTTTTGTTAACATTCAAGTTCTGTTCCCTGTTCCTTGGAGTCTGCATTTTGGGTCTTTTTTTCAATTCATACAGTCTGCCTCCCCCAGACTGTGACAACATTTTTTAAAATGTACTTTTCAAAGAGTTTTTTTACATGTCCACTTAGGTGGACAACATGTGTTTTAATTTATGAGATTGACAAACGAGTGCACATCAGTGTCTAATGTAGTGGTTTATGTGCAAGTATACCATCAACACTGATACAAATACAAAAAAACTGCCTTTGAATAGCTGTCCACTGTAGTGACCACAATGAGTGAAATGGTTAAAATGCTATTGATTGTATTTTAATGATGCAAGCCTTTAATCTCACTTCACTTTATTTTGTGACTATTTTAAGAATAATATAAAATATGCATTTCTGTTATTATTACTTTTCTATAATGTTACCAATTTAGGGGAAATAATGACAAAAGATACATGACTATTACAAAACAGACTGTGAAATTACTGCAAATTACTGTAAATATACCTACCAATTGACAGTCTATTAATACTTCCTGATGTTACATAGCCATAACAACACAAAATGACATAACATAGAAGTTGATTAACAAGCAAATCTATGTAAAATTACAAAAACATCTGCAAATAAATCATCTTAATCTACAGGTGCAATTTTTCACATTATTGTACATTCGACATGTTAATTCACGTCTTTTTTGTAATTCAATGATATTTCATGTATTTAAAAATAACAGGAAATTTCTGAAAAAATATATTTTAAAAAATTCTGGTAAATTACAGATTTTGTTTACAGTGTAGAAAGCCATTTGAAACATGTCTGGTAAAACATGATGCACAGTAATATGTGTGTTAATGCAGTTTGAAACCTGCTAATGCGCTCTAATGTAATAGAAAATTTCTCCAAGAGAAGGACAGAAAGCTTCCTGCCTCTGTGAACTACATAATAAACATGTGTTTGTTTTGAGTTTTTATATTTTTATATATAATTATTATAATTATTATAAACTGTTTGGTGCTGAATATGTAAATATATTTGATTCATTATGTGACTCTGACTCATTATCGATTACTTCGATTAAATATGTCAGAATGGGAGGTAAGACTTGCTAACACAGTGGTATAAAAACTATTGTAGATCAGTGAATTTATTAACTGCTAATTAGTAAAAAACTGAGGTGTGTCTCTGTCTTTCTGTCAATATTCACACATCTGAGTTTCCCATTGTGACAGTTTTTAAAGTTGTGGATAGAAGTGGGGGGCTGGTCTTATGCCATGTGTATTGTGGCTGTGAAAGTTATTCATATGAGTTCATTTATTTGGCGTGAGAGGTGGAGATGTTATTAGAATGGATGCGTGCTTTAGCTCAAACCTAAACCCCCCAAACTTGACTCTTTTTTTAAAACACTAACTTTCTATGATCAGTATTTAGAGATGAACCACACACACCTCAATAACACTTTTATTTTATTGAAACAGAGCAGAAATAAAGTGACCTCAGTAATCTGCATACAGGAAGTCACTTTTTTTTTTATCACAGATTTTATTGAATCTGTAACAATAAAAGTGAAATTCCTGTCCAAATGTTGCTTTAACAGGACTATGTGAGTGTGTTAGATTATTTTGTAACTGTTACAATGTTTGTAACCCTTCTGAAGCTATGGCCATCATGTAGAGACTTCCAGGTTGCTTCACTCACTCAAGATCTTCCTAGACAACGTGGACTATTGAATCGTACCCTTGACATCAGTACAAACTTTCCTGATGAGTTTATGGGCTCAGCCACTGGTTTCAGGTCATAATGAAGAAAAGATTAGGTCGGTATCAACTGTTTATATACCTATCACAAAAGTTCACAAAATCAATGCATAGAAAATATATTATATATATATTAAAAATCAGATGATGTCCAAACAGTCATCAGACAGAAGTAATACTCATACTCATTCTCATTCATTTTTTTTTTGTTGTTTGTTTGTTTGTTTGTTTGTTTTGGGGGTTTTAGTGGAATTTCTGCCAGATGATCGTACTCTCACTGTAATTGTGTCTTCATGGAAGGACGCCAGAATGCAGAAAAGACTCCTGGGAGTTTTCAGGAGTGCAGTTCAGCTGAACTGAACATCTGTCCCAATCAGGATGTAGTCCTAGAAGGAACAGTTCACAGCTTTGAGTTAAAAAATCTCTCTTAGAAATGTCAAGATTTCTAATTAGATCTCATGTCATAAACAAAAAGCACTAAGCTCAAAAACATGCTTAAACAAACTTATTAAACATATTATCAGTATCTCTGACCTTCAGCACATCAAGCTGGGTGTTCATAAGCTTCATCTTTCCAATTGTGGGCAGTGGGTATCCCTTAGCAAGTTGGACTGTAAAGTAAGATTCATAATTTTAGATCAACTTTCACAGTCTTATAAGTGGCCTATTGTTAATAGGAAGTACTTGTATTAGACGGCTCATGTTTTGGAATCTGTGGATCTACTGCCATCTACTGAAATACAACATTAACATACACTTTAGGAGGAAAATCAGTGAGTTTACAAATACAATCCAGTCACGGAGATGTTCAAGTTACACTCACACATTTCTGCAACTCCACCTAGAAGTAAAAACTTGACCAGATTTAAATTAGGCTTAATCTTTCTTTCAAGGTTTTCTCATAGGGCAGAGTTGCATGTCTCTTTCACTGCATCAGAACAGGGACGGTGACTCTACAATTTGACTTGGAGGAAGAATCAGTTGCAGGAATCCAGAGTAAGGTGATTGCTGAGGAAAGTTTGTGATTCGAGCACAAAACCCTTTGTGGCTGTTTGATGAGGTGAGAGTGGGCGAACTGTGGAATGTGCTAAAGTAAGTTCACTGGTGAATTTCATTCATTGTCAAATGAGTGTGGTAGTCCCTAAATGGCAGCGACATGTTGGCTCATTGGGAAGACTGCACTATCCAACTTCCCTACTTACTCCCAAAAATCCCAAACAATCTCCAAGCTACCCAGCGCCTCCCGTCTCTCTGTTGCACGAGACAGAGAAAGAATAGAAGAATATGAGAAGCATAGATGGTCACAGCATCTTGCTGATGAACATCATTTACAGCAGCACTAAACCACGGAAGAAGGACCTGTTCTTAATAAACAAACACACGTCTCTGCTACGTTGTGCCTACCAGTACCCACACAGTGGATATACATCGGCAGTACGTTGCTGGAGGGCTGTTTTACTCAATGCACTGGTAATAACTATCCAATGTTTTCAACTACATACCCTGGCAAAGCTATTGGGTCTGCACAGCAACTTTTTATGGTCTGTTCTACTGTTGTCCCAAACTGGCTTGACATGAAGATGTGGATTTTGCTAGTTGGATAGGCCCAAGAGATTTTTCAAGTAAAAAGTAATGACAACGATTTGCAGGAGACATCCTTAACTGTGAAGTCAGGAGTGGTTATTCCACGTTACAGTCATTGCCCAGTGTCAGTATTAAACCCGAGTATTTAAACATTCGTCTGCAAAGCTCATTGTATGCTCTGTGTAGGTCCTTCAAGTTGTTTGTATAGTATTCCCCAGGACTTTGGAAGCGTTGAGAAAATACAAATGGAAATCCTTTTTGGAACTTTTGGTGAAAAATCCTCTTTAGAGTTCAAAGTGAGGATGAACTCACCATTAACAGCGGGTATCACCACCAATTTGAGGACCCCTTGAAAGACATTTTCCAGTGGTCCCACCTGTAGGTTAGATGTAGGGTTAGTTTGAGTTGCTGATGGTTCAGACTGTTATTGTATAAAAACGCACTTCTTACCTGAAAGTCTCCCACATAACTTTTGTCCAGGGTCAGATCCATTCTGTGCAAATTAGACTAAATTAGAACGTGATGTTCATCTTAACAAAGACCTCTCGGCCCTATTTTTCTTTGCCAGTTAACTCACTTGTTGAGGGTGACAGCTGCAGCCAATTTCATTTCACTGACAAACATACGGGCACTCACGCTGGCCTCCTGTCGAGGCAATGGTGGTTCATTTCAGATGGTTTTCTAAAACCACAAAGACAATTTAAAATCATATCAGTTGGGTAACTTACCAAGTTCAGGACAAAAAGAGGCGACAGAGTAGAGTTGGGCTGGATGGCAAAGGCCGTCACTGTGGTGGTGGCCTGGACTGTTGCGTTGTTGGGCTCAAAGGTCAGTGTGGGGGGTTTCTCCATCTTCACCAGCAGCTTCATCATCAGACCTGGGAACTGCTTAGCAATCTGGCAAAAAAAAGAAGAAATTCAGATGAGAAGCTACCAAACATTTATACTTTAAATATACCAAATTGTGTTGTCACCTGTGGGATAAAGGCTCCAAACGTTTTGGTGTTGAGTCGGAATGGAGAGCTTTTTGGTATCTGGCACGACAAAGTGAGAAAGGTTAGATCAGTTTGATGTCCTGAAAAGAAGGTATGAGACTCAGGAGGCAGCAGTTTACCATGTCGTCAGTGATGGACAGGCTGAGGACTCCAGCATTGTTGTAGACGAAGGCTGCAGAGTTGACAGTAAAGGCAGACATGCCGATGTACAACATGTTGTTGTTCTGGGGTGGCAGGTTAAAGGCCGCTGGTGAGAACGGAGGCTCCTGATGCTTCCCGATGTTGTAAAATTCCCCCTGAGAAAGAAGACCCAGAAAACAATGCTCCAGATTTTTAAAAAATAATAAAACGATATCTTTAGATTCCTGTAAAAATGTAGTGTTGCATAATTCTTTACCTTCAAGCTCAGATCTATCGAGGACTTTAAAACAGTCGGTGACGATACCATGGAATATTCAATCTCTGCATACTTGTCCACCTTGGCTAAGACTGCATAGAGACAGAAGCTCACTCATATGTTCATCACCAGTGAAACAGCTGACTGACTAACTAAACAGGATACTTTACCATTGAGAGTTTTCAGCTGAGGGTTTAAATCAGATACTGCATCAGCCACCAGGGGGCAGATCTGCAACAGCAAGTAGTGAAAAGAAGAACCTTATTTTCAGGAAGAAATCTGGAGACAGTGATTTGTATCGAAGAAAATCATCATTAAAGGCTCACAGCGACACTTCAAAATTAAACCTTTGGTGAATGTTTCAAACAAAAGAGCAGTTGTGAAAAAAATTAATTAATCAATGCACATGATCAACAGTGAAGCTTGGCACATCTGTAGATGCACCTTTTACATTATCTATTCATTTTACTTCAGAGTAAAAGATAATGTGAGACACTGTGCACTAGCAGACACTTCTGGTCAGCTGCATGAGCTGGATTTCTGCTGCATGCAGCTGATTTGCTCTCACCTGTTTCTGCATTGCGTTGCGCAGAGCCTTATCAATAAATGTTGTGAAGAGATTGTACAGCCAGCTATCAAAAAGCAAACAAAAACAATAACAGCAGGATTTAGAGAAATTCTGCCATTTGTCAAGAAAATGAAGTAAAATAGTAAAACCATTATCCCTCACAGCTGGGTTTCTCACCTCGCTCCACCATGAAACTTGACCTTTGCACTTCCAACAGTGGCTGAGCAGCTGTCACTGCTGACCGCTGGTCGGCCTGTCTCGTCACTCTTGATGGAGATGGTCGTAGCGATACTGAGACCATTCACATTCAAATCAAAAGACCCGCTGTCCTTTCTAGTAAAATAAAAAAGGATATCAGATATTATATTTTTAAGCAACCAAATTATCTTCCCTATACAAGAGATGATACCTCACTCACATTATTCGCAGGTACTTGACCCTCCAGTTTCCATTCAGACTGATGAAGGCATCACCTATAGACAGTGTGACTCCAGTCCCTGGCACCAGATCCACTGAAGACTTTGGTAAGCCCACATTAACTATATGCATGCTGGAGGAATTAATGTGTTTTTGTTAAAGAAGGAAAAGGACAAAATAACAGTTTGCTACAGAATCTAAACACATGCAAAAGAAAAAATCTGGTGGCTTACTTTGACAAACTATACTGAACCTTTCCGATCGGAGACACCTTCTCTGTCCCAGAAAAGTCTGGAATTTTGATTGATCCGAGTTTCTGCTGGATGACAGCCATGCCCAGTTGCCTGCCTAAGAAAAACCAAAGAAAAAAGAATCTGATGAACAAATCCTGGAGAAATCAGTGCTTTTCTAAAAATGAAGCATTTTTACACAAACCTTACCATATTCAATGCCCTTTTCTGTCAGCCTGACCTTTACTCCAGGATTGGTGCTTAAGGTTGATGGGATGAGAGCCACCAGACCCAACCAACAGCACAGGAACATCTCAGCAGCTGGAAAAGAAGGACAAGAACATCAGCAAAATTCCTGTTTATGCAAGAGCAACAGAAGACGGAGCAGTATTGTGAAGAAAGATTGGAAAGAAAGAAATTAAAGAAGATGTACAAATACAACATTACTGAAGTACTTTGCAGTGGAGGAGAAGTATAAAGCGGTTTATTTCATGCTTCATTGAAAGAGCTAACAGTCATTGCTTCACATGAAACCACATGTCCCCTGAGAGGTCAGCAGGGTGAGCTTGAGCGATATCAAACTAGGCTGATTGTCAGGGCATAAAGATGGTCCACCATCTTTACCAACACGGCGTGTTTCAAGCTAGATGTGCATACAGCTTTAAACCAGAGCAGTTACATGCTTTTTGTCTACAGCGTGTCATTCTCCCCACTAAACCAAAATAAAGCTGACCCTTTCTAACTCATACTTGAACTTTAGTACACGGCATGTGTGGATGGCAGATCTGGACTCTGTCTGTCTGAAGAATGTGGGTTGTTTTTGTTGTTTTATTGAAGATCATTTGGTTTTTACAGCCCACACTAGAAACCAAAACCTTTCTTTATACCCAGTGAAAAAAAAAAGCATCCTCAATGTTGTCAGTTTGGCTCAAGTATGTTTCATATTTCATCTGAATGCATCTGAATCTCAGTGTTTTCAACACTCAGAGATGATGCACTCAATACAAACCACATCTGTCTTAACCTGAGTTGCAACACTAGTTTGCTCAACTGATAACAAGTCTTTACAAGTCAAACCTTATAACAACAACCAAAGCGCACTGAGAGACTAAATATAACTTATTTTGCAGTAGAGTAGCCACGTACCCTTTCAGATTTTACCCTTTGAGAGATCTGTGTTAACTGCCTGCACTATCTGTGTTGAGATTAAGCATTACAACTCAGAAAACATTGCTGCCATATACATTTAACCCACACTCACTCTTACCTGAAGCAACAGTTCGTCCGGAAGACGTAGCTTGTCCTTTCTCAGACGATGTGTCAGCGTAGCCAAAGAGTCAGACTGAAAGAGGAAGAGAATCACATGCGCTCTAATTCACTTACTTAATCAGGAACCGAGCTTCTCAAAGAAACTCACCCAGCAACAATAAGCAAACATGCCGTTTGCAATGTCCCTTTATTGAATTTCATTCCACACCCTTATCATTTCTTCACAAAAGACTAACAGTGTAGAAGTTAAAGATTATCAGAGATTTTAAAGACAGACTACGTCAACTACTGTAAAGCTTGGTATTGTTTGAAGAACTTTATGTCCTTGAAAGTTCGTCCTCTTGTTTTGCAGGTATGTCTGTGTTTTAGTTCCTTGCATGAATTTACAGTAAGTACTGCACAACTCAACTTCCCACTTCCTCATCTCAGTTTTTCAAAGAATTATTGAATGTGTTCAGCTGCCAGGCCGGCTTTTTAAAGAGACAAAGGCTGCTTTCCACTCCACCCTTGTGGACTCAGTATCAGTTATCAGTCCCTTGAGTGAATTTCAAGCATTCAAATGGACTCAAAGATGAACTTGGTGGATTTTGGTCTCTTTATTAAAGTCACTGGGATCTCACACAACACAATTTTGGCTATAACTAAAGTATTAATGTGCTTATTGTGACTGCCATAACCTTTTAACTCTCCATGCTATCAAAAAATACTCTTCAAACTGCTGCTCTGAGTAGATAACCACATGTGTTTTTACTGTACTTTTACTGTAAATGCACATTTCAACTTTCTAAAAAAAAAACAGAAGAAGAGACCAGGAAATGGTTCCTCAGTGAAAATCCAGCGTGACAACATCACAACCAAAACCAAAAACTTGATCATGTAATGAGCGTCAAAGTTTACTATATCATATTGTTTGGTCATGATGTGCATCAATATTTTCTTTGTGATTTAAAAACCACTGAAATTGCTTCCTGCTTTTTGAATTGCTGTTTATGTTTAAAATACAAAGTCATCACACAGCAGCTGGTCAGTAACTGCGGTTAATGTCTGAAAACAGGAAGCCTTTCACTGAAAACTGACACAATTGTGTAAAACCTTTACAGTGGGAAGAAAACACTCTGCTTGCTGCTGATTGGTGGAGGTACAAAAAATGCAAGGTGGCATCCAGTCAGACCTGTTTTGGTCCACACAAACCAGCAGCTAGAATTAGACACAATGATTCGTACGCTATTCGGTGTTTACTGCTTTTATGGAGCATCAAAGCAACGTGGACATTGCTTACAATCTGAACAGTACTGAACTTTTACACAGTGAGAAATCTGAGGCAGCATGAAGAGGTAAAAAATGGCAGCGGGGTTAAAGTCTGAGAGAATCTAATTATTGTGCTGACAGGAGAAAAAGCATGTTGGGTGGATTATTAGTTTACAGCATTCCTCCTACAGTGCCTACAACTGCAACACACGAAGTAAAGAGGTGGTAGGAAATACAGTCACATGAAGAGCTTTAGTCATGTGACACACATTCTGAAGGAATTGTTGTCATTTTTCTTAAAGTTCACCACCTACAGCTGGATAGCAGATGGCCCCGCCCCTCCCTGAGCCTGGTTCTGCAGGAGATTTCCTCCTGTCAAAAGGGAGTTTTTCCTTCCCACTGTCACCAAAGCGCTTGCTCATAGGGGGTCATATGATTTTGGGGGTTTTCTCTGCCTAGAGGTGACTGTGATTTGTGATTTGGCCCTGTATAAATAAAACTGAACTGAATTGATTTTAAACAGCTGCTTGTAGACAAAAACATTTCCTTTATTCCAACCTGAAACTTTATGTCATCAGCAAATACCTGGATGATTAGATAATGAATATGAATTTAATTCAGATCTAAATTGCTGGGCAAGCTCTGTGTTAGACCCGTATTGTGTTTCTCGTGTATTGTTTTGTGAAGACATCTGCATTTAAATGGAGCGGCTATAATTAGTGTGGCAACACTACAGTTACAGAGGACCAGCTCCAACCTGAGGACCACCCCTATATATGGAACCAACATGGCTCATTTGCTTCTCTTTGATTCAATCAGCCACCGCAGGGATAATTGAGACTTGTAGTTGTTCTGTGTCTAGCAAGAGAGAACAGGTAAGCAGCACTGTTCTGCCTTTTGTTTTCTGTAACTGTATCACGGACCAGGGAGGCAAGCCCATGTTTTTTGGTTTGTTATTTTCAGGCAGGTTATCTGATCTGGTATTGATGCACAGCTCTGTTTGTTGGTTGTTCTGACTTTGGCTCACCCTGAGGATTCTCTACTGAATTTGTGAATCTGCTGAATAATAAATACGACACTTTTTTTCCTCTTCTCTGTGGCTTCTCGGGGAAGTGGATGCTTTTGTTTTCATGCCATGTCTTGTCGTTGTGCTAAAATGTGATTTTCCCTGTCCTCCTTTATAAAGGGCGGGCCTATAATCTGTAAAATATGCATCAGACATATCTCAACAAATCATATCAAGTCATTTTTATAAACAACATTCCTATCATAAATTTATATATAACCCCTTAATGTAATATATTTACCAGTTTATCAAAGACGTTACACATAATTATTACACAAAAACATTGGAAATCACTTTTTTGCATAACATCAGCCGCTAGACGGGATGTAACACACGGTTGCTCAATATGCAACAGACTACAGTTAAAACCACAAACCCTCAATGAAACTCTGTGTATGTGACCCCTTAGAAGGGTTCAAGCAAGGAGCTTAGATTAGTACCCACTGCTAGCATAAAAAAACATCAGTTTTCATGACTGTAGTGAAACAACTTGTTATTATTACAGGAGACAGTTTAACTGCTCTAAATGCTTTTGGCACAGTCACAGCTGCTCTGCAGAAATTGCTCCTGTCACTGGTTTGTGTGCAGAATTTCACTGTTATTCCTGAACTCAAAGGTGAGGTGACAAAAACGTCAAACTTCTAGTAACTGCTTTTGTCCACTTGGTGGCAGCAGAAACTTGTTTTACACACCTTTAAGTTGTTGTTGTGGCAAACGCTCCCAAAGGGTTTGCCACAACAACACATCCAGCAGTTCTCTTTTAGCTCTATTTTTGCTCTCTACCAACTTCCTGAGGAAATATTTGGCTCTTTATGTGCTAAATGCACTATGTTCACAAGCTAGACACACAACCGTTTCTTTCTACTGTTTGATGTTTAGTGTAAGTACCACTCAGTGGCTTTTAAGACTTTTTAGACTCAAAACATCAGGATAGACTGAAGCTAAAATGAAACCTCACTGTAAAAACAGAAAAGTAATGTGGAGTTGTTCCGCTATGTTCAACATAAGCTACTAGATAATCTCTGAGATAAAAACAAATCACACATTTTCATTAGCGGCATGATGTCTTTAAAATGGATTCAAAACGTTGCTTCATCTTGATTTTCCTAAATTCCTAAACTGACCCTGATACAATGTTTCTCCTTTTCTGAGAGGCCATTGGACAGTCAGTGTAGAACAACCCTTCATACAGGTGTGGTGTAATTCAGAGTGCTTTGAAGTTCTCAAAACAGGTGTAAGGTAACAGAAGACTGATGCACTCAAGAAATATGGAGCTAATCAAATCCATCCATCTTCTTCAACTCAGGGTCACAGGAAGCTGGAAGCTCTCCCTGCTGCCCTATGGTGGGAGACAGGTTGCCAGTTTGTGAAAGGGCTTAAAGACAGACAACCTGTCACACCTACGGACAGTTAAAGTTAGCACTTAACTTGCACTCAGGACCTTCTCGCTGTGGGGCGACAGTGCTAACCACTGTGCCAAGTACTCTCCTGAAATAGCAAGATGATTGAAAACATATTGCCTGAAGAAGCAGTGGCAGTGAAGACAGGTGAATTTAAATACCTGGGATCGACCGTCCAAAGCAACAGACAGAAGAGAGTGCAGGCAGGGTGAAGAGGGTGGGAGAGGAGTGTCAAGGGTGATTTGTTACAGAAGGGTAGCGAGAAGAGTGAAGGTGAAGGTTTACAAGATGTTGCAGCCCGTTCTCACTCCCAAGGAGACCTTCGGCGTTGTTATGGTACGCGGCGGGTTATGGCCGAAATCCAGTGCAATGACGCTCCCGCGGTAATAGACGTTCCAGCCCTGTATTCCAGCCCTAAACCTAACCTTATCCCTAGCCCTAACCATAACCTTTTTCCTGATCTTATCCAGGACTTTAATGATGTTAAATAGCGTGTTTCTAAGCGATTTGAAGAAAAAGAGCGAACATGTGTAGATTGAGTCCATACGGTTTTCATATTTCCTCATTTTTCTGAGGTCGTCATTTAGGAATGTGGTGGGTAGCCGAAAACGTAATATGTTGACGATTTGTCACCTAGCGTGAAATATTACGCTTTGGGAGTGAGAACGTGTTGTAGTGAGAGCTGCTATGACGTGTGGTTTGGAGACAGCAGCGCTGACAAAGAGACAGGAGGTGGATCTGAAGGTTTCACTGGGAGTGACCAGAAATTATTATATTAGAGGGAAAGCTCAGGCTGAGTGGCCTGGACATGTGCAGAGGGACAGTGGATGTACTGAACCAATGATGGTGACTATAGAGCTGCCAGGCAGGAGGAAATTGGAAGGCCAGAGTAGGGATTCATGAGTGTGACATGTAGATGGGTTGGTGTGACAGATGTTAGGTATAGAGTGAAATGGAGGCAGATTATCTGCTGTGGTGACCCTCAAAGGCAGCAGCTAATAGAAAAGCCCATAAACATTGCAATCACAAGCACAGTCCTGCATGTTTTCAAGGAGAGGCTGACAGGACAGGCTTGCTATTTCAGGACACGCTGACACTGCTGTTGCTGAGACTTCCTGAACTGGAGTGACATCTTGTGGTCACAAGTATATATAACATACACATTACTTTATATGTGGTTCTCAAAGGGGGATCCCTCAGACAGCCTCGGGATTGTGATTTAATAACATTAACATTTACATGTTTACATGTTGTTTATGGATAAACCCAGTCTTCACATTTGGAGAACTGCTTCCGTGATTACCCATGTGGCTGCCTCTATTAATCAAGCTAATTACACAACATCTAATGTAATTGCAACACTCCAGGTCCAGTCTGCGGCTCAATGAAAGCAAACACATGAAAAACAAGCTACGACGAGCTTTTAGTTTCACACTATCACACACGCTGCATTCGGAGCCTGGTATGAAGTAGGTTAATTTGCAGCCAGCAGGGGTGCCTCGAGGTCTTGCTTGGGGATTTAAGAGATCACACACTTCATGCTCTGTTGTCCTTGTCCAAAAAAAGAGAGAAAAAAGCCCTTTCAGTGTTGCAGTGTGTGACGAATCAACACTGGCGCGTGGACAAAAAGGTCTTTTGTTTCGTGGAGGATGAAAAGTAGAGAAAATGTTTCTGTCAAACTCAGTAATTCTCTTTAGTTTTTGTGACATGAATTAGCCTAATTACTGGATGAAAGATTAATGGGTAAGTTGATTGAATGCTGGCTGAACGCCTGTAGCAACTGTTGCTGAGGCTCTTATTATTTAAACCTGCTCGGTGACTCAAACCGAGTGAGTGATGCCTGCACAGCACCCAGAGGTAAGCCCACATAAGTGCTTCTCCTTGCCGTTGCTGATTTGACATCTCTGTGTAGGCACGCAGAGACTGCGCCTGACTGGCGTTCGCCTCAGTTCCCTGTCTTAGTTAAACCTGTTAGGGTGTGACTGGAACACCTGCGGGTGTGTGCAAAGCCTTTAATCCCACCCCTTTCCCATCACTCAGAGCTTCTCCTCACAGCGTGTCTCAATTTGGATACTTTAAGTACACTTTCAATTAGTTCACCACTCTACTGGATACATACTTGCATAGTGAATTTTGACAGTGTTGTGTTTTTTCAAAATGAAGTTGTAAACTTCAAACTAGTGCAGCACGGTGGCACGGTGGTTAGCACTGTTGCCGCACAGCAAGAAGGTCCTGAGTTCAATTCCACCATCAGGTCTTTCTGTGTGGAGTTTGCATGTTCTCCCCGTGTTTGCGTGGGTTCCCTCCGGGTACTCCGGCTTCCTCCCACCGTCCAAAGACATGCAGCTTGTGGGGATAGGTTAATTGGATAATCCAAATTGCCACTAGGTGTGAATGTGCGAGTGAATGTGAGTGCGAATGGTTGTCTGTCCCTGTGTGTTGGCCCTGCGACAGACTGGCGACCTGTTCAGGGTGTACCCCGCCTCTCACCCTATGACAGCTGGGATAGGCTCCAGCGCCCCCCGCGACCCTGAAAAGGATAAGCGGAAGCAAATGGATGGAAGTTGTAAACTACCAAAAGTGCTGAAAATTTGCTACGGCTGAATGCAGTTGTGTCTCTGATAACACAAAAATGTTTTTCTAACGTGATGACAACGGTACGTTAGAAAAACGTACTAAATAACCAAACACTGGTTTCTCAAATTGAGGAGTCTGAGAACCTACTTTGAGTCCAAAGGTGTATTTATATAGTATCATATGCTGCTGTACAAAGTCCTCTACAGATACCTGGATGCTGTACTTCTGGTACAGCTGAATATGGACTGAAAGTGGAATATGCACATTTTTCACTTTCAGAACATCATCAAAACTTTGTTTTTAGTAGACGGCCTAACTTGTTGGACAGTTTTCTGGGCATTTTTGCTGTATCTCATGTTTTTCTTTTGCCTATCTGTTTAAGATTTTGATTTTCTTTTTTCATCTAATAAAACCAGTCCGAATTTCAGCACTATTCCTGATTCTTATAGACCCTCGTGTGCTACAAGAGACAATAAAACAAGGAGATGGTTACTTCAGATTAGCTTAGCGAGAGGTTAAATCACCTTATCTCATATCTACATCCAGTGTCAACAACTGCAACTTTATGAGCACTTCTGAAATAGTTAACATCTTATTGCCAGCATGTTTTATCTGTCTGGAACACCAAAGTGTAAACATGGCTGTTATTCACTATAGATTTGTGAGCCTTTTAGAATTTTCTGTATTCCTGCATGAACTTGACCTTATTTGATTGTCATAGAAGTCCGAAAAGTAGAAAAAGAGCAGTCATTTAAACAAAAATATACATGGTTTGGTATATAATGAGGAAAAGGATTCCATATTACATAATCTGAGAGTGGAAAACTTTTCTTTTTGGTATGTTTCAGCTGTTCCTGAATAGGTTTGCAATACTTTTTTTTTTTTTTTTACCTCACATTTGTGCAGAAATGGCCAACATTTCCTGCAAACACCTTCAAATGCTACTGCTTTCCAGGGTGAGGGATCCCTGGTTTCCTGAGACACAGGTAGAATGTAGGTCCTGTTAGGAAACAAAGCTAGGACAGCTGTCTGTTGACTCCAGGGCTGTTTTAGAAAGCATCCCCTTGCTTCATTGCATCCTGTATTGAAGATGTAGATTTACTAATCATCAATTTGCATCAATAAACACACTAAAACACTGCATGTAAACAATAAGATGTTAAACACATGCCTTATATGAAGATAATATTGGAAAGAAGCATGCTTTTATTAAAGTGAATTTGAATTTGTTGGTCTGATATGTAAAACAACAGCTGAGGTGATGCAAATAGACGAGGCGTGCGTTTATTATTCATTCACTCTCATGTTATCCGACTATGGAACAAGATGAGCCGTGTGAGTCTGTGTGTCTGGCTCAAAAGACTCCACGCTGATGGTTTTTAGTGCAGGGTGAGAGCAGACAGCAGGTCGGTTTATTCAGTCAGACATTGGGTCTGAAAGCCCTCTTAGTTGTTGGGGCCATTTGGACACATAGCCTAATGTCTGCGGGCACTAAACGAGCAGCTAAAGCACTCACGTTGGGGGAAGATGAAACACACGGCGAAAAATGCTCTGCAGCTCAGTACAGAGGAGGTAAAAGAGTGGTTCATGGAGGAGTTCACGCAGGGTTCAGCTTGCTTTGCTCCTGCCTGCAGGCTGTCCACACTCAGACCTGCAACAGAGAGCCTGTTCCTTTTTGTCTTCAGCAGTGAGTTTAACTTGGCCTGTCAGCCTGCACAGCTATGAAGAACCGTGGAGTGACTGCAAGTCACAGTTGACTCGTCCAGTCACTGATTTTCACTGACGGCATTTTCACCTGACCTGACTGTTTGAAAACTGTATTTTATAACAGTTTTATGGCATTATTTGTAATAAATGCTTTTTTTTCTTGTAAAAATATCTTCTTAATCACATTTAACATTTCCTTTTTAATGCCAGATGTGAATCATCTTGGTCAGCTGGCGTTTTGCTCTGAACTTGGAGCAGCACTTCTGCCCCCTTCAGAGTAAAGGCAGCACGGCACATGAGATATACATCCAGGGCACATCCGCTTGAATGGCAGCACCATTTTAGACATTCTTCTGCACTGCTTGGCTCGGCTGAACGTACCACCTTTGTCACCATACTGTTAAAGTCACAACTGCTTCAGGCTTTTCTAGGATCTGATGAGAAATCCCCCTCTAATATTTCACTGTTATGGTCCTCGGAGCCTCCTGACTCTTCTGAAAACAAAGATCTTTTTCTCTCAAGCTTCAGTGATACTTTTTTTCCCCACACTGACATTTGCAGTCCAACTCAGACCAACTAATTTCTTAGGATTGATGATACACTTTTCAGAGCTGTATATATAAAAAAATAACAGCAAAGTTGCCTGAGGTGAATCAAAGAAAACTCAAAGCAGGATTATAGCTCAGTCAGAGTGGAGATGGAAATAAAATCTGTATGTTGTGGGTGGATGGTTCTCAGCTAATTTGTATGGAAAGCAACAGCATTTAGAATTAATAGGATATTTTGTCCTTGCTCAGCTTATCATAATTGGCTTGGGCCTGTTTGTCTAGATTGACGGATACAAATGTTGATTGGGGGGAAAATAAGTTTGGAATATAGGCCATCCTGATGAAATAGACTTTATTAGAGTTGTGCATTGTCCATCTAAAGAAAGTGTAACCATCTGTAGCTCTAGCCATGTGTTTGTAGCCAGAGCTACAGATGACTCCTGAAAAACAAATCACATGCAGGCAATCATAGTGTTACTGTTTTGGAAAGATTGCAGCAACAAGGACAGACTGGATGAGTGTATGTGTGGGACTGGGCCTGTTTAAAATGTGGCTGTGCAGAATGGGTGGATTGTGGGTTGCAGCTTTCTCAAATGACTAAAATTAAATGAGTGAGTGACTGAGGTCATGTGTCACAGGAAAGCAAAGAAAGTTTTGTGTTTTAGACCATCAGAAAGCTTAAAGGGTAAGTTAGAATTCCCAAAAGGTTGATTCTGTTCATCTGGACGTAGCGTTTTCAGGGAGAAATGTTTTGTCACTCATCCAAGTGACTTCTTCAGTCTCAGCTGACTGCAGGTTTCCCCAGCCTTATAAACAGCACCTTTGCACAGTGACTGAAACCAGCCCACCGAATGAACAACAGGCTGTGAGGTCAGTTAGAATTAGGGTTAAAGGTTTGGAACATAGCTGTGATGATGGTTAAACATCACGGAAAGAGCAGCTGGGAGCTATTCGGAAGTTTTTTCAGCCATGACGCTTTGATCACTATGACACAGGATAATTACACAAGAAATGTGTTGTAAAAACCTGACTCTATATGAGTGCAGATTAACTGAGACTCACAGCAAGCAAACTTTTCCTCCCAGCACATCCGCTTAGAGGCTTGGGAACATAGACTGTATAAAAATAAAGGACAGAGCTTTCAGGTCTGATGAGATCATTCTTACGTTCTTTTAAATGACCACCAGTGGTTGCAAAACAAGTTTGGCTGTACTGCTTACATCGAGCTATAATATTATTCTAATATTTTCTATTAATAATGCTCTAAAAGACAAAAACAGCTCACACACTGTTGTGCCCATCACTAAGGCTACGTTCACACTGCAGGCGAAAGCGCATCAAATCCGATTTTTTTGACCCTATGCGACCCATATCCGATCATGGTATGACAGTGTGAACGGCACAAATCCGATATTTTCAAATCCGATCTGGGTCACTTTCATATGTGGTACTGAATCCGATACATATCTGATGTTTTAGAAAGCGACTGCTGTTTGAATGGTCATTTTGCATTAAATCTTTTACGTCACTGACACAAGACAGACGCCAATTATCAGCGCCCAATAAGACATCGCGAACGCTTCCTGGCCATCCAGTGAAACTGCTGGGAAGACAACGTTGGAGAAACGTAAACATTTTCTTTGTGCTGTATAATCTGCAGATTCTGACAGAAATCTGCAACTATCCTTTGAAGCACCGCTCCTCTAAAACAGCAATAAGGATCATTATTAGGTTATCTACATTATTGTGTAAATAACAAAATAACTTAAAGCAAAAATTGGGAAACGTGAAGTCCGAAGTCTTTACATTAAGGGCCATCTGTCAAACAATACTGTTTGCTCTGGGTCTAAACAGAGCGCGTTGTGTGTGACATCTTCTTTTGCGCATGCGGGCCGCTTTGAGCGTTCACACTAGAGCGCATTTGCTGTCACATTTTATCTGCAGTGTGAACGAGCAGACAAGAAAAAATCGGATTTAATCAAAAAATCGGAATTGAGCATTAAGACCTGCAGTGTGAACGTAGCCTAAGCTGGACAAGCGGTCCAGAAATGATGCAACTGTGTCCTTTGTTACAAAAATTCTGAAAATGTGACGCTGATTGTTTTTTAATTAAAGAACTGTAGCTATTGTAAACAGCATTTTTACTGTGTAGGGCTGATAATCAGATATGTGTTGATACCAGATATTATTATTGAATCAGATACTTTTGCAGACACACATCATACAGCTCTCTCGCTAGCAGATGAACACATAAACGCACCAAACTTAGCAAGTCATCGTAAAGACGAACACCCCACTAAAGCTCCTGTTTCAACAGCATTAAAGTATGAAATAGTTTAAATAAATTCGAACCTGGCTGGTTGATGCATAATCGTTAATGCAGTGGCTAGCAAGTAATAGCTAATAATAAAATGACAACATTAACGTGAGAGCTAGTCAGGACATGTGACCAGTCCTGGCAAATTCTAATGCAAATAGAGATTATTAATTATTAAAGTGTTAAGTTAGTCTTAAAGTCCCAGATTTAAGCTGACAAAAGTCGTCCAGCAACTAGACAGAAAGAGTGGCAGGCTACCTTTCCAAGCTCATTTGTTAAACAATGAAAATATGTTGCCATGTTGCTAAGAGTACAGGGGGGAAAGGGCTGTAGCTGAATAAATTTGCACACACCAGTATTTTTGCTCCTTGCTAACATGAACCTCTCTTTGTGTATAGATTCCCTGGAACTTGGCCTGTTTTCCCTCCCTGTGGACACTGTGTGGATAAGTGTGAGTGAGAGGGAATTTGGACTGGATTACTGTGTGGATTGACGTGAGTCACTGAGTGTGTGAAGAGCAGTTTCGACCTCCCCTCCTTTGGACCATCTCCTAGCAGCCTTGGACCCCGTTTCCTCCCCCCAGCACCGCATGTATGTATGTATGTATCCCACCTGGTGACACCTTTGTGAATAAACTGCCTTTTGACTTTTCCTTCAGAGTGAGTCGTGCACTTGTAATCATGACAGAAATGGAAAAACACTCATCCAAATGAATTATTATGTCATCAGTTTATGGCAATGAACTATGCACTTTTAGTTCATAATGCCTTATCAGTTTACTCTGTTTTGATCACAGTGGCTTCATAAAGTCTGCATGTCTTTTTTCAGCTTAAAGATCATGATGATTCTTTTCTACATTGGATAAACCAAACCCAAGATTGATTTATTCATTATAAAATATGAATCACTGTTTACAAAGTGCAGGTTGGAGATGTGATAAAAACTCATCAAATCTTCAACCTGTTTTCTGCTGAACTCAGAAAAATGTTATTATTTTATCACAGAGTGATGAATCTTCTGTACAGTTCTATGTTTAGGCAGAAACTGGATTCAAATCTACTTACTAATTTGTTTGCTTGCTTCCTCAGCTACAATATTGATGTGTACAAACAGGAGACTTAAAATTGCCAACCTTGAAATAGGATTTAAACATTTATTTTCTTGCTTCCCAGAAATCAATATATTCAAATAAACAAGCCAGTGTACAGCGATGTGATGCAGAGACAGAATATGTGGACCTTTGAAGTTTCTGATGCAGTGAGCTGCCAAATCATCTGTGAATGTTTTAGGAAGATTCTAGAAGAGGAAACATTCCCTTAAAAATTAGAGTCATGGTAAAACAAAAGACACCCTCTATAAGCTAAAATCAAAAATGATTTAGCCCCTAAAAACAACCTCAGACATACAACAACAAGAACACATGACATATCACACAGCAAAAAGCTAAGGCGCTGTTTTTCATGTAAATAATATTTCTCAGAGTAGCAGATTTCATATTGTTTGGAAATGGACTTATAACCCCTCTCAGACTGATGGGCAATAGCAGTTGCCCCTTTAAGATCACCGCTGATGTATTTCTCTCTTTGCATTGTGTTAACACACACCTGAATGCTCAAGGCCAACACTCAGTACAAACGTCTGCTTTTAAACAGCACTCACACTTTCTGATGACTAATTAATCAAATGCATTTGATAATCAGCACCTGGCTGCTACTTATCCTCTTAATATTTACGAAGGCAGGAAGGGTGTTCTTAGTTTCTCACACACAGTTCTGCATTTTGGATTAGCTTTTGTTAAATAAATAATTAAACAGGGTAATATGTGATGTATTGTTGTTAACCCGGGGGTTATATTTACCCAATTCTAAGAATCACTAAGGACCAGATTAGCTTTTATTATGTCCTGATGCATAAAACCTTAGAATTTAACAAGGCTGTGATTCTTTTCACCATGCCTGTATTTTACTCTTCTTTTTCTTTTCCACTTTTAAATGTTCTCCTGAAGTCATGCATCTTTTAAAAAAATAAATAAATCTAGGGCATTAAACACTGGAAATGCTCTGGCAGATGGCCCAAGTGCCCCATGGTTGAACTCTGGGCAAACTCACTACTCTTTCCTTGAGGACGCAAAAGCGTCAAGGACGCTCTGCTGCTCATTTGCAAAAAGGAGACAATAACCACACGTTAACATGAAATCACACAGAATAACAACATTTAGTAACTTAGGGAGGCTGATACTACATCATCGCAAGACGCATTTCAATATAGTATATGGTTTCATTGAATTCCAGTGTTTAATGAGTCACGGGTGGCTGGTTGGAGCTAAACAATGGGAAATGGGTAAATGAAACAGTTTTGCTGTGGCATGTCTCCTTTGGTAGCCTTTTATGTTAATGGCTCCAAATGGCACTTTAAATTAATTTGAACTGTATTCTGGAATTATGCAGTGGGGCGTCAGTAAAATGCACACAGCATGCTTGTGATTACCACCCAGGTCTTTGATGGCTTCAAACCAAAAAAAGAAAATCATAAAGGGACAGCTTTAACGTGAGTGAATCTGTCTCTCTCTGAGCAGCACGTCTGCACACTGCTGTGCTGTGGATGAGACATACTGGATTGGTATTTCATCTTTCTAATGTTAATTTCCTGTTTATATCAAAGATTTCCTGTCACTGACTTTACAGATGCCAGAACATTTCCCTGTGATTTTGCCCTGATGTTACCAATGTACCCTGTCAAAATGATGCCAAGCAGCCGTGCTATCGAGTCAAACAACACTAACACTGATATGGTAACACGCTGACAGTAAATGACAGCAAATTAATGTTAAGCAGGTATAATATTGAGTGATGTGTGCCCATCTTTGTAATTTATGATAAGGCATTTACAGCATAGCATCCACAGGCTGTATGTGAAGATTGATGCAACCATTGTAATCACCTATTGGTTTTCCAAGACACAAATTGATTATTTTGACTCTCACAATCTCTGTTGTAAGGGTGGCTGTAGCTCAGGAAGTAGAGCAGGTCATTTACTCGATCCCAGCCTGGTCCATGTCTGCATGCCAAAGTATTAAGTAAGATACTTAACCCCAGATTCCTCTCAATGCAGCACATGAACATGGTTGACTGAGGCATGTTGTATAAAGCAAGACATGGATCTGACGATGTAAACAAGGCTAATACTACTACTGCTAAAGCTACTATGTTAGCAACATGTAAATTTATTTCACTCACAAAATGAGCATCTGTAAGGCTTTAAGGTAGCAACTGAGACCGTAAACCCATCAGGGTTAACTGAGGTCTTGGGTGAAGTGGGCAGTTGGGACATTTTCATGTAGACTTCTATGCAAACAGACTTATTTTTACAGTAATAGGATTCACCCCATGCTGGAAATACTGCAAGTTTTAGGCACTTCCTTATTGGCTTCCCTTTTCAGATCTGTGTTTATAAGTAAAATTTCATGATTGATCCTTGATGGGTGGCATTATTTTTGATAATAAATCAAAGAATGGACTCTTTACAGGATGTAGGACCTTTTAACATCAGACTTTTGGCCTCCGCCATGTTGTTTCTTAGAGCTGCAAGTGAATGCTAAGACTAGCTAAGACTAGCATACTAGTGTTAGCTAATCAGCAAACACCAGTAACCAGTAACCTTTCTCTAAAGGACAACAACAAAAAACCCTCCACACAGTAGAGGTCAAACAAGGCACTTTATGCTGTCTTGCACATTGTCATGTCAGCCAGTCCACAAATACATGTTTCTGTACACGACTGGCTGCAAACACAAAGCCGATGCCTTTACATTATTTGGTGGAGAATCCTTGAATGCACGCACACACACACACACACACGGTTTCTATATTTAAAAAGCATGCAGCTCTCTAGTATCTGCCATCACACCATGTAGGTCACTTAATATTTTAACACTTACTGTAATCCTGGCACATTAGCATGAAATATCGATACGGTTTCTGTCTGTGTCAATGGGTGCTCTTCAGAATAAACTGGATGTGAGTAAATCTCAATGTGAGTCCAAACTGATGTCTCAGTGGTTTATAGTCTAAACCCGAGGCTTGCTAATTCTAAAACGCACAGATATCATTGAAGGGCACTGCAGTCACAGAATTAGAAAAGCTGCTATGCAGAATCATAAAAGAGGTTCGGCCTCGTATTGACAGGCTTCCTCCCACCGAGGTTGTAAACTGGTCAGCGTATCAGCCAGCGGAAAAGTGCAGTGAATATCAATCAGTATTCGCTGGGCCAGCAGAATGATAGCTGAACACACACAGAGAGACATAAAGAAAGCGAGACTGATGGGGGGTGGATTGATTTTTTTTTTTTTAATCGGAAACAGTTTACAATAGAGAACTCAGAGAACTGTGGAAACTTTCACATTTGATAGTTTGCCATGCACTGTAAAAGTTTTACAGTTTTTTGCTTATACAGCTACAAACACTTGCAAAGATCTATTAATGTGGAAAGCTGCTATAAATCATTCTCAGCTTTAATTTGCAATCCGATTATGTTGTCATTTAACCGAAAGAGCTCAATTATCTGTGTGTGATATTATGAGATATTTGAAAATATATGCACTAGAGTGTACTTTGTACAGCACGCTGACTGCTGCTTCTGATACTTAAAGCAACATTTACAGAAGAAATGTCAAAAAACAAAAAGATTTGAGAAGATTTAGAGTTTTATTTTGCATTATACACCCAGTCTGCTACAGCTCACACATCCAACACAGCCAGTTTATAAATAATTATTTACATCAGCAAAGCAGTAACAAGTATGCATGATCCAAGTAAACTCATGTTTTTTTCATGTAATCAGTGTTGCTTAAGCCACTATTCTTAATGGAATTGTAATATCTATCACAGCTTTCAGAAGCTATTCGTTTTTCTGTATTAAACTGAGACAATTGAGGTTGAAGTTGCGACAGCATTCATCTGGAGGCTCTTATGCAGGATTTGGTATAATGCTACCTCTGGGAGTATTAAACCGAAGTATAATCTGAATCACTCAGATTGAGTGATTACATGCAAAATGGATGCAAGTAGTTGATACACAGACTCATCTTAGCCCTGGAGCATGAATGAAAGTGAAGACACAACAGCATGAGCTGGAAATGTTTTTGTTTTCTTGTTTTTTGTTTTGCAAAAAAAATGCTCATTCCAATGCCGTGCTGCTCCGATTCACAAATATACAAAGACACAACGAAAAATGAGAGAAACTTCAGGAAACTAATAGAAAGAACCTGGACTACTCCCGCTTTATGAGTTAAATCAAAGCAACCATAAATGATTTTTTACCACCCACGCATAAAGAACAGCTTTATCGTAAGGCTAAAGATTTTCAGGTATCTTCTACAATTTCTCTAGTTTGTAAACCTTTAAATTAGGTGAGGTTGTTCCATTATGTACAATGTGAAGGTACGGTGCTTAAGACAGTTGCTGTAGGTTTGAGTTCATCTGGGGCATCGATGTTCCTGCCTGGGTTTCTTCCAAGTGCAGTCCAGAGACATGTATGTTAGGTTAACTGGTGATTTTGAAGGTGCAGTAGGTGTGCATGGATGTTTGTTTCTTTGTGTGAGGGACTGGTGACCGGCCTCACTCTCTCCAGCTGCTGCTGGGATAGGCTCCAGCTCACCCAAAGCCATATGTTGGCAAAGTGGTGCCTCAAGGTGTCCTTCAAACCCTTAAATACCTTTTGAACATCTGTGAGATGGATTTAAAAAGTTGTTTGCCGTAAATTCAAAAGAACTTATTGAAAAAAGGCAACAAAAAAAGTTCAGTAGAGCTAACGCAGGGGTAGCAGCCTAAGCCCAGACCTGCCTCTCCCCAGTCATCTTCTTCTACTCTTGTATTTTAAGGTGAGAGGCCTGAAATAAATAGCCCCCCAGAAAAAACAGTGTTGCGTCGACCCATTTAGCCACCCCGAGCTCCTCTCTACATTGAATTTATATTTTTGCCATAATCTTTTGCTCTTGTTATAATTTCTGCAACCACCAGAAGATGATGCCATGTGTAACAGGTGCTGTCTTGTGATGGTATGACAGTCTTGAATCATTTGAATTAACTTTTTGTTGTTGTCTGAGCACACTGTGGGTGTTGTCAGCTTAATCTTATTAATATATTTGGTAGTAACACAGTCAAAAATAGTTGCATTTAGCACAATTCATGAAATATTTCACATTCTGTGTGATAACATGTCACGTGTACCTCAAGTTTAGTCATATTGTTGGAATTTCTACGGTTGCTAAGAATACATTCCACAGTGTTGATAACATCTTGGAGGTTACAGGAACATCATGATAAACTTTCACTTCCCCAACTGCTCGTGCCTTGGCGGGGGCTTGTAAGCAAATGAATGTTTGTCAGAAATCAGATATTGTGTTCTGTGAGCTCCGCTGCACTCTATGATGACCTGAGTTGTGCTGATGCAGCGGAGACGAGGGATCCTCAAATCAATGGTTCAGTGTGTTGGGCATAAAAAGAGCAATGTGTCCCAGAGAGAAGGGCTGTCTGTGCCCCAGCGCCATGCAGCTGCGGGACCCGGGCACCCATCCATGCACTCTGCTCCATACGCTGTTAGACCTCCGTCTATGGCCAAAACACTGAGCTCTGTAAATTTTTCAGAAAAGAACCGCACTTTAATTACATCTGCTTCTGCAATGTAACGTCGCATATCTTCGAAAGATGTCCGTAAAACACAAGTTAGAAAGTTACTGACTCATAAGCTTAACGTTGCACTCGTAACCTTGCAAACCGTGCCCACTCCTTTCAAAAATTATCCATGACCGCGTATGACAATGGCATTTAACTTGTGCTTGACTGTTTTTCTGCACAGGCTGCTTTCAAAGGCCCAGCGAAGCAGGAGGAGGTGGGTGGGAGACATAATTTAATATCTGGGGTTTTTACAGTTGTTTCGTCCGTTTAGCACATATTTGAAAGTTCACTGATCTCTAAAATCTGTTTTGAGCTTTCACAGAATGTGAGGCAGAGCAGGGGCTTTCTTGTGACCACAGGGCTTCATGCTCAATAGCACACACATTAAGGCCTCTTTATTTCCCTGTAAGGCATGTGTGATTTTAGATATTAGACTCTCTGCTACACCCTATTTATCTCCTGTTGTTGTGCAATGGGGCAGAATTATTTTTCTTAAAAAAGAAACACACCAACTTAATTTTTCCTAGCTGGTGACAAAACAAACACAAACATGGTTATGGGGAGACCACATCCAACTTCTCCATGGCAACAATGGCTTTTTATATCTATTCCACTGAAAAAACAAAGAATCCAAATGGACTTGATCACATGTTTGATGAGACAAACTTTAAACCAGCCCCAAACCCATAAACTGCACTATTGTACGTTCACTGGCCGCTTTATTAGGTATGCCTGATCAAATGCTCATTATTGCAAATATCTAATCAGCCAGTCACATGGTAGCAACTCAAAGCAATTGTGCATGAAGACATGGTCAAGCAGACCTGCTGAAGTTCAAACTGAGCATTAGTTTTAGGACGAAAGATGATTTAAGTGAATTAGAATTTGGCTGGTTTGACTCCCAAAAGGTTGATTGTTCATCTGGACGTAGCGTAACGTTTTCAGTGGGAGAAACGTTTCTTCAGTCATGGCTGACTGCAGGTTTCCCCAACCTTACAAACAGCACATTTCTCCGACTGAAAACGTCTAGATGAACAGAAACAGCCTTTTAGGATTTACCTACAATAAGTAGGCGACAGTTATCTGGGCCAAATATGACGTCAGGGGAGACGGGCAGACTGCTTCAAGGTGATGGGAAGACAACAGTAAGAGTCAACAAACCACTTGTTACAACTAAGGTATGCAGAAGAGCGTCTCTGAACGCACAACACACCTTAGTACCAATTGAAAACTGTGAAATGCCACAAACTTCCACACAAAGTGTTGCTGACCATGCCCATCGCTTTATGATCACAGTATACCCATCTTTTGATGGTTACTAGGAGAAGCAGCCTTCAAGAGCAGGGCTAAGGTATAACTAATAAACTAACCAGCTGTTTTAGGTTCTCACAAGCAACAGATAAACAAAACAAAACAGAAATAATGATTTCCATAAAGACAGATTAGTTATGGTTTTTATCATAAGAGGTCAAGCGCCAACATTGCTAGCTCCTTTGTTCACCTTTATGTTAACATTGGCGGTATTCTTTAACCAAATCTTGCAAGCTTATTTCCCATAATGAGTGAAACGGATTACTCTTGTATCAACAAGCTGAAACTGACAATGAATGATTTACTTATGAGCACTTTGGTAATGTTTCCCTTTAAAAAACGCTTACAAAAAAAGAGCTTTACAGTTGTTTCCTTGCTATAGTCGCTATCACTATCATTGGGTTTTGTGGCTTTTTTGCATCTTTTGATGGCTTCAACATTTGTGGTGCATGACAAAGGTAGTCTAGCGTACGTGAACGTCTTTTGTTGACTGAAAATCCTGAAACTTAATGTTGCATCTTTGAAACGGTGGCTGTTGCACTGGCTAACTAGGCTGAACCCTTTTTCTTTTCTAAAATAGAACTGCTTTGACCCAACGGCCGTTTTCCAGAGCTGAACAATGAAGCCAACGAGGAAGATCTAAAAGAGATGCAGTCCCCATGAATCCAATGAATGACCAGCGTTACAGCATTAAAATTGTTTTTTCAAGCAGGTACAAACGAACAGCTCTCGCCAGAAGCCCCTGAATTTTATAAATAGTTCCTAATAGGTTCACCATAGTAAGATTTTAATTTGACAGAATGTTTGAAAACAGATAAGAATTAATGCTTAATGTCAGGCTCATCATATTGTCAGCAGAACAGATTTATAAGAGTAAAAACAGTGAAGGGAATAAAATTAGCTTTTACATAATGAAATGCCTTCGCTTCCTTCATACTGTGAGTCAAATGAGAAAGTTATGAATAAACTTTAAATCTGAGGATAATTATGACATATATTACATACAACATTAGCACTGAGTCAGTCTCTGTGGGAGCAAATAGAGAGAGAAGAAGCACTTAGAAGGCTGTGCAGTTCGTTTAAGCTGTGCGCAACACTAATTCAACCATGATTCTCTCTTGTGCGTGCGTGCGTGCGTGTGTGTGTGCGTGCGTGCATGTGTGTCTGTGGACTTACTGGATATGGATTTGCATTTTAGGTTTTTACCAATAACCAAATTATCAGACCACTTATTTTTTATCCATTAGCCACACAGTTTATATTATCCTCATCTCTCTGGACTGGCTCACAAGGAGCCGTTCATGTGTATACAAATACGGTACATTTCTATACTGTGAGTACACATTTTATTGTCATTAACATTAAACATTACATTTGCTCTTGCCTACAAACCTACAAACTACAGTGACAGACTATATTCAACAGTGTGAAATAAGCAATTCTAAAACTCATATTCATATTTTTTTAGACTTACCACTTTAATTTCAAATGTAAAACAGGAGCTAAATTATATTTTTTAATATTAAATATTAATATTTTGTAATCTTAATGGCCTTCAATTTATGCAAAGTGGAGGCTAACTTGCAACATTACTTACCCCACGTAGCAGTTAGCTAATATGAAATTGTGTAATGATAATAATTATGCATTAATAGGTTTCACAGCTGTCTGCTGAAGAAATGTCAGAAAATAGTGAGTGAACATCAGATTCTGAATAGAAATAGCCAGAATGGCTAATCATGTTAATTATAGATGAGTTGCTTTTAAAATAAAGGACAAAATTCAGGGAACTCATTTCTATTAATGTTTTTTTCCTCTTCTTTTCTTCTTAAAATTCCAATATGACTATGGATCAGTAAATGCAGCAAGTTGTGTATGAAGCCTAATGTGCTGCATTATCTTCTTGTCCCAGTGGGAGTTGGTTTTTCCAACTCCCACTGGGATAAGGCACTACTCTGTCATTATACACCAGCCATTTTATTAGGCGCTCCACCTTAATACTGACATAGACCCTTCTAGACTGCCTTAATTCTTCATAGCACAGATTCAACAAAGTTCTTGAAATATTCCTCAGAGATTTTGCTCCATACATGACAGCATCACAGAGTTGCTGTACATTTGTTGGCTCCACATCCATGATGCATCACTCCTGTTCCACCAAGTCCTAAAAGCGCTCTGTTGGAATCTGGGGACTGTGGAAATCATTTGAGTATTGTCATGTTCAAGAAACTATTTCAGAAGATGTGCACAATGTGGTCATAGAGGGACAGCAGTAATACTCAGGTAGGCTGTGATGTGCCAAGAAAATACCCCCACACCATTACAGCACCAGCAGCCTGAACCTGAATCTGTTAAACCTTCAGTCAGCAGTGGCATAGATGCACATTGATCTGCATTGTATGTCAATTGTTGTTGTTTTGATGAACAGAGGTGAAGGAAGATACAGGATGTCATGGTAGGTTTCCTGTGCAGCTGCAAAGGAGCTGTGCTGCCATCTGCAATCATCAGGGCTGTCCAGATGCACATGCATGGTGGAGCATGACAGGCGGGTTCCCGTCTGACCCTCGATGCAGCACAGATAGTAGTAGAAAAAAAAACAAAGAGACAGTTTCATCCATAAAACTGCAGATCAGCACCAGATCGCCTCAGTGTTGTTGAGTTAACTGAATTAAGATGGAGACCTTCAGTGCCGCAGTGAGTAGTTTAGACAAACCATGTTAATTAGACATTAATTTACAGACGCTGAAATACGAGCAGATATTCAAAAACTGCAAAGCTGTACGAGCAGCTCCCGACAAAAACAATTTATTCACACACAGTTACATTAATTCCTTGTTTGTATTTGATCTATTTTCGTCTGACAAATTGCACTTGAAATTTAACATTTTAAATGTTTCTGCTTTAGAGACAACACACGGCTGCACAGAGAAAAAGGTCATGTGGTGGTGGAACAAATGAAAAGAAGGAAATAGCCAACAGATAGCAGGGGAGGACGGTGAGGAAAAAGGATCAGACCGAGAAGAGACAGGATGCTGCAGGTCTCCTCTGAGTCTCTTCAAAAACACTGTAAATCACTTGGACGGGGCCACTTTATCATTTCATGCCAGACTTTGTCGCACGGGGAGGAAAATTGTTCGGGATGTGACTGGTTTACATAAACAGATGGGCTTAACTGGTAACAGTGAGCATAATAGATAAAGTGGGATATTTTCCCAGACGCTGTGCAAAACACAGCATGTTTATGGGCATTGTTGCACAACTATAGTTCAGGCAAAGTTAATATATGGTAGAAGTTCAGTGGGAAGAACAGAGCATGAAGGACCCAGATTTCAATCCTGGCCCTGTGGACATCTGCTAAAACAGCTATTACAATTTTCCTGAAGTGAGCTGGTGATGAATTGCTCAAAGAAAAAAATGGAAACGTGTAAATAATTTTAGAATTATTTATTACTCTTTTGTTGAGTGTTATCAGCAGACAGGCAGCAGACAGACTGAGGAGAGAGTATTTTATAAAATATAAGTTTTAAATAATTATTTAGAAGATTTAAGATGGCTTCACTTTACTAAATTGGATAAATAAAACATCGTTTTGAAATTATTTCAACTATAAATGTTCAACATGAACATGAAGTCCATACACTGCGCTAAAATAATTTAGAATGACATTTGTTGATGGATGAGGTAGATGAAGGTACGATATAGCCCAGAACATCTAAAACGCTCCGAAGACGCATGATGGAATTATCAAATAATTTATAGATTTTTTTATAGATTTTTCCCGATAATTTAATATTGAAGAAAATCATTTATTGTTTAATCTAAAGTGACCTATAGTTAGCCTGACAGATTTTGTGCTACATGAGAGTAAGTAAAACCCGAGTCTGTCCGGTGATCATATGCAGGAACTGATGTGTTAGCTAGTTTTAGAAAATTGCTAACTAGCTCTTAGCCAGCAATGTTCTACTCCACATTGTCTTATTGTTTTAGATATGTGTTTATATTAGTACATATAACCACAGTTGAAACTACTGCTAGGTATGAGCTGACATCTACTAAAACTAAAGCTAACTCAGTTTTAGCCAAGGTCAGCTATTCATTCAGTTTTATCCATGATAGCTAACCATGGTACATGCTAATACCCCTTTGTACTGCCTTTCATTCTAAACACGTGTTTTAGACATCTAACCAATGGACATCAGTTAATGGCTTAAAATGTTACTAAATGTTGTCAGTCAGTGTTTCTTAGCAATAGTCACAGTCGACTGACTGATAAGAAATAGGCTACTTAGCTGATGCTAGCAGCACCAGCCAGTTACTTTGGTTCCTTCACCAAATTTCATTTGACCTTTAAACTGTACAAACTGCACTCAGCAAAATCATAATCAATAGGCTGTGTAACTAGCTCATTATAGACTATGCTAACATTTCACTATAACAGATCATAGTAGTTTTGAACAGAGCAGATGAGTTGAGATGAGAACTCTACATGAGGTCAAGGTAGATGGATGGGTTGACAGATCAGAAATCAGACTTTAAAGGAGTCGACTGTTTGTTTCCTGTTTTAACCTGATGATTTTAATCCTGTGTTCATTGTTTAAACTGCACTGCCTTTTTGTTAGTTTTTATTTCAAACAGATTAAATTTTCAGTAATATTTTTTCATAACATCTTAACCCTCTGGAGTTCTGGAGTCAGACACCTCGGCACGTCCAAATCACGACTGATTTAAGTTGACCTAGTGGCAGGACGGACCCTCGTCTCCGTATCAACCACATTTGAAGGTGCGGACTGCAGACTATATATATTTTTTTTGTATCAGTGCAGTCATGTGGACATCATTGACAGTTTGATGCAAACAAGTCCCACGCTAAAAAATAGGCTGACGACAACAAACTAACCATGCTCATTGTCTATGTTGTGGACACATCTTACTACACAGGAGCCTTTTAGTTGTTCTACGATGTGATAATGACACTGTTAAACTATTTAAAATAATATATACAGAAGTGGCATGAATAACATTCAGTGTCATATTTTAAAATAACCCAACAGATTGGGTTTGGGATTCAGGTATTTGTTTGAGTTTGATATTGCAAAGCTTTTCAATGCAATGCTTGGTGCTGCGAGTTAGGTTTAGCACGTATAATGATTTAGACCTCAGAGGGTTAACAGAATGATTTTAACAAAAGGGTCAAACGGGTAATTATATCTGTAAATAATCTGTAAATATATTTTTAAAAATATGCATGTTGGTTGTCCTTCTTAAACTAAACGTCTTACAAAAAACAGGATGAGGGTAAGGGGTTAAGACCTATGACTTCTATCTCAGAGGGCTCAGAGATCGCTACCTATTACCACATCTATGACATGAGTAACATCCATCCATCCATCCATTCGCTTCCGTTTATCCTTTTCAGGGTCGCGGGGGGCGCTGGAGCCTATCCCAGCTGTCATAGGGCATACACCCTGGACAGGTCGCCAGTCTGTCGCAGGGCTAACACACAGAGACAGACAACCATTCCCACTCACTTTCACTCGCACATTCACACCTAGTGGATTATCCAATGAACCTATCCCCACAAGTTGCATGTCTTTGGACAGTGGGAGGAAGCCAGAGTACCCGGAGGGAACCCACGCAAACACGGGGAGAACATGCAAACTCCACACAGACAGACCCTGGCCTGATGGTGATGAGTAACAATGAATATTTAATTAAAGTTATCCATTTGGCCAGCGAACACTCTTCCTATTATTTATGCTCTTTTGGTCTGACAGCCCTTTGAAGTTAATTTGAAGACAGTGTATTTCAGGGACTCTTTTAAGTTTGGTTGGAGCTCTGGCTCAGTATGGGCTCGAGCATCTGTCTCTTTGTGTTAATCGTGCAGTGGACTACCTACCTGTGTCTCCCTGCCTTCCATGCAGTGCGTGCTTTGATAAGAAACTTTGCCAGTGGGAAAGGAGAAGCACTTAATGAAATAAATATGATGCTCTTTGCTGTTAAAAACATCACTGGAAGCAGCAGATGCCAGAAACCACGCAGCATCCTTGCTTCACATTGAGTATTCGGCTTGTCTTTGATTAGCAGCCTGCAGCTAACAGCAGATTCCAATAAGAATCCTAAAAGCTTGTCTGTTGGACCTCTCATAGATTATCTATCAGCTCAGATTTTGGGAAATTCTGGCCTACGCTGACTTGGCACTATGATGAGCTGGTTTAAAGGTGGAATAACACGGTGGACTTGTAACCGGCGTTTGTGTCGTTTCAGCTGTTTTTCTTGTCCGCAGTGCATGTGCTATCCTGCCAAGTAGATGTTTGCTTGGGGCCAAACAGATCCTGCTTGGAGTCGTAAACCGAGCTAGTTTAAACTAAAGCATCATTTGGATGCAGCAATAGGTCTGCGCCTGCACAATGGAACTCAATTTCTGCCGCTTTCAGTGGTTTCATCATTTCCAAGCGAGTGGGGGAAACAGATCTCTCTCACCTCAGCACAGCGTGAAGTAAAGTGAGTGCTGCATCTTCGGTTTCGGAAATTTACTGATAATAGGCGACATAGACACCTCCTATATGAGGCCAAAAGGTGTGCGGGGGCAGGGGGTTCAGGATGCTATTAGACATGCAGCCAGGACAGAGCAGAAATCAAGTTTCAGCTCTTTAAGACTTAAATATGCTGTTGGCCTCTCACAAGTTTGGTTTCCCAATTTTGGGGAACCCACTGGTAGAATCCAAAAAGGTGACTGCAGCAGGCAGCAATAATACTGATCTAGGTAATGTGAGATGGATGAGCCAGAGGAACAAATAATTTGCACCAGTTCTCACCAGAATTGCCGTTTTGTTTCCTCACAGCATGTCAGAATAATTGAACTGAGCTTAAAACCCTTTTCATCACAGGGGGGCAATTTAAGCAGGCAAACAATTTCCAGCACCGCCACCGATTTATAAAAAGTACATTTAAAAAACAAATACGCACAAGGTGAACTGAGACAATCTTCTGCTCCTAATGACTTTAAATTAGTCTTGGAAGAAATGTGGAATTAAAATACACGACTGCTAATATAGCCCTAAAAATAATATTTTAGAAAAAATATTCTGGCAGCTTTTTCCACAATTTCAGAGGTTCTCATAAAGATGTTAATGAAAAGCAGATCATTATGATCATCATTACAAAGAATAATTGCTACCTCATGTTTCAAAGGGAACATTAAGGTGATAGTTGAACCTCAACCGGCAGCTCTGACTCATGTTTCTGTGCTTACTCAGCCAGTTTGGATAATTCAATTCTAAGCAAGGGACTGGAGCCCGGGATCAACTTATTAACATCCTGATTGTCTATGAATATGCATTACTGGTGTGCTATGTCCATCCCCGTGTCTGTTCCACTTTCCTCTGAGGCCATCGTCTCACTTCACTCTCTTCTGAAGAGCCATTATGTTTCCCACTGCAGAGGAGATAGATGCTTCATTATTAAACAGGCTGCCTTTGAAGTAGTTCGGATTGATCTGTCCACCCGCAATTTAAACAATCCTGCGTGTGTTAAGGAGAGGCGAGCGACAAGGATCAATAGCTAAACACTTATAGTAATTTCATTTTTGACTTATAGCTCGGCGCATCGTGCATGCAGATCTGGCCGGCTTGAACTGGAGTAACGGAGGAACACAGCCACTTAAACCACTCTCAGCCTCAGAATACTTTCACACAGAACACATGCTTGTTTTCAAAGTGCAACACTTTTATCTCTCACTGACTTTTAGGCTGTCTCATCTACTATTCAGTTCTCTCAGTGGAAATGTCTTAATGATGCAACTTTGGGAAAAGACGATCAATTTACAGACGGATTACAAACGAAGAGGAGAAAGCTGAATAAAAAATGGAGAAACATAACACTGGATAAGTACGAACAAGGACCGAGTGTTGCCCCCCCAGTTGCGTGCATCAGAACAAAAACAAGCTTCTAAACCCCTTTGATACTACACAGCACTACATGTACACATTTTGTATATGAAGTGGTTCAATCTATCGATCAGTATCTTAGAAAACATTTTAAATTATTACAGAATGGCAAACATAGCATCTTACATTACCTATTACATCACTTTCTAGGTTGTGAAGATACCAAAACATTGCAGTGATTTTTAGCTGTACTACAGCAGGGATTAGGTAACATTTACCAATTATGTCTAACTTTATTTCAATAAAATATTGAAGTGCTTCTGGCTTTGTTTTGTGTTATGGAGCAGTTGTGGTGCTATTGTTAAAAAACTGTCAAGATCAACACAAATTTTAGCAAATAGCCATTAGCACCCACCTGTTACTTTAGGTACACCTTGCTACTACCAGGCTGGATGCCCCTGTTTCCATTTAGAAGTGCATTCATAGATCACAGTGTTGGAAACATTCCTCGGAGGCTTTGGCCCATATTGACATGATAGCATCGCACGGTTGCTGCAGATTTGTTGGCTGCACATCCATGATGTGAATCATTCATTCCACAAAATCCCAAAGGTGCTCTATCAGATGGATCAATGCTTTCATGGTGTATGCGCCAAATTTCTACCCAACCGTTCAAATACTGCCCCATATTTAGGACCCATCGGACCAGGAAACATTTTTCCAGTTTTCTGTTTTTCTGACGAGGCCATGCAAATTATAGCTTCAGTTTCCTGTTCTTAGCTGACAGGCCTGGCCCCCGGTGTGCTCCCATGCTTCAAAGTTGGGAGCGTTGCGCATTCAGACGTCGTCTTCTTCATAGCTCGGTTGTATTGAGTTGTTGTTTTTGAGCTACGGTTGCCTTCCTATCAGCTCGAAGCAGTCTGGCCATTCTCCTCTGACAACTGGCATCGTCGAGGCATTTTCTCCCAGAGAACTGCTGCTCACTGGATCTTTTTTTCTGTTTCAGACACAACCCCAGAGATGGTTGTGCAGAAAAATTCCACTAGATCAGCAGCTTCTGAAATACTCTGCCCAGTCCATCTATCACTAACAACCAAGCCGCGTTCACCTTTCTTCCCCCATTTTTGATGCTCAGGTTGAAATCTAGCATGCCTAGATGTCTTGAATTGTTGCCATGTAATTGGCTGATTAGATATTTGCATTAGTGGGTTAAAAAGGGTACTTAATTAAGCGGCCAGTGAGTGGATGCTCATAAGGGCACCTGCAGTCAAGTTCTAAAGATAATAAGTGTGTAATCACAGTAACCTGTTACTAAATAGCCACGCTCGATACTTTCAAACATTAGAATTTGACTGAATATGCAATAAGGCCGGTGACAAACCATTCACACAAAGTGAAGTAGAACCATACTGGGAGCACAAATTAATTGTAGCATGTGGAATGACTTTAAACCTCTGAAATGCACTGCTGCTGCTGGAAACAAAGCCCAGAAATGGTAAAACACTTCATTAAACAGGTGAATAAAGTCATGTGCATAGAAAAAACAAAGGTCTTAAATTTAGATTTAGCTCACAGGTCCAAAACATATTCCAAAGTAAGGCAGTGGATTCATTTTAATATGCAGCCCAAACCAAAATTACACATCAAAGTCTTTACAGGTGTTGGGAAGTGGTACACACAGACTACACAGACTGACATATAGTTGCAAGAGATGTCTCGACTCAGTTTGTGCTAATGAAATAAAATAAAAATTTAAAAAAAAATCTGGGTTTTGGAGTTTGAATGAGCTTAATCTGTTCCTCTGCTCTGCTTGAGGCTAGCAGCTCAAGGCTTCATTAGCTCCATAACACACAGAAATCCCAGATGGAGCCGTTGGTGGTTAAGTTGTGTTGAGAGTAATGCAGGCATGAGGTTTTTACAGAAAAAAACACATTTATGGTAAATGATTTAGGATACATGTTCTTTGATACTGACCAGCTTTTTAATGAGACTGTCATGTCCAAGCTGGACTCTTCTCCAGTGCATCGTTTAGAGCTGTTTTGTCAAAGCATGAGGTTTCCCTTCATGTCTGTGCCCTGATGCTCTGAGTTAGTGAGAGGGAACTGTTACTCCTGCTCTTGATGTGTCAGTGAGCATGTTTATTGTTTGAACGTGCATGTTTTAACCCAAGCAATGATTTTTTAAGTGCAAAAATATAACCAATTAGCACCAAGAGCAAACTTGGCAGTTTTCAGATCAACAGTCTAACCATTTTGTTTTTGGAGCCTAAACCCAAGCAGCGAGTGGGAAAACTCAAAAGGTGAAAAACACAAATGTCCTACTGGGACAGGAACAGCGACCTCCTGCCAAACAAACTGCAACCTTGGCACTAGATTATCTGACTGTAAGAGTTTTTAGGAGTTTGCCTTGCTAGTAACCCTGAAAGTAAATATAGTGTATAGAGTCTCATGACAATCTTACACACTGTCTGCAAGCTTTCCCAGCATACTGCAGCACTCTAGCCCTGGCTTTCTGAGAACAGGAAAGGATTAATCAAAACAGCCTCAGCAATATCTCATCAGTGATTAATTATATCTAACTCGGGCTCTCAAAATAATAGCCTACCTTGTTAATTTAGCAAGCACAATAGGGAACTGATACCTCCGTATTATTGCTTTTCATGGACACGCTCCCATTATTTTTATTTACAAGAGGGGGCTGAATAAGGATGCCCTGCCCTTTGGGCCAATAAATCCCATCATCTCTGTATGCAAAAAGTGAGGGAGTCAATAGGCTGTGTGCTGTTAGCTGTTGACTTGGTGATGAAATCAGAGAGGGGATTGTGCCATCCTCATCCTGACGACACTACAAGAAATAAGAGCAGCTCCTCGCGCAGTTAGGGTTTATTATATTGGCTTATTGTAAGACATGTTATATATTTGATTGCACGAGAAGCTGTCTAAAAAAAAGAAAAACTAAAGGAAACACATTTAAAAGTGTTTATGTGTCACACTGTCATGGCACACAGGGGTACGTGAACGTAACAGCAGTGGAAACAATAAGAGATGGTGTCACCTCGCTGCCCCATTTCCCCCTGCTTTTTTATTCAGATGTGATCACTTGTTGACAGAGAGGGGCTTAAAATGTTCTTGCTGGACTGACACCAGCGGGGTTTTTTCCCCTTTTTTTCCTTTCTTTTGCGCACTTCCCCCTCAGCACGCGGACAGTACAGGCTATGTGCCCGAGCGTGTCTTCCTCCCTCCTCCTGCCTGCCTCCCTGCATCTGACAGCGTCCCTCCCTCTTTCTCTCTCCTCCACCTCCCTCTCTCATTACGCCTTTCACCGGCAAAACTCCAACACACACATACACACACACATAAACACACAGACACACGCGCCACCTTTCCCTTAAACCGGGAAATAAACACGAAGCGACGGCAGGAGCAGGACCGAACTCCCCCGGCCCGCACCATCCATGGTCCTCCCCTGGATGTCTGTCTGACAGGAGGGTATGTTGACTATCTTCATCTTTTTTCTTTTTTTTTTTTAATTAGCACACTGTTGGTTTTTATTTGAATGTCGCGCTTTGCTGCTTCCTTCCTTTTCCACACGTAATTGTATGATCACGGCTTCTTGTTACGGTCTTTTTGTGCTGCAGTGGGGCGGGAGGGGACGGGGGCTTTTATCCAAGCTGCAGCTACTTCACGTAGAAGCGATCATTGTAGAAGGCGCACGGACTATGCCCGCTTGCCTGCGCCGTCCTCTGCCGAGGGATGAATAACATTGTGGGAATGGAGCAGGGGCAGGAGCGAGTTGTTTGCGCCCGCTGGTATCAGAGCTGCAAGCCTGCAGCCAGGCAGCCCCTCCCTCCCTCTCTCTCTTATATATACGTGATGTTTTCATCCTGAAGTTGAAAGTTGCTGCTTTAAGAACAAAATCGCCTTCTGTGTTTGTGTCTCAGCCTGTCAGGGCAAACTGGATCTTCTCTTGTTTAAGTCTGTCCGTTCTCAAATGCACCCATCAGCACTTATGCAACAGCCACCCTGACAAATGCACACACACACACACACACACACACACACACACACACACACACACACACACACACAAAGAGAGAGAGAGGAGTTACTTGCACAATGTTGCCTCCCATCAACACCTCTGGTTTGCCCACACAAAGCAGTTATATTTAGCTTCCAAAACAAAGTGGAGGGGGTGTACAGTGCATTTCATGCTGTAAAACCCACAGTGAGTGATTCTGTCAGTGCTGTGGCCTGAAACAGTGACTTTAGTTGAAAACTGTGAAGGCAGTTTGGCCGCAGAGGTGAACACTGAGGCAGGTCACATTATGGAAGTGACCTCCCCTTCGCCCCCCTGCCCTCTGGCTTTCACTAGTTATGTGGACTTGGTTGGAGAGTTGGAAGGACTTGCCTTCAGGATGCTTTAGTAGGAATCTTTCAGCATTTGCATGGCTTTCCCAAGGACATTTGATAGCTTTGATGTTTCATGCCGATTGAGTTGTTAACAGCTGATGCAAAGGGACATTTCCAAATGTTTATAACCTCTTCCTATTGATTTTGTCATCCTTAAATTTGTGCAAGTCAGACAGTCCCCTCTGCAGCGTTCTGGCCTGCTCCCTGCCCCCATACAGGTGTGCTTATGGCACTTTGTCAACGCATTTCTTCAGGCCGCACATGCACCGTCAGCCTCAGCTGGCAGGCCTGCTGTCACACCGCATCTATGTCGTTAACATCGGACACACTCCTGCTCCTGCTGTGTCAGCCTTGCCTAATCAGCCTGCCAGCCAGCCTCCCTCCGAGCATCACCTGATGCTTCTTCTCCTTCTTCTTCTTTTCCTTCACCAAACACCCCCACCCCCACGCCTCCTACCTGCAGGGGAGCCATTACCTCATCATCTCAGCACCAGTTTCTGCACTGCTAGCTCATCATTATTTTTGCAACAAATTGCGATCATACGAAGTTCAGACATGGGAAAGTGCTCCAAACTCGACGATTCTCTGTGGCTTGTCTTTTTTACTGTAGTGTACACACAAAGTTTCGCTACTGATGTGCACACGTTGGTGTTTGTGCGTGATGCTCGAGGGTACTGCTGGGATTTCACAGCCCAGCATGCTGCCTAACAACATTTGCAATTCAAATGAGTTTGTATGAGGCATCCGAAGCAGCCCTCCTCTCCTCTGTGTCTCTTTGGAGGCACTCGTGGATGAACTCAGCCATTTCTTATTTCAGTGTTAGGTCTCTGTTGGAAAAAGAGGGCAGTTACTTGCTTCTCAGAGCCACAGAGGAGGAATATTTTAAAGTAGCCGTCTTCCTTCAGCCGTGTTTTAGTTTGCATGTCCTTTAGCATTTGGTACAGGAACATGTAAGGCTGCATAATTATGCAGGGTCACCCTGATGTTACAAACATTAATAAACAAGGCACCAAGGCTGTGTGGGTCTGTGTGCGTGCGTGCGTGTCCTGCACTCTGGCTGTCATTGCTGTTGGCCTAGCTAAATGTTTTTTGACCCGTCGTGTTTTTGTAGCTTGGCCAGTGTGGTCACGTCTCTTCCTGCCTGCTGAACTCCAGGGACCAATCCCAGACACACACACGCACAGAAATGTATTTGCACTTCTGTGTTTGTGTAGACTACCCTGATCCCGACCCTACCCGTCTCATCTAAATGCCTCCTTCTCTAACCTTCAGTGTTATAATCTTCACAAGCATGGATGCATCAACTTTCAGTGTAACAGCATCGATATTTGTGGCTGTGATTCTTTGAGCTGTTCAGTGTTTGCATTCTGTAGATGCTTCTCTGTGTAGTTGTTTTCACCAATAGTGGGGCTGCATTCAAATGGCATTTCCCCCACAAGGGCGCACAACGTATGCATGCGCAAGACGTGATGTGGAAGACAAAAGTTTGTGTGTTCATAGATTACGGATCTGATCATTAGTTATCATTTAATAATAATAATAATAATGAATAATAATAATGGATTGCATTTATATAGCACTTTTCGGGGGCCCTCAAAGCGCTTTACAATTCCACTATTCATTCACTCTCACATTCACACACTGGTGGAGGCAGCTACAGTTGTAGCCACAACTGCCCTGGGACAGACTGACAGGGGCAATCAGTCAGCCTCGCTGACTGATATGGCAGCAAGGCTGCCATATCGCGCCATCGGCCCCTCTGGCCAACACCAGTAGGCGGTAGGTGAAGTAAATGGTAAAATGGTAAATGGCCTGTATTTATATAGCGCTTTACTAGTCCCTAAGGACCCCAAAGCGCTTTACACATCCAGTCATCCACACATTCACGCAGACATTCACACACTGGCGATGGCAAGCTACGTTGTAGCCACAGCCACCCTGGGGCGCACTGACAGAGGCGAGGCTGCCGGACACTGGCGCCACCGGCCTCTCTGACCACCACCAGTAGGCAACGGGTGAAGTGTCTTGCCCAAGGACGCAACGACCGAGACTGTCTGAGCCGGGGCTCGAACCGGCAACCTTCCGGTTGCAGGACGAACTGCCAACTCTTTGAGCCACGCTTTACCACAAGCATGACTGTCATTATTAAAAAAAAAAAAAAAAGCTGCACAAAGAGTCGTCTCAGTCCTCATTTGGAGACATTTGTGCCTTTCTCATTATGAAAAGATTTGCTGCACCCACAAGTAAAAGCAAATAAGCTGAGATTGAAATGTAAAAGCATTGCTGTTGTGATTCATTATTACAAAATAATAAAGTTAATGAAAACAAAATATTCAAACCAGAAGCAGCAAATGGAAAGCGGTGCTAACTCTCCTATGTTTTCAGACATGGAGTAGTGTAGTGAGGAGTAGCACCACTAGTCATGCTAGTCATGCTTCCTATCAGTGAGTCTGCAAGGGTTCAAGTGATGCAAATTCCATCATCAGAGGATGTGTAAGATGTTCTATATAGAACCATGATGACAGTGTTTCAAGAGCGATATTGATGGTTAGCGATGTTATTTTTCTTTTACACACAAACATCAAAACACATTTTCCTAGCATTTATTTTGTGTAGTTATTTATTTACTAATTTACGCACATTTACTGTGCTCGGATTAGCTCGTTGTTGTTTGTAGGGAACAGGGAGTACCCACTGGTGGACAAAATATGCAATGTCAACACTCAGACCATGGTTGAAGGGTGTTTCTTCAGTTTCTTCTTTGCGTTTTACATTTTCATTTATCAGTCACCCAGATCAGCAAATAGCTTTAATCAGATGATAATACCCCATAAATCAGTTGGGCGATAGTTCTCTTGAAGATTAAGAATGGTGAAAATGCCACGTATCCCTCAGAGTTTTATTAAGTGCAGTTTGATGTTCTCCTGCACAATTTCTGAACGTTGGTCTGACAGTTACTTTGTAACTACTTAGTTCAGAGCAGCTGTCAATCACTGCTGTCAGTCGTGACAACATCAGATGCTTTGTAATATCAAATAAATGATGCAAAGTAAAATTTGACATGAAGTATATAATAAGAAGCCGTTAATTTGCAGTGTTTTCGATTTGGATTCTATTGTGGTTAAAGTAGTCTGGCAGGAGCTCACGTGCAAGCTACAAATTATTGGTTGAAATGTGCTTTCGAGCAACAATGTTAAATGGGAAATAGTATGTGACAAACATTGAATCAGTAATGCCATCTTCCTCTTCAGTGAGTCTCTGTACTCCAACTCCAAGGTCGTGGACTGCAGCTGCCTCTCAGCGAGTGCACCATAGTGGCACATTAAGCCATTCCCCACCTGCTAGATTGAGTGAGTGGCCATGCAGCTCACAGCTGATCTCCAGGTCAGAGCGACGTCTAGCATTCTCACGTCCACGGGTTATCAGACAGGAGAAGGATATCAAGGACCACCTGAATAGGTAAATGGTTAGGAGTGACTGAACTTTCAAAATAAGAGCACACAACTGTCTACTAGTGACTCTATAGTGTTGTTCTTTCAGGCAGATGAAAGAAAAAAAAGCCTAAAGGCTGCTAAAAAATCCAAGGAGAGATCTATAATAACGTGAATCTGATATGTAAGAGATCATGTTTGGGGATTTATTTTCTCATGTCTCCTCGGCTAAAGAGAGGTATTTATGACCTATAATACAACCAGCCACAAGGGGCACAATCAAGATACTTTGGCTTTGCTACTGGGAGGCTGTCATTTTTGTCCAATCTCAAGCCTATGCTGACTAGAATGCTGACTACTTTTACATGCAAATCGAGCATAGCCTACACACCGTGTGTCTAATGCCTGATACCTGATAAGAGATGAGTAGTGCTGTGTTACTGATTGTGGGCTGATACAGCTGTAATTTTAGAGGTAAAGCAGTAGCCGCAGCACTCTGCAGATTTGTGTTTGTTTAGCCAATATGCACAGAGAGGGAATCTTTTCCTGTTTTACACACTCCTTTGTCAGCTTGATTTGGGGGAAAAAAAAAACAAAAGAGGATAACACAACATTACTGCCACTGAGTCTGACAACATAATTGCAGTGGTTGCGTGATTTGTTTTTTTAATGGGGATCGAATTAAGCCTCAGCAGATTGTAGCGTCCACTGCAGTCCTGTCAGAATATTATTAGGGTTCAGGCTGGAACATCATTGTTTCACAGTCTGTCTCGGGGTTGCCAGCAGCAATGTCGACACTTATTTGGTCGTCCCCCGTCTTTATGTCACAGGTCTCATTTTAAGCCAGTTATATCCTGCTGCTGTCTGTCTGATCCAGCCAGCGTTTTTTAGCTTTCTACAGCTTCTAGCGATTTATTTCCTTCTTCCAGTTGCATCATTCTGTTGCCCTCAGATGTGAGAATAGAGAAGGAGGAGCTATTTCATGCTGTAAGACAGTTTTATGTTGCTCTTCTGTTTCCCACCTTCGGTCACATGTGTCCTCCCTCCCCGGCGATGAGAAGCAGGGGGGGGAGCAGCTGTGGCTCAGCTCGCCTCAGCCTCATGATTACAGTGACTCAGCAGGTTGTCCTTCTTTTTGCTCCTTTTCCTCCTCTTCTTTGCATACCCGCGCTCGTCTCCCTCGATCCCTCTTCGCTGCCGCCTCCCTCGAACAAATCCCCTGCCTCTGAAGGATGAGACTCATCATGTTGTTGTCTGGCTTTGATCTGGCTCACGATATCCCATAATGCTCCTTTTTCTTGCCTCCCCACAGTAAAGGAAAAATATATTTTACAGGCAAAGTTGGTTCACGCGGGGCGGTGAACAGCAGCTGCTTCTTTTCAGGTTGATTATTCCGCCTTCGCTGAGGTCTGCTGTGGAAATACTTTTATCCAGCTATTTTGGCCTCTTCCAGCAGCTATTGTTTCCTTTTGGCCGCTTCACCTAATTAGAGCTGTTGCATTCAACAGTTGTGGAGGAAGGCTAATTCCGCTGTTGATCTTTGTTCATTTCTCCCTGTGATTGCTGAGCGGGATCGTCTGAGTTTTCCGCGTAAAAATCCGGTGAAACGAGAAAAAAATAGTCGGTGCCAAGGTCGATCTCTGTGCAAACTGTTAATAAATTCATAAATCAAGACCTAAAAAGAGGATTAGGCGAGATTAGGGTTGCAAAAAGTAAAAAAAGAATCACAACAATAGCCTGCTTACTGCTGATTAGCAAAATACAGATGAGGCAATTTGCATAAAATAATTTTCGAGCATGATTAAGTTGCACGTTGCAGGTAAAGTAAGGCTGCACTTGGCCCAAGTGCTCAGTGATTAAAATGTTGCTGCTGCTGCTGCTGCGTGGTTAACGAGATACACAGCTCAGCTAAGGACAGTAGGTACACTGTGATCTCTACATTATATTTTACTGGTAATTAAACTGAAGAGGATTGTGAACCAAATGCCTTGTGAAGTAGGTGGGTGTAGTCTGCAGGCAGGCTGTGTTTGGCTGTCTTCTTGCTTCTCACCCAGTGGTCCTCCGTGCTGGAAAAGATGTTTATTGAGGGTCTTGCTGCTGCTGTTTGTTGCAGTGGTCTGTGGAGGAGTACAGTAGGCGCACCTACGACTCCCACTGCCTTCGGGCCCATTGTGTGGCTTTTAAACTGGTCGGACAGGTCGGAAGGCAGATCCAGGCACAGTCATTACTCTGCACTGTGTACAGTCATGCTTGCTTACAGAGTGTGTGTTTACACTTCTCAGTTTATGCTGCGGAAACACGTGACGCACTTGTGTGTGTTTTTCTCAGTTGTTCATACGTTTGTTGCACCGACTTGTTTGTGTTGCTGCGTTTGGAGCTTCGTGAAGGATCAACTGTACTGCGCTGTACACACAGAGAAAATCTGTGGCAAAGCATGCAAGCTGTGTACTTACTCATACATCAAATCCTATTCATGACGTCATCTTTTTTTATATCACAACCAAGAAACCTCTTCAGCTTCACATATTTTCTTCTGTCACAAATCCTTTTTTACCTAATGGACTTTTTGTAGAGTCCATTCGGTAGCTGTGTCGTGTGATTAATCATGCCAAATTATTGGTATTGGCTCATGTTAGTCCCGTTTAACCTCTCACGTCAATTGTAAACTGGCTAAATGTTTAGAAATGGTATCATGACAAGCTAAAACACTGACAAGCTAAAACTGTCAGAACTTGGCATGAATGATAAATATGTAACAAAAATATTAGTATCTGAATTGGCTATTGGCCAAATGCACTGCTTAAATGAAGTGAAAGGATTTCCTTTCATGTTAATCAGAGCCTATCATCAAGTTAGTTAACTTTCTGTGATATTGATCTGGTCAGTCAGCACGTGGCAGACGTGAAAGGAGCCGTGGAGAACGTTATGCTGCCTGTAACATCATTTAGCATGACCAGTGTGGTGTTGGGTCAGTGATGGTCAGGGGAGACCTTTTCAAAGGACGGACAGAGAGAAGTCTACGGTCTAGGCAATGGCACTGACTGCCATTAGGTCAGAATTTACACTGGTCCTGGGTTCCTTCTGGTGCACGACAAAGCCCAGCCTATTGCAAGAACGTGCAGGCAGCTCTTAGAGGATGAAGGAATTGATACCATTGAATGAATAGACTGTGTAACTTTACTGACTTAGTCTGTGACTGAATCAGCACAAGTAGTAACCTACCTACCAGGAACCTGCTGGATGCTAAAAGGCTAAACAGCCCAGAATGTGACAATCATACGGTCAGATGGTGAGGTTTTCCTTTTTATTATTTCTTCTTGAACTTTCAATCAGAACTTTGAGCTATTAAACATGAAACTAAAGGCACCGAAGGACTCAGACTACTTGAAATTTGAACATCTATACTTTCATCTGCAAAGGAAGACTTTGTGATAAAATGGAAAGCTATAAAACAACTCTAAATGGACCGTATGATTAAATTGTTTGGCCATCAGTCATATATATTTTACATTATTTTTGTCAGTTTGCTACAAAATGTGGAAACTTTGTATTTACGTTACAAAGCGTACCATATTTTAAATTACTCAATGCATGAGTCACATCTTCCACGCAGCCATCAGTAACAGTAACTTATGCACATAATAAAATGATCGGCTTTTAGACTTAAAATGTAGTTATGATAGAGAATCCATCACAGTGAGTTTTGTGACTGTGAGCTTAAGTATGACTGCCTTGTGGCATGCAGTGGGAATAAATGAATAGATAAGTGCAGTTTGTATTGACTGTACTGTGAAGCTGCACTGACGGATGTAGCAGACTCCTAGTAGGTACAGAAGTTGTGCAGATCTTCAGAGCAAATCCATTAAGAGTTTTGATTTTTCTTAAAGCAAGAGTAAACACCAGCCTACACTGAGACATGCAGGCACTTCATATGGTCTGTCTACTGCTTTCCTGACACATTTAAACAGGCAAGGATTTTGATCTCTTTGAAAAAAATTGCACAAAAAAGTTGACACACATTTTTTAGTCACTTAAATACATAAAAAGGCAAAAAAGACCAGTAGCTACAGCAAAAGACACAAAAAGAAATCTCCAAAAGCCCTAAAACATGCCAGGATCTACATGTAACTCTTGCAGCAGTTGGTATCAAAGTGTAAACGACTGCTCAGATTTGATCTGTGTGGCGAGCCAGCAGTCATAGCTGTTCAAATGAAAGAAATCTCAAAATATAGTTGTTTGACCACAGTAATAATAGGCCGTGTTTGCACAGAGGAAATATAGCTTTCCAGGAGAAGGAACTCATGATAACCGTGAAACATGGAGGTGGGAGCGGTCCAGTCAAACACTGGGAGCGAGATGCGATGAGCTATGCATCAGATCAGAAAGTGCTTAGACCTTTCAACAGGAAGATGATCCAGACCGCACTAACCCGTCGAGGAGTGGCTCTAAAAGAAGAAATGGAAGCTAATGGAAAGGCTCAAAGCCCTGATTAGAATTGATCATTGGGTGGAGACATACAGTAAAACCCTTAAACATCTGTGAACTGATAGAATTATACATGGAAAAAAGTTACAGGTTATGAAAAATTTTAGCTTTTTCTGTTAAAGGGGGGTCAAGCGTGTTGCTACTTTTCCCGCAAAAGAATAAGATATGATATTAATTTGCTGTTGAACGACGTACAGAAAAGCACGTTTTCCTTATGACTGTTTTCAAGCACACCTTTACAGGTAGGTATTGTTTCAAAGAGGATCAAGTGTCTACTTGCACAACTGTGCTGAAAAAGTGGATACATTCACCTTAAGTGTTGGCAGTGCTTACTTTGAGCTTTTGCTTTATCTCCCACCCACCTTTTTTTATACAGGTGAAACACGTTTCTGCACATACTGTGAGGATTTATGAGTCACAGTGTTCATTTTATGACTGCTTTACCTTCTCTTTGTATTCTGACATTACTTTGTAATGCAGTTGTTGATTAATTCAGTCCAGATGTTTAGTCTGAACTTTATTCTAGATTGTTATGTAACCAACAGATAACTTAGACAATAGCTATATAATAATATTCTGTAATGCTTTTAATATTTTATTCATAACAAGGTAATCGTACAGTTGAACATGAATAAAATTTCATGCACTGATGTGAATGAAACAAAAATAAAAAAAGCTGGATGGGGTATTGTTGTCTAACGGGCAGCAGTACTGGAGGAGGAGAGTTAACATAGCATGGAAAAATGCTAACAGCAAAGATATTTCACCTGTGCTGCACCGGGAGTTCTTCTTTGTCACGTTTGATTTTTTACTTCATCACAAACTGCCGTTTATCTGGTTGCGGCACAAAGCCGCCCCTCACTGAGCCTAGCGAGGTGTCATTGTGTTAAAAGGGAGTTTTTCCTTCCCACTTTCGCCAAGTGTTTTGCTCACATGGGGTCATCTGATTATTTTAGAATCTTTACCTTACAGTATAAATGCATGCATAAATTGCCAATATATAAATAAAAATTGAATTGAAATTGAGGGCTGACATGCTTTCTCTCACTGTGTTCAATCTTATACTTGTCAGGAAACCTACATTTTTGGCTACAAGAAACGAGGAGGTAGTGTGACCGTAAATATGTGCACTAATGACTGTCACACTAAGCTAAAATGATAAAGGTTCTAATAAGTTTGTTGAATGACATGAATATACTTTTTCTTTATCTTGAGCCTGTTGTCATTTTTTGTGAAAAATTCACTAAAATTATATTCCTGCGTATACTTACATGCTACATTCTTTACTTTTGGTTTGAGTAAAGAAACACGAAACTGATGTCTCCATTCAGTCTCATCATTACAGTATAAATTATTAACACTGGTGTCGTACAGGAACAGGAACAAGTCAATTTTTACTTAAAGATTCTTTAAGCTCAGGGTTAGCTTAATTAATTACCTACTTAAGCTAATTTCTAGCTTTGAAGTTTTAGCTCTTAGTGAGGTAACTGTAAACTTCTTCTATTACTTCTGCCTGTCCAACATTGCTGACTTGAGTGCTTGTTCTTTAATGTAGTTTCCTGTCTTGTTCCTTGGTGTGCTAGCATGGCTCGCACTTCTTTAATAATGTTGTTGATTTATAATCAGCGGGCGCTCCAGTCTGCAGTGGGCCTATCTCTGCAGCAGTTATCCGTGTCCGTCGGTGCCAAACTCAGAGTAGAGCAACTACTCCTTGTCATTCTGTTCAACAGCAGCGTTTTGTAAAGGAAATGAAATGTTGTTGTATTTTAGGGTGGTCCACTCCTGCTTGAAACTGCTGTGCGTTGGCTTTTGATCACTCATGCATTTGTATCGTTATCTCTCCCCGCACAGCACTCTCACTTCTCTCCCCCACCTGCACTCATAAAGTTGTAAGGCTGTTCCTCAGTAATGGAAACCTCTCACTGTTTTGGCATCAGCAGCTCCCTCTGTGATAGTCAGAAAGTGTTTTTTATATAACTGGAGGCTTTTCTTTCATTCTTCCACAGTTTCAGAGCTTTTTGTTGTTGTTGTTTTTTTTGCTGGCATAATGCGTTTGACTCTGCACGTACTGATCATTCATGGATTCTTTGTCATCCATCGATTTATTTTCCCTCTGTTGTTTTTATGTTGGCAGCGGTAATGAGAGGCTCGTTTATAATTGATGCTATGTTCAATGTCCCTTTGGTAGCAGTTTTCATGCTGCAATCTCACCAGGCACTTCTATGCCAACAACACGCACAGCCCTGCCAAAAACTCCGGTGTACAGATTAAGACGATTGGTGTTGGCTTTCAGCTGCCATTTAGCAAACCACACTCTACTGTCTGCAAAGTAGCAGTCTTTAGCAAAACGATGATTCTGCCTAAAAAAGTTTTAAAGACAAGTCTAAAATGTGTGCCTGTATCTCTGTGCCTGTCCCTGTCTATACTTAAACAAATAGCACTGAGCGCCTTGTTCAGCATCTTTACAAACCTTCTGACACTGACACCAATAACACAGAGGAGTGCTGTAGTTTCCTTTCAGCCTTAAGACTGATCCTAATAAGGAGATGAATGGCTCTATACAAACAGTAGAGTTGAGCTGGGGACTGGATGTATGCCCACTGGTTCTCGCTTTTTCTGGGTGAAATTCCTTTTTCAGTCCCTGCTGATCTTGTGGCCCTCGACTGAAATGGTCACTGCTCAGTGTAAGTGTGAACAGAGGGGAAAGCTACCGTAGCACCTGGGCTGGACAAGGTTAACAACCCGAACAGTGCACATGAGGGAGGCAGTGCTCAAACCGGTGACCATGGCACAGTATCATCCCTGCAGGTGTTTCTTGCAGATAGACTGATGGGATTGATTGAACAATCATTTTCAGGACTTGTTAAGCTTGTTAAATATAGTATTAGTATTTGTGGCAGTACTTAGAAGTCATCATTGTCCACAGTGTAAAAAATGGGCCATAATGATCATCTATAATGCTGTTTATTGATCATACAAATTCAGTATTGTTAAAATCAGAAATATTCAAATTCACTAATGTGGTTCATTTTTGTACCACAGAAATTATGTATAAAAGAATAAAGAACCCACTTTCCAACAATATTCTTAAATCATTTTCTAAAAGTGATGGGGAATACAATTTAACGGGGGACATATTTGTTTTTTCCATCACACACATATATATATATACATACCCTTTTTGGAATTGTATATTTAAAGAAAGTATAGTATAGTATACAAATCAATGAACTGTCTTTCTGGATAGCGTAAGATTGTATTAGATAGAATAAAGTTAAGATGAATGCTCGGCTCATGGCAAAGAGAGATGCCAGTTTTGCTGAAAAGCACAAACCACATTGTGTTTGTTTACGTTAGAAAATATGTTTTTCAAGTTCTAATGACTCTCTCTTTAGATTACCTAATGATGCACAGTTCCACGGGGAATATGTAGCATGTCATTTCCTAACAGACTAACACTGCACAGGGATTTGATTTCATGGCTTTAAATTAAAAAGGGTAAAATTAATCAATTAAACCATACCCCCCACTCCTTTGAAAGGTTTGTTTTGCCAGCTGATATCAGTACTGATAACTAACTCTATTTAGAAATGTGAGATAAGAAAGTAAAAATGCTGTTTTTAAATAGTTTTACAGTCTTAAGTAATCTTACGTAATCCTCCACAGTACAGTTAGTTCTGTGCTTAACCCTCTGCCCCCTGCTTTATCTATCCTGCACTGTATGACACCTTCCCTAAAATTGTTTTTTTGATAAGATCTCACCTCTTAGAATTAAGGCCACTTTTTGCAATAATGATCCATCCTGTACTGGACCACTCTGAGCCTGTCTCACTTTCAGTCCTAAGTAATATAATTTATAAGTCAACAACTATTACGCATAAATCAGTTTTCCTCTCATCTGTTTTAACAGGTGTCTACATAAGAGGGCCATCAATTTGAACAATTATAAATACTTGTTTAGTGACAGGGACAGTGCCAGCCTACTCTCTCAACATGCAACAGTCCTCTCATAAGGACAACACATTTTGACCTTATAGAGCCATCATATTTTACCCAGCTCTTTCTTTCTAAAGTACTGGACAATGGATGTCACTGGTTTATTTAGTACAGTGGAGCACAAATCAGCCTTGAGTGATGTAATTGTATTTCTGCCATTATTTGGTTCAAGTCTTACCTTACTCATGGCTCCTTTTTGTCAGCATTCACATCTACTCTCCTAACAGCACCTTCTCCTTAACCTGCGGTGTACCTCAAGGTTTAATTCTGGGTCCAGTTTTGTTTTCACTGTATAAACTATCATTTTGGACTATATTCAAAAAACGTTGTGCTGCTTACAACTTTTATGCTACCTGCCACTTAAACCAGACACCAGCTTCTCAGGCAGGTTGTTAAACTGTTGTTCAGCTGAGGTTAAAACTTGGCTCTCACAATATATCCTTTACATGTATCAAAACAAAAATGAAGCTTTAGTGATTCAGTTCAGACAGTTAATTGTAGCAAAACTCAGATCTTATTTTTTACATTTTAAACCTCAGGTAAAGGGTATCAGTGTTTTTTTTTTATTCCTTTTTAAAAATTTGACTTACAGATCAAATCAGTGACTACAGCCTTTCAGGTTTTTGTCTGTTAACAACCTTGGAAACGTCATTCATGCTTTTATTAACTTACTGCAATTTGTTAAATGTTGGACTGAGCAAAGCACTAATATTACACTTACAGTTGATTTAAAATGCTGAATGGTGCATGGAAGCATGATCATAGTTTGCCTCTTTATGAAGTATAGGATCGATTTGAAAATGTTGTTGATCACATGTATGGGCTTGCTCTGCTCTATCCATCATTGTATTCCTATTTTCAGTCCTATGAAGAAAATTCCAGGCATCCTCAGTTCCAAACCTCTGGAATTCCTTCACTCTTCACATTAGGTTATCTACCTTTGCTATCAGCATTCAGAGCCCTCACTGGCCTTTTCAGTTTCTATTTCACTCTCTGTGTCATTTTCCCCAGTGTATTTTTTGTTTCACTTTTAAAATATTTTTTACATTATTACTTTTATTGGTAGTGCATTATTTGTTAAATGATGATGATGATGATGTGCAGCACTTTGGTCAATAACTGTTGTGTTGAATTTTGCTATATAAACACATTTATCGACTTGACAACCACAAAGTACGTAGTTCTCGTAACGGACGGGAATACAATATAGTCCTAGTGGATTTTGTTACAGATTGTCAGTGTAGCAGCAGGGGATTGGCACTGACTGAGATGCTGTTTGTACGAATGAATATTATGTGTGAAGGAAAATAGAGAAGGAAAAAAAATATATATATAGGATGTGTAAAGATGCCCCTGAGGGGAACATCAAGAAGGGGGACCGGAGGGTGTGTTCCAACTACAGGGGGATCACACTCCTCAGCCTCCCCGGGAAAGTCTATGCCAGGGTGCTGGAAAGGAGAGTTCGTCCGCTAGTCGAACCTCTGATGCAGGAGGAACAATGCGGTTTTCGTCCTGGTCGCGGAACACTGGACAAGCTCTTCATCCTCTCGAGGATACTTGAGGGTGCATGGGAGTTTGCCCAACCAGTCTACATGTGTTTTGTGGACTTGGAGAAGGCATTCGACCGTGTCCCTCGGGGTGTCCTGTGGGAGGTGTTGCGGGACTATGGGGTGTCTGGCCCATTGCTACGGGCCATTCGATCCCTATACAACCGTTGCAAGAGCTTGGTTCGCATTGCCGGCAATAAGTCGGACTCGTTCCCGGTGGGTGATTGGCTCCGCCAGGGCTGCCCTTTGTCACCGGTTCTGTTCATAATTTTTATGGACAGGATTTCTAGGCGCAGCCAAGTGGCGGAGGGCTTTCGCTTTGGTGGCCTCAGGATCTCATCTCTGATCTTTGCGGATGATGTGGTTCTGTTGGCTTCATCGGGTGAGGGCCTCCAGCTCGCACTGGAGCGGTTCGCAGCCGAGTGTGAAGCAGCGGGAATGAGGATCAGCACCTCCAAATCTGAGGCCATGGTTCTCAGCCGGAAAAGGGTGGAGTGCCCACTCCGGGTCGGGGATGAGGTCCTGCCCCAAGTGGAGGAGTTCAAGTATCTCGGGGTCTTGTTCGCGAGTGATGGGAGAAGGGAGCCGGAGATCGACAGACGGATTGGGGCTGCAGCTGCAGTAATGCAAACGCTGCACCGGTCCGTCGTGGTGAAGAGGGAGCTGAGTGTAAAAGCGAAGCTCTCAATTTACCGGTCGATCTACGTCCCTACCCTCACCTATGGCCACGAGCTGTGGGTAGTGACCGAAAGGACGAGATCGTGGATACAAGCGGCGGAAATGAGCTTCCTCCGAAGGGTGGCTGGCATCTCCCTTAGAGATAGGGTGAGAAGTTCGGCCATCCGGGAGGGGCTCAGAGTAGAGTCGCTGCTGCTCCACATCGAAAGGAGCCAGCTGAGGTGGTTTGGGCATCTAACAAGGATGCCTCTTGGGCGCCTCCTGGGTGAGGCGTTCCAGGCATGTCCCACCGGGAGGAGGCCCCGGGGCAGACCCAGGACACGCTGGAGAGATTATATCTCTCGGCTGGCCTGGGAACGCCTTGGTGTTCCCCCGGATGAGCTGGAGGAGGTGGCTGGGGAGAGGGAGGTCTGGGCCTCTTTGCTTAGGCTGCTGCCCCCGCGACCCGGCCCCGGATAAAGCGGATGAAGATGGATTGATGGATGGAAAGATGCCCCTGAGACAATCCAGATACAAAACATCAGGGTGCAAGATGCTAGCTGGCAGGGCATACATGGAACGCCATAACCAAGTAACCGACATAGTGTACAGGAACATCTGTGCCGAGTGTAACCTGGAAGTCTGAGGTCAAAATGGGAGACGCCTCCAAGGGTGGTGGAGAATGACCGAGCTAAGATCTTGTGGGACTTCCAGATACAGATGGACAACATAATGGTGGACGGCCGTAGCGATCGATGTAGCGGTTCCAAATGACACCAACATCAGGAAGAAGGAACACGAGAAGCTGGAGAAATACCAAGGGCTCAGAGAAGAGCTCGAGAAGATGTGGAGGGTGAAGGTAACGGTGGTCCCCATGGTAATCGGAGCACTATGTGCAGTGACTCCCAAGCTAGGTGAGTGGCTCCTGCAGATCCCGGGAATAACATTGGAGATCTTTGTCCAAAAGAGCGCAGTCCTCGGAACAGCTAAGATACTGCGCAGGACCCTCAAGCTCCCAGGCCTCTGGTAGAAGCCCTGAGTTTGAAGGATAGACTGCCCACAGGGGCGAGCGGGGAATTTTATTTTTGTTAATATTTGTTGATTATTTTGGAATTGATTTCAGCTGCAGAGAGAGAAACACTTCAGTGCTTCATTCTAAGACTAAATGGTTCCTTAATCCTCCAGACTGGAAAGGAGCATCAGTGTTTTTCAGATAAGGTTTGTTTCTTCTACGTTTTTGTTAAAGCTGGCAGGTGTTTTATTTGAACTTCCACTTACTTGCAAATGTGGAAAAAGATAAGAAGAGAAGAGGAAGCGGTGGAAATTGTTAGTGTAGAGGAATAAAAACCAGAGATATCGCCAGGTTATTGTCTTTGCTCCAATTTATTTCTCTGAACTGAGTGCTCACTCCACACATGAGTGCTCACTGTGGTTTGCATGTTGCATAACAGATGTGGGAGTGAAGCAGTGCACCGTCACAACATTGCTAGAATTATATGTGTTTTTTTGTTCCTTGGTAACAGGCGCTGTTGCTTTTTACCAGCATATCCACATATTTAGTCCCTTACTTGTTTACAATGAGAACAAATCAGGCGTGACTTTTTTTCCCTCCAAAATATAAAATTACTCTCCCCCACAGGGCAGGCTTTACTCAGAATGAAACTCCTCGGAGCTGATCGGGAAACAGCAGCAAACGACGTAAATCGAGGGTTTAATTTAATCTGACACCTCTTATTAACAGCTTCTTTCAGCTTTGACAGAGCAGCCCAGGCTAATGTTTGTTTAGCGATTTGGACAGCATTTAAGGCTGATAAGTCAGTGCTTCTGGTCACTTACTGTTCATTTTGGGAGCTGCTTGATAAGGCTTATTCTGTGTCTGGAGAAGTACTGCTAACCATTAGTCAAGTTAATTCTACTTTGCTTGTTAACAGCGAGTTGACAGCATCCTGATTTGAGCCACTAGCTGTCTGTCAGTGTCACTGATTAGTTTTCAAGCCTGTAGCCTGTAGTTTCAGGAGCTTTTCTCAAGAAGCCAGTCATCACTCACCAGAAGAAGTAGATTAGTTTCCCAAACCGTAGAATTAGTGTGACAACAAGCTTGGACTATCACTCACACCTCTGAAGAAATACAGAAAAATATGATCAATTTATCTACAAAATGTATTTTTACACTTGTATATCAAGTTTCTTCACCCCTAATGGGAGAGGTATGGCAGAAACATCATAAATGTGGAGAGCACAGCAATGTTCCTCAGCTTATTAATACACCAACTACACACATGTGCAAAACCTTTTCCACCGAAGAGCCGTGGTTTCTTCCACCTATAAAAGTATGGGGCGTTGTGTCTAGAGGTGGGAATCACCATACATCCCTCGATACGATATTATCACAATACTTAACGCACGATACGATATTATTGCAATTTTTTAAATATTTTGCAATATTCAGATTCTGTACATAAGGTAAACTTTATCAATATTCATTTTATCTAATATCAAAGTGTCACACTCAGTCTTTCTCTCATTTCAGTTTTATTGTTGACAAACTGAACGGTTTGTATTACAGTCTAGTCCAACTTAACTGAACGCAACCATCTGGTACAATTGTAGCTATTCTGAACTATGCAATTTGTGAAAACTATGCAGCCCATTTAGCAACTGAAGAATTTGAAAGTAAATTAAAACAAAATATAATTTTACATTAAATAAAAACGTTTTAAACTTAATTAAAATAAAACATGTTTATTGCTGCCAAAAAAAAGTTAAACACATTTGGACAGTGAAGGAATGTCAGGATTCTTGCTCAGAAAAAGGAGCAACATTCTCTGAATTTGTAACAAAATATCGATTTCTGCTGTCCCTGTATCGATACATTATTAGCAAACAAAATATCACGATACTACACAGTATCGATTTTTTCCCCCACCCCTAGTTGTGTCCTCGTTTAGTATCCTCTCAAACATGAATGCATAACTAAGAGCAAGTTGGATTATATTAGCATAAATGAGGAAATAGTTCATCGTGCTCTGTCCAGCTGCAGCATTTTGATTAATTGCCATTAATTATGATTGCTTATGATTAAGTACAAATAAATAAAATTACAGTTACAATGAATTACAATTTGGAAGTCAAAAAAATGAGATGAGGTTACTGCTCATTAACTTTTTAGCAATGTGCTTAACGGACTATTAAGCAATTTAAATATCACACCACGGTGTAAAAAAGGATCATATTGTGTCGTTTCCCACAGAATTAGACCGTATTTGTCTCTGCAGTGTGAAAGGAGGGCCTTCAATATTTTCTTGAACAACCTGCACTTATATATGGAACGCCATAACCAAGTGGCTGGCATAGTATACAGGAACATCTATGCCGTGTTTGGCTTGGAAGTCCGGATGTCAAAATGGGACACAGACACTGGCATGGTTGAGAATGACTGAACTGAGATCCTGTGGGATCTCCACATACAGGCTGACTAACTGGTGATGGCTAACCAACCGGACATAATATTGGTGGACAAGCAGAGGAAGATGGCTGTAGTGATACATGTAGCTATACAAAGCAATAGCAGCATCAGGAAGAAGGAAAACATGAAGCTGGAGAAATACCAACGGCTGAGAGAGGAGCTCGAGAAGATGTGGAGGGTGAAGGAAACAGTGGTGCAGGTGCTAATATGAGCACTCGGGGGACTGACCCCGAAACTGGGCAAGTGGTTTCCGGCGGATCCCAGGAACAACATCCAAGATCTCTGTCCAGAAGATACAGCGCAGGACCCTCAAGCTCCCAGGTCTCTGATAGAGGAGCTGAGCTCCACAGATAGCTGCTAGAAAACATGTTCTCATCCCAACGCGTAACATACCGACGAATGTGACGCGTTTGGAGGCGCAAGATCTGGTTGGAATGAATCTATAAATGTGTCTCACATTCTGATCCTGAATCACTTTGGAAAACACTTTGGTTATGGTTAAGATTAAGGTTAAGGTTAGGGCTGGAATGTATGGCTGGAGCCTCTGCTCCAAGTGTGTGTTACTGACATGAGCAGCATTATATGGGATTCAATATAACGCAGAGCGTTTCTTAGGGACATGGAAGGGTACTTTTTACATTACTATGAGACGCCTAGGGGCGTGACAAATCGTCGCTATGTTACATGTTGGGAATGATAATGCTCTGTGCTAGCAGGGCGAATTGATTATTAAAGATAACCCAAGTAAATACGATGGAGTTTTAAAATAATAATTTAATTTCTTAACGGAAAAAAGATGATCTAAACCTAGTTGTGAAAAAAATAATTGTCCCCTAAAGTAGTTCTTGTGCCACCCTTGGCAGCAAGAACGACTGTCAAGCTTTTTCTACAGCTAGCACTAGGTCTACACAATACACACTGACACACACCTTTGGGTGTTACGAAGCTAAATTCTTGCACTAGATTCTTCATGCAGATGCCAGTTTCATCACCTAGTGCTCATATTGCTAAACTCATATATCAGTCTGGGTGTACAGAACAGCAGGCCAGTTGTATTTTCATTTTTGGTTAAAGCTTTACAATATGTGATTAATGAGACATATGTCTTTATCACATATATGGGGCTGTATATAGTTAAGTGTTAATAAGGGTCTAATCCAGGTGTGCGCGATCTCAGTCCACGAGGGCCGGTGTCCCTGCAGGTTTTAGATGTGTCCTCGAACCAACACAGCAGATTTAAATGGCTAAATTAGCTCCTCAACATGTCCTGAAGTTCTCCAGAGGCCTGATAATGAACTAATCCTGTGATTCAGGTGTGTTGACCCAAGGTGAGATCTAAAACCTGCAGGGACACCGGCCCTTGGGGACTGAGATTACCCCACCCCTGGTCTAATCTCCAGACGGTGTTGTTGCTGTTCCATCCGCCTCCACATAGTTTTAGCTCAGATTTTCTGTGTTGCTATTAGAATGTTTAAAAAGATAAACAAGTTTCCAAAACAAGGGGAAAAAAGGCAGAGTGCTGTCTGGATGACATTTCAGAGCGATCGATACACCCTCGCTATGGTTGCAGCCACATGCACAATAACAAATGTACATGGGTGGTTATAGCAGGGCAGGGCCATCATCATTCACTCTTCTGTGTTGCTTTGTGTCATCACTTGATCCCTCAGCGCTCTGCCTGAAAACTCGATTCATAATTCATATTTATTACATCAACATTTTGAATATTTCATGTCTCAAGTGCCATTTTTTTCTTTCATTGAAGAAATCTTTCTTGGCTCGAAGTGTATTTAATTCGACTCTTGAAGCATCAGGAAAAATGTAGCATCAGAGAGGCGACGGATTTTTATCAGGAAGCCTGACAAAGATCTGTGTTTGTGTAACTCTAATTCATATTCACGTCCAGTTATCATGCTGCAGCGGGAATAGATGCGCTAATTCAGAGAATGAGCAGCAAGTTGACTCAACCGGGACATTCAGTCCGATTACACTGATCGTATACTTTTACTTTTCTTCAACTCACACCAACTCGCCCACGCCATGTTCTCTAACCCTGTTGGCTGCTCTTTTTTCATTTTTTCATGCCCTGGTGTCAGAGGTTAATAGAGCCTGCCCTTCTACTGTGCTCTATCATACCTGCGCCTTTACCGCTAGTAAACTGTTCATATCTCTGCCTGTTGTTGACCAACCTTTTCATTTTCCCCCAGCCGAGATAGTTACACTGATAAGATTACCTATTTCTTGTGTTCTGAAGAATTTCTTTTAAAGTCACAAGCAAATTTGATCTACACGTCATTGCATTCAATGCAAGTTTTAAGCATTTATTTGAACAACAGCACAGTATTACACAGTCAGTGCCTGGGATCGTGCTCGAAGGTTGGGCCGGCTGATATGATTTGTCTCAGCTTAACACATTCATGCTGAAGTCCTGAGACTGAGGAGAAACCGCTGGTTGTCCAGCCGAGGACGCTGCTCACAGCACGGACGGTGGAAGGTGGAGTCGAACATTTTCTCTCCTGTTCAGCTGATGTTGTGAAAGTTGCAGTTTTTGCACAAGTTTTTGAGTTCACAAGGAATTTTCTTTGCTAAACTGAGTCTAACAAGTTCCATGAGCAGTGTTGTATAAATAATAGGTGGGCAAACGGGATGTAGGCATAGCTGTAGCCTTGGGGTAAGGAGAGTACACTTTACCAAATTGAGGCTAGATGCTGGCATCGCTTCTCTCTAAGCTTACTTTTTCTTCTGGTATATTATGCTTCAGAAGCAGGAAGACGATGTGTGTGCAGTCTGAGCCATCAGAGTTTATAGTGTACCGTCAAAGACTCATGAACACAGCGAAAAGAAGACGAGAGCAGCAGCTGACTTCAAAGGCTGGCTGTAGGCTGCCCACCGGATCAGAAGCAGAAGTTTGGAGAGTATCCCCATGTTTCCATTTGCTGTACTTTTTATTTTGATTGGGTGCAACAGTGACATTTGGATGAGCTGAGACCACCCGTGCCGATAGCTACCTCACTTCTGGATTCAAACCTCTTATCCTTTTAAAGATATGTTCCAACTATCAACATAAAGGCTTTTCTTAATCCCGTAACGCCAAATGTATCATATTTGATTCATGAGTTTTTGTGAGTTTTAGAGACCTCTACATCATTTTTTTTCTGCTGAAGAACAACACACTAGATTTTTTACAACCTATTTTTTATTATTTTGCCAGAAGGTTCAATAAAAACTCCAGTTTAAAAAGAAATTAGAATTTTCCGTCAACTCTTTCATGGTTTAGGCTTCACAGGTTAACCGATCTTTGTCTTTCAGAAAAGAAAAACAAGTTCAAACACACACGATGAGATAACTGTGTTTACAGAAATACAATTGATATTGAGATTTAAAGTCGGCAGTGCTATTGGACTGCATTAACTGGAAATTGCCTAATGCAGGAAGTCAGAGAGGATTTTCTTAAAGATTTGGTCCTTTCTAGGTGTGGCTACGTTCGAGCTGTTGTAATCCTGATAATTCTTGGCGCAGACATAGCCCACTCTAACCCCACCTTAATATTGGCTATGCATGCAGATTGTGCCTCACCCATCAGCCAGTCTAACCTTTTAGCCCAGTGCGCCTTTTCCACAATTAACATGCAAGAAGCCACACACAAGTGTCAGAAACGAGCTGTGAAATATTAAACGTTCCACTCAGCCACACCACCCCGTCTGATGCTGATCCAGGTTTGATTCCTGTGAGTTTTGGCTCTGTGTGGTCATTTGAAAGCAAATGGAATCTCTTTGCTGTTGAAAGACCCAACGGGCTTTGTGCCGATGCATCTGTGTGGCCTTTGGCCAGTCGTGGCCCCGTTCAAGATGGCAACATTATGTCATTGAGAATTTGAACAACAAATTAAATGGCTCCGGTCTGATCTGGATGGGCGATGTGGCATTTCACTTGGATCAAAGCAGCTTTCCTCTGGTCACAGCGCCATGGACTGTTTTCAGATGGAACGCGGAAGATGAATGAGCTCAGCAGGGCATCCACCTCTTTGCGTGTTGGCCCATGTACATCATTTATTCCCTTATCGTTGCTCGTCATGCCCACATTCATAATTTACACTTATTATACTTTCAGATTTTTCATATTTCACGGTTGAGGGTGATTATCCATTTTTCAACAACCCCTGTCCACCGCAGCTTTGTTGTGTTTGTATGAATATTTAATGTCTGGAGATGGAGAGTACATGGCTGCAGCACATTAAATGTTGTCATCAGATGATTGGTGATAGAAGGAAATTGCAGCATTCGATTAGCGCTGATCTGCTCTGCTCCTGCCTTTGAGCGGTGTTCAGTGCAAAATTAAGGATGAGCCAATCATCTAATTCAAATAATTATATCTTCAAGTCCGTGTGTGTGTGGCTGCAAGAATGTGCCGGCAAAGATTATTGCTCCCCAAAATTGTTTTTCTTTCCCAGTTTTTGGAGAACTTGAACTGCCTCTCTTTCAGATTGATAATGATGCAAATTGAAAGAATATATAATTGATTTAAAATTCATTTTCTGAAACCCAAAAGCGAGTAATGGGCTGTGAAAGCTTTTCAGTTCTGGAAATAACTTGAATGTAAAATAGAAAATATTTGAGTTGCTAGGGGTTCACATTATTTAACAACTGAGCTACGATGTCAGGAGGACAAGATTAGCATGTTTTTCATATCTCCTAAATCAGCTTTGATTCTTTGGACCAAGAATCCTCCTCATACCCGCACTTCTCTCTGGCAATATGCCGTCTCTGGCAGGTTTGTAAAATAAATGAAAGTTGAGTGAAACAGGACTTGACAGACCTTGACTGACTGTGAGTGCCCCCAACACTTCATTCAATATGTAGCTCATATTATCTTGCCACATCCACTTTAAAGCATCACACCTACTAGGAGTGTAAAGCATATGGAGATACTGACATTAAGGCACTGCTGTCTCAATAAACAAACAGTTAGTCTTCCTAAAGGGAAAAGGAGCAAATAAAGGAGTTATTATATAAGAAGGTGGCTCAATGCCTGACAGCTGTGTATAATATACAGTGTTGGGAAGGTTACTTTTAAAATGTATTCCATTACAGAATACAGAATACATGCCCCAAAATGTATTCTGTAACGTATTCCGTTACGTTACTCAATGAGAGTAACGTATTCTGAATACTTTGGATTACTTAATATATTATCATGCTGTTTACAACTACATGAATGTACTATTGCTGTGATTTATTACTGTTACTGAAGGTCCGCGGCTCCGAACCGTAGTAAAGGGACCTCTGACTAATACGGTGGGTTCTGTGTCGGGCTCGTAGCCGAAAACTAGCTTTACTTTGTTGTCTGGGTCAACTTTGCTAGCGAGAGACAGAGAGAGGCGTTGAAAGGCTGCTCCAACGGAACTTATTGTTTCGGAGGAAAACACGAACACGGTGTACAGTCGAGAATTAATAGCTTACTTACAACTGGGCTCGTCAGGCGCTCTTCTTGGCTGCAGTGGTTATTATTATATTTACATGCTTCCAGCTCCCGTTTTTGCTCGATGACAGCTCGTACTTTTCCTTTTTCTCCCTCCCTCGCTCACAGACACATAACGTGTATGGCAGTCCATTCTCCCTGCAGCACGGACTACACTGCCTATGATGCTACATTCTTTAGAGCTATACCTGTAGCATTCTGCCTATTAGCTTAGCACAACAACAACAAAAAGGCCTCTCTCACCCAGGAAACAGGCAGAGAGAGAGCGTCACCCTGTAACCATGGCAACCGTAACGCTGCCGCCTGGAACAACAGAACGTAGCTGTCAAACAAAACCCAAACAGTCCTGACCCGCCACAATATGAAACAAGGAAGTACCGCCGTGTAATCCATTTATTTCAACAAAGTAACTGTATTCTAAATACCACCTTTTTAAACGGTAACTGTAACAGAATACAGTTACTCATATTTTGTATTTTAAATACGTAACGGCGGTACATGTATTCCGTTACTCCCCAACACTGATCATATATGTGGTAGGTGGATCTGTTTGCTTGTTATAATAAGGATGTAGCATAGTTTTTAACTTTTCTTGGCTTACAGTGAAAAGAGTTTGTATTGCATGTAGTGCTATTTCTTAGGGTTTGTTATGATAGTATTGCATTATATGGTTGGCTTACCTGCTCAAAGAGTGGTTCTGAGAAGGTAAGCTGCGCCAAGGCCATCTAGAAGTTTACTTTTTGTACAGGAGACTACAAGGAACGGAGAAATGAGTACCATTTATATATATGTTACGGGCCCCAGGAATCGTGCCACAATAACAAAGGTGAAACCACACATTTTGGGTGTGCCACATATTGAGAACATGGGGTAGAAGGATCAGTGACACAGATGACAGTAGCAAAAGCTCAGTAGCGCAAGAGTCCAGTCAGGTAACAAGATCAGGGTTTGCAGATAGCAGAGTAAAACAAGGGGTGATCTGCCGTGTCAATCTTCTGCACTGGAATGTGCAGATGTGCTGTTCATGTCTCTCTGAAATGAGCATCAGCAAAGCTGTAACGCTGTGAAACAGTACACATGTGTGGAGCACACAGGAGCACAATGAGCCCCAGATGAAGAGAGGTTCAGTCAAGGTGGTTTTATATACTGGGACTGGCCTTCTCGGGTGTGCTCTGTCTATAATTGGGTCAGCTCCACCTACCACATACCTGAAAGACACAGGCAACAAGAACGCCGGCCCACTGGCTGTCACACCTGCAAGGGACCACTGAAAATCAAGTAATGCAGATCTTTCATTTGTTTATTTAGACAGAGGCATCAGAATAACCTTAAGTTTGCTGCCAAGTTATTTAAAACTTGCTATCGTGTCGTGTTCATGGAAGTATTATTTCAAGTTGATTTGCAGAAAGAGCTCGACAGCGATTGCCCAGTTTTTTAAGAACTTCGACTCCAGAAGTGAATTTTGTGTTCATTTCTTTTCATTGAATTTTCAGAAGAGTCTTCTATAAAGAGTTTTAAACCTTGAACCGAGCCAACCAGCTACGACGTAAAAGATTTGATGTGGATCAAAAAAAATTAAAGGAAAACAAAATAAGGGCAAAGGTGAGGACAGTATACATCGCAGCAATTCCCTACCTTCTCTAATGAATTCCTTTTTATTATTATAGTGTTGTCTAATAATTCAGTTTCTAGTGTGTGTGTGTAGTGAAATATAGGTGATTGTAATTGTCAATTGTACAATGAGAAAAGCCTGTTTTTGTCACATTTATGCTAAGTATACATACACTCTGTATGTCAGTAGCTTCTTTAACAGCCCATGCTGTCTAAACAGTGTGAAAACTGCCTGAAAATTGCCTGTGTCATTGTAGGTTTAGGCAAAGGCGTTCAGTATAATTCATCCTGAAACTGAAATGAGCACCAAGCAGGCAAAGAAAACATAGTTTGCCTTATAAGTAAAAGTTCATCCTTTGAAACCTGCGGCTTGTTGCAAAATAAACTCACAAACGTCAGTATGAAAGTAGGAAAATACCCCAGAACTGGCATTTTCCCATTATAGAAAAACTGCAAAGACCATATTTGTCAGTCTGTCCTAATGCAGATGTTGGGTTGATGAACTAGTGAGCAGACTCTCAGGTTCTGTGCCGTCTCAGAGTTTTTGTAGAAGTAAATGAGTTTCGTCTTTGATGTGGCAGTCCATACAATATCATAATACTCGGTCCTTGACAGTTTTCCCTTGGACACCCATTTCGGTTCCCAATTTTGTTTGCGGCAAGGGCTTTTGCAATTTAGCCTGTAATTTACACATTTTTTGATATTCAAATGAAAGCAGAGGGGGCCAGCTCGCTTGTGGAAGAGGAAATGTGTTCTGGTCCCTCAGCTGAAGCTGTTTATGCAGCACGAGTGGTGAACTGAATCATCAAGAATCAACTTTTAACAAATTTGGTGTCAATGTCCAGCCATAAATATGACAGACTTCTTAATAAAAAAAAGACTCAAAAAAAGAAGGGATCAAGTTGCACTTGATTTGTTTTGAGAATATTCCATCCAGCTTTTTGTCTCAGCATTCATCCATCCTCTACTTTTCCCCCCACTTCATACCCTCTCTGGCCATCATGCCTCTTTAGTCAAAGCTCCAAACTTCCACGACTCTTGTATTGGTCTTATGTGAGTATCTTGACCAGACTCACAGGGAGCATTGATTAAAGAGGGTGACAGGTTATTAGCCATCTCTTTTGTTTACTCATCTGAGCAGTCTTCAGCCAAAGTCGAACGTAGGAAGCAGAGCACAGATTAATGTTAGATTTGAAGAGGCTTTTTATCATGCCGCATCAATCACAGACTTGTGTCACTGACTCATCCGTCATACTTATTTGATAGAATCTCAATTTAGCCGTCTTCTCAAGGTTATTACAATACCTCTTCAGCGGGTGTGCAAAATTGTCATCAACATCTAAAACTGCATCAGATTGTCCACGGTGCCATCCTTCATGTGTCAGAGCTGTTTATCGCAGTGAGTGCACTGAGGGTGTGTGACTGATTTTTTCTGTCAGCTAGAAAAAAGTTTTGACCCCAAGGATGAATCTGTCCTCTGGATTTGAGCCATTCTCAATTCTTATGAGCAAATACAGGCGTTCTTTACTGGCAGGCGATTGACTCTAATTTAGTGCCCAAGCCAACAGCGATGGCAAGATATTTTTAATATAGGACATGTATGACTTTTTGTGTGGGAGGAAACCAGGCCAGCCAGAGGACACCCACAAATAAACATCAATTTCATGCCAATTCCACACAGGAGCATGTCTGAAATGTTAACCCAGGCAGCTCTAATAATTTACCGCTTTACCGTGGTGCTGCCAGGCTAATGCATTTAATCTTAGTGTTTCTAAATCTGACAATTATTACAGCAGATAGATAATAAGAATGATGCAAGGAGATGTAATACCATCATTCTGATTCCACTAACAGCAATGACTGTTAGATCGACAAGACAGTTTTCTGTGATGCCACAAAAGAATAAGGAAACACTGGCACAGGCATTAGCTTTAGCACTATAGAAGGGCAAACATACGCACTTGGAAAAATTGTTGTGTTTTTGATGTGTAAAGTGGATAAAGTGGCTTACATTGGCAAGCCTATTAAAAAGCACTGCCCAGGTCTCCACAGTGTGTTTTGGTTTTACAGTCTGCAAAAACCTTATTTGTGTTCACTCTCAACAAGTGCTTAGCAGAGTTAGCAATGTTAGCGGCTAGCTGCTAGGCACAATAAAGCTTTTAGCAGCCAACACACAAACAAATTTCTGAAGTGGCTGCAGAAAGCAGTAAGAATATTGGACTTTTCAGATAATCACCATTTGTGAGCTCGCCACAAATATGGAAAAAAAGGAGGAATGATGTTTTTGAATAATGTGTAATTAGGTGATCTTGTTAGCTAACAAACAAAAGATAAATGCTACAGTACTGTACTACTTCATGCAGTACCTGAGAGCCATATACATAAATATAAAAAGATAATATAAATATATTATATTATATTTATAAAATATAAACAACATAAAACTTTTAAGGGTTAAAAAAAGTAACATAACATTAAATTATTATTAAAATATCAAAAACCGTCGTTTGACAAACGTGTTTGCTGTCGTTCTAAAGAGTAAATTACTGGTACTTCTGTGTTTTTGCTTCAGAATTCATTCAGGGTTGTTAACATTTGCGCTAACGAGGGAATGAATAATTGAATATGTGAGTGGATGATAGATGCCCCTGTCATTTAACCTTTCCTATGGTTTTCTGTCTTGCCAGTTAAATTACTTGTGAACTGGAATTTAGTCCAACATGTGGTGGACAGTTATTGATTTCATGTTTTCAGCTCCTTGTCTCTTTTACACTTGACATTGCACTGCTCAGCCTAGAGCCCGACTGACATCTTCTTTAACCATACATGTCTACACATATTTATCGTGATGTATTGAGAAGTGACTTTGAATTAAAGCTTTGCTTTGCAGTGCACTCATTTCTGATTAAAGATGAAGCCTGAAGCCAATCTTGCATTGGGCATTCAGTTAACAAAAGAGCATTTAAATTCTGGTTATTGCTTAACTAGAATTCTGTGTTTACTGTTAGTAAAGGAACAGCACATATTAGAGATTGGCTGATATGGGATTTTTAAGGTTGATACTCATATTTTTTCTCTTTCAGACACACAGAACATAAACAGATATCCTTAACACAAGTTCTATGTGCTTTTTTATTTGTTCGTTATTTTTTTACTTGTTTACCTTCTAACCAGCAGCTGGTTTCTGTTTATGCGTCATTCCAAACCCAAGTGCTGCAGAGTTGCATAGTTAACCTCTGTTGGACAGACTATTTACCCTCAACAGTCATAACACAGCTGAAGGGTGTTTCTCTCGCTTTCTTTACTTTTTAAATTTTCAGTTATCGACCATTAAGAATGCTGGTACAGATATTTTGGCAAATCCAACAGCTAATATCAGGCAGGCTTTTGCACATACATATTTGAGTATATTATACATAACATTAATACATTAAGGAGTATTATTAACTAATTTGATAGGTCTATGTTTTGAAATAATAACAGTAGCCAACATTATTACTCCACCCCTAATTTATATCCCAGTCATGCAGCTTTGAATCCTATTTTTCAGTCACATTGGCAGACGCTGCCTGGAGAAAGGTCTGGATTAAGCGTGGCGAGGCAGAAAAAATGTCCACTTAAGTTATTGTATTCTTTTTTTCTCTCAGCTGGACTCAACGGTTCACAACTCAAGGACCCACCACTGAACATTGTTTCGTGTGCACAGAAGTATGTGACTGTGAGTGAGCGTGTCCACTACATTTGGTCCCTCCACGAACAAGGCTGATAGGACAGATAGCCATTTACTTACAGAGTGCTGGGTCAGCACATTCGGCCTCTCTTATTTCAAGGCCTGCCAGCCACCCCATGAAAGGAAGGAGGAGAGAACTGAAAGGTGTTTTTGTTGTGGCCCGCTGCTGCCTCTTCTCACTGTATGACTTCTACTGCTGTATGTTCAGGTGACATACAGTCCGCTTTTGTCCTCGATGCTTCCGCTGTTGTATCCAGTTGGCAGATAGTGATGAGTACTAAGCAGTGAATCCTCTGCAAGGTCACAGACTAAACCAGCATTCATGTGCTTATACAGGAAGCACCCTTTACTCCGATTGTGCTTTTTTTGAAACATTTTTAATCACGCTGTCAGAAAAGTACTGTATGGGCAAAACACAAACTTCAGTGTACTACTTTACACCGAGTCATCCAATATTAATGAGAACCCTCCACTTAACTCTAAATTCAGAAGGGTACAAGTCAAAGTTGGTTTTGGGTTCATTTTTGTGGAAAAGCATTCAGCATTAACCTGAGGGTGAGAGATGATGATGGGGACTAAAAAGCTTATTGCCTGCCGTGCTTTAAAAAGCACAATTATTTCAGATTAGGCTCTGCATGTACACTTCTTTGGACGCTCTGAGGTCTAAGTCAGCATCAGTAATGAACCCTAACCTGATATTTAGACGAAGGCAAAACGTTTGCAAACAGCTTTTAACGTGCGTCAGTTATAAGGATTACTTTCTTTGCGCCAGCACAATTCCAAAACTACTGATAGCACAGTGTTTGTGTGATGACCAATGAAAATGTACTTTCAGCTCCACGCTCAAAAAAATATTCTTGCCCAAAATGCTGACTTAAAGTAATTTGATTACATGTAAAATTCCCATGAAGTTTAGTTACATAGGTACAGTGTAAAATTTTAACTTGAATGGAATCTTATTGGGATATATTGAGTCTATTTTCCTAATTATTATTGATTACTTATTTGAATAAGTAAATCTTTGACTTAATATATTTTAGGTGCATTTCACTCAGAATATCATGCATGTTTATCATAGAATCATTTTTATTTTTTTGCATGCATTGCTTGTAGGTGTCATCATCATCTTTGTGTGATTTCCCCCTTCACAGCTGATTATGTGACCACCTGAAAAAGTGCTGTGGAATATCTTAGGCCATGTCCACACTAATAAGTTTTCGTTTGAAAACACATCTTTTTCTCTCCGTTATGGCCTTCAGTCCACACTGAGACGGCATTTTTCGTCAAGGAAAATTGAGCTTTTTGAAAACGCTCTCCAAAGTAGATACATTTGAAAACACAGTTTTCGCATCGCAGCGTGGACAGCGAAAGTCTTTCGAAAACGACGATGCAGTTTAGTCATATAATGCAGTCATGTGACCAATTCAACTAAGATGGCGGATGGCATTGTACAGCAGTTGTTTTGTTTGCTCTCAATTTTGACAGCCCTATTGAAAGATTAATATCAGTTTGCACATGCTTCAGATAAAACTCGGCACTTTTCCCCAACAACGTTTCAAAGAGCCGCAAAGTAAAGAAACGGCAGACGGAAATGACGCAGGTCAAATCGTCTTACGTTTCACGTATGCGCAATACAGCAACGTAGCGTTTTCAGTGTGGATGAAAACGATTGAAAACAATAGTGTGGACGTGGAGCGTTTTTAGACAAAAAACCCTTTTTCAGATTTATCCAGATTAGTGTAGACGTAGCCTTAGTAACAGTAATTTTATTAGTACTTACATGGGTGGTTTTCACATTTTCACTGACAGTATTTACTTCGTCATTAACTCTAAACATTTACTGCATTTATTACAGAAATGTGAGAAAACTACTACCCTTTATCGGTGTTAATTGCATAAAACTGTTCAGGTACAAACAGGAAATATTTTAATCCCTCTATACACTTTAGGTGGCATAAAAAAATCCAATCAGTTGGAAAAACGCATCAAATTTATTAGAATAATTTGTACTGTAGATGTTGCCAAGTTGTGAAATTGGGGGATATACTTAGATAAATACCTTGTATGTACTGAATATTATGTATGATGAAAAAAATCCCATTATTAATACCTCTGCGCTCATGCTTGAGGTGCAGCTGGTTTCTTATCTTATGTTATTATCAGCCAATTATGTTTACTATGGATTATATGCTGGATTACCCTCAGGCCAAAGTAGCACCTTTGCACTTGACTTTCTCCTTCTCCGAGCATGATGCTGTAGTATGAGTGTTTTTAGAGTAATTAATCAGAATTTCAGTAGACTGTAGCTTTATATGAACGCACTCTTTATCTTTTGATGAAGGCTGAATCAAAAGAGTGCAAAAAGAGCCTTCTTCCAGCATTAGCCGACTTTCTGCGTCTAACGCTCTTTGGAGGTGTCACGGGGCGGCTCTTCATGTCTTAAGGACGACATAGAAGTTGGCTTTAAGTAGAAGCATGCATTATTCATCCGGTTGCACATGGGAAAAGTAAGGGGGGAATCATAACCAGCAAAGAAGCTCCTGATCTGAGTTTCCTCTGATAGCTCCTCATAAACAGAGCCAAGTCAGTATGAATGTGGAGCATTTTAGAAAAGGGATTTAAACATCGAGAGTTTGTGTGACATGACAACTTTGCCAAGTTTTCCCGTAGTTAACTCAGAGCTTTTGACGATGGAGGAGAATCATGGGTAGCGTGCCTCTTCTTCAATTATTCATCCGCTCTGGTTCCAGGTCAGGTCTTGTTTAGCACAGACTGATAGATTTTATAACTGGCAGGTTTTTACTAAAGGTTCCAATTATACTCCAGGCTCAGGACAGGCATATTAAACAGGAGATTATGTGCAATGCCTTCTGCTATTGATCTGTGGGTCTCTGAGGTGACAAACAGTGCAGGACAAGATCTTGGTGAAACACACAAACTGTTGCACACATACGCAGTGCTGTCAAGCCCAGATTTAGGCTGAGGGAGCAGTTTGTGCCGAATTAGAGGCCGTGCGCCGAGCTAGGACCGACCTTCAGGTCACCCTAATTGAACCAAATGTGAGTTCAGCACAGATTTGTGTGTTTTAGATGTTCTACAGAGCTGCAGCAGAGATGTGTGTGTGCTTTGGGAGTGTGTGGCAGGTCTCTAATGTGGTGCAATTACCTCATTATCTCCTGATTACCTTTGTTCTATATAAACCTCGCTTTTGATTCACTTTCTCGAATTCCTGATTTGCCGTTCTGTTCATGTTGCTGTTGCATGTTATAGCATTTGCTTGCTTGCAACCCTTGATCTGATTTTTTCTTTGTAAGCTAACATTTTCATGCATAAAAGTCAAGCACAGCAGTATTATGTAAAGTCATGTTTTCAGATATGTAATTATTCACGACTGCAGTGACATACAACAGACAGGAAACACGAGTCAAATGTCATATATGTGGATACAGCAGCAGGCGAAGTGCTCGTCCCTTGAAGTGGATCATGATATGTTGGCTGGACTTACTTTAGATTTAGTCCAAATGATGTTAAGCAAGAAGAAATCACTTGCAATGAATGCAACGCAGCTGACTTATTCTGCGGTTGAACAAGTTCATGACTGCAATTACACTGCAGTTTAATTACAGTTAATTAGATTGCAGTGTAATTAATGAACAAAGGCTAAGAAAAACAGTGTTGCTGATCCACTGTCAACTCAGCAAGCCTGTACAGCACATCCATCCAGCTCACAAAGACTCACTGAAATCACCAACACAATCTTATTCCATTGGACCAAACATTTGGTTAAACACAGTGAGTGACTAAGACTTCAGGAAAATAGTCGATGTGCTGGACAATTGATATCTTATCGCCTTGTGCAATTATTTTTCCAAAGTGACAAGCCTACGCTGTCACAGGGGAAATAGAGAGGGAGCTCACATGCCTGTCTAGTACATACAGGTGTAATGAATACGTTTCTGTTTTGCTTAATGGAGATGAATAAATATTTTTCTCTACAAAGATAAATTAATTTTAAAAAAGTAAAAAATTCATTGAGTAATCCTGATAAATAATCCTTATCTCGGTATTGGTCAAAATAACTGTTTAATGAGCCCCGCTGAATGAGTGCTCTTTTTTAGCATTAGCTTAAAACATCTGAAGCTAGTTAGCTGTAGCAAATTATTGTGACTATCTGAGTAACTATCAAACTCCTGTTTTAGTTATTGTCTAATTGCCTCTCAAATGAACGTGGCTCAACTGAGAAAGAAGCACCATTACTGTGTTGTTAGAAAAGACAAGAGAGACTCTGGTGTTTTAAAAGACCAGCTGATCCGTTAGCTTATTGCATATCGTTTCACACAGCTAGCTTGTAGCAGTTAAGTATACATTTCAAACAGCTTGTGCAAAGTGAACACTAATACAATAAAGGCTGTGTATTATATTACATGATGTGAGCTATCAGCAATATTTTTCCAGTGAAAACAAGTTAGAGCTACTATCCACTTAGGGTTGACTTTGCTTTGAGTGCTGCTGTGATAAAAGAAATTATGTTTTAGGTGGTTCATTTCATGCCAAAACCAGTCAGAGATTATGCTCATGCAGGTTAATGTTCAGTTTATGAAATAATTGCAGGTTAAAATTCCAGCATGTTATTTTTGTAATGTGCTTTGAAGTGAGTCTTTTTTATACGCCATGTTTATTATTGCCATCGCAGTACACGAGGGAAAGCATGGTTGCTTGCTGCTTGACAAGAAATGCACCCCTCTGCCCCTTCTAGCGCATGCGGACTGATGCAGCCTCCTTCCTGTGCTGCAGTGGTTCCTGCCATGCCCTCAGTGGGAGGATAGCAAAGATTAGCTGAGCATTCGTGTCTTTGCCTTAATGTGTAATCTGCAGTAACAAGGTCGTGTCAGTCAAAGTGTGTGGGCGGACGCTTATGTTTGTGTGTGTATTTTCCCCTCAAGTGAACAAAGTCGCATTTAAGTTGCTTTAGCCTCAGAGCACGAGCTGTGTGTGTATTCCACGGTGCGTGTGTGCGTCTGTTTGTGATTCCCCCGTGTAATTTCCTGGTAGGAATGCGCGCCCATGCAGGCATGGAGGAGTCTGCATTTTGAACTCCAGCTGTATTCAGGAGTAACCTCACATAGCATTAATGCGTCAGGGGGCTTTTTCTCCCTGTGGCTTTACACTTGGAATGTTGTTGATCTCTCTCCCGAGACTGTAGAGCGCACAACAATAGAGTACTAAAGCGTACGTGTAATAACAAGCGGAGTGAAATATGGTTCTAAACAGGACACGGTTATTTGGAAAGAGGCTGGCTGGCACTGTGGCAAAAGTATGAGCCGGGCCTGTCACTGTGGCGAATGCAGGAACGAGCCTTAAGGCGACTCTGAATTCATTCATAAAGGGATTGGTATGTGAATTAGGGGAAACTCTGCCCATTCCGTCTTAACTTGTCAGGCTGGAGCGTTATCTGTGGGGACGTCTAACCGTGTACATCATAGGAGTCAATAAAAGAAGGCTCGCTCCTCTTGTTAAATGTCTCCAGCTTGTTCGGGGAGGCCTCTCTCGCTGCAGCAGTGACAATTTAATTCATGGAATTCATGGATACGTCTGGCTTGAAGCAGAACCAAATGAGATTCAAATGCCATCCCAACTGTTAAGTTTCATTGATTCCTCAATTGAATTTGGGCATGGTGGTGCGCGTTTGCAGGGGTGAAATTGGTGTGTGAACTATTTTGAATATGTTTCGAGAACTCTTTTTGATTTCAGTATTAAAGGTTAGATTTAAAACTCAATAAACATGGAAAAAATATTTGTTGGCATTGGCAAATGCCGTGTTTTGATCCAGCTCATTTAACGCTAGAGTCCCTATCGTGTTTTGATATTCTTCACTGGTATATTATATTCCATATAAGCTTTTTTCCGTGTGTGCTGCGGTGCTTGAGTGCAGTTGATCGTATTGCGAGGTCACAGCGACGGTAAACCTTTTGCAGACAAGCAAAAATCTTAAATCTAAAAAAGAAGAAGCTCGTGTTTTAATAGGAAAGGGTGGAACACTTCTTCACTGTCCCAGCGACTGCACCGTTGTGCCTCCTCCCATCCCTGATGCCCTCTTTGAGCCACACGTCTCTCCTACTGAAACCATTTTGCACCGTTGTGATGAATACCATTTTAACATGCAGGGGGAAAACTGTTAAGGGAGTGATTTGTGTGCCAGCAGGCTCGATACATAAGACCCTCTCATGCAGAAATCCCTCTTTAAAAGGTGACAAAACAAAGCCTTAATTTCTGTTTGTCTTGATTTAAATAAACTGCTTCTAATGAGGTCTCCTCAAGTATTTTAGACTTTATTTGAGTCCTGATTTGGGCACTCACAGCTAAATAGGACTCCAGCTTTCTCATCTTGATTAAAATAGATCAAGTCAGTAGAAGCCTTGGTGTGGTGATAGTGGGTTTACTAAGAAATCGAAAAAGGCTGAAAACAAAACAGCCTCAGCCTTCTTTTCTTTGACAACCATGCTGCATATTCGCAGAAGAAAATGGGTTTTGTTTTGCTTTTTTTAGCCAATCTCACCTTTAATTTAGGTTTTCGAGTAAAAAGAGATGCGAGGAAGCATTTTAATGAGATGTGGAACAGTCCCCTGGCTGCCCGTCTATACAATGCCCATTGTTTTGCACCTCAGAGTCGGTGCTGAGAAAATTCCAAAATGCACTGGTTAGTCAGCCGTGAAACAAAAACAGAACCATATCCTCTGTTTTCCTGCAGCAGCAGCAGAAGATCAGCTGAATGACAATTGATTAATTCATTGACTCGTTCATCAAGCCAACAGTCCATTAGCCAAGAGTGAAATCAAGCAAAGATGCCAAGCTTCTTTGCTGCTTCTCCATAAATTAGGATGTTCCATTTCTCATGTTTTTCGTCAGTTTTGTCAGTGTCACTTAATGCAAGCTCGGCAGCCAAGCGCCACATGACTGAACACACACTGTTGTTGTCTTGGAAATGATACAGGTAATCTAACCTATCTCAAAATAACACACGTCGACCACATTTTGCCACACTTTTGACATTTGTTCACATTGATTACCTTCATTTAACCCCCAGAGATCCAAATCATCATCATTCGTGACCTCAACCGTAACCCCTGACCTTATGCTATAGAAACAAGGAAAACAGGGTAGGGTTACGGTTATCGATGATCACTTAGACGTCACATGGTTTCCAAGATCTATTCTGGTTTTACCTTCTTATTGTTCCAATGATGGATGCTCATAATAAACATGTTTAAAGTTTGAAATTTTCAGTTCAGCTGAAACCTCTAGCTTCAGATAGCAGGTTTTTCCCCCCTTACTGCTTTTATATTCGGTCTTTAAGTGACTTATGAACCCTGCTCTAAGCATCTCTGTGTTTATTAAGGCTGTTGTGTTTTTAACATGTTTTATTGCTTTGTATCTTGTTCTATTTAATCTCAACAAGTCCCTATAAAAGTCACTTTTGGCCTCTCTCGGTTTTTATTACCACTATTCATTTTAAAGCTCAGTTTTTAAAACCTTACTATGTAACTACAGCCCAGCCCATGCAGCAGTATATTAATGACTAACCTATTTTGGATGGATTATCTCAGTTGTTCTCCTGACTGAAGTTTGATCCGTTTACAGCATCCTGCCATGCGATTGCATTTGTTCCTGACCATCAGGAACCCTCACGTCAACTTTTATCGAGTGGAAAAACGTTGGCGTTCATCCTCCAGCTTTACTGTGTTTATGTTATGCTAACATAGCTGTATCGCTAGCCACCACGTAGTACATCGTTATAAACCAGCTAGCCCAACTTCAGTAACCCTACAGATGTCACTGCTGTTTACTTTCCTGTCTTCATTTATGTTGGAAGTGATAGCAGAGCTGAATGTTTTAATTTGTTTTAGAAATTTCTCAGTCAGAACATGGTATATTATATTTAGATGGAAACTAGCGAGCTAACTTCCTGCTAACTTCTAACTCTGTTAAATTTTATAAATCCTGTTTCTCATGGATCCCTGGATGTTAAACTTACTTGTTACACCTGGTAGAGCAGCCACACAGATCATTTTATGACACATGAAAGAATGTAGACAGTTTTTAACTCTGAGTGATGCCACAGTGATCGTTTGACTTTGGGACCTGCAGCGGAGTTTGGGGCCAGACACGGCTAATGACGTCAGACTTAAAGACCGGATACCATTAAAGACATTTTGTGTCTCCCACTTTTTTTTCAAACAGTCAGTTTATGACATGTAGCCAATTGAAAGAAAGCTGGCTTAAGGAGGAAGGGGGGGGGGGGGGGGGGTGAAGAAGTAAAACAGCAAGTTGATTTGAGGAGCGCAGTATAAGATAAGTATGGACCATATCAAACTGTGGCTCATGCTCTAGTCCTAGAATAAAACAATGCAGCTGGAAATGAGTATAGTGTTTCATCGTTTGGTGTGAAAATGCACCTTAAAACGTAATTTAACATAAAACAATCTCCCACAGATCATTTAACACTTGTCATATAAAAAAGTGATACTGCTGCATCAAACTGCCCCTGGCTTGTGTCTCCTGTCCTCTGACTTCACTGTTTATGTTAACCTTGTGATATAAAGTCTCCCCTCCACCCGCGCTCCCCGCCTGATGGCAGATTGTGCCACAGATGTTGAACAGGGCTGCAGGCAGCCCAAAACCTGCTCTGTTTGTCACTTTCTAAGGCCAAGCAGCAGAGGACACTTTGAGGAGGACAGATCGATGGTGGCGAAGAGTGTGTGGTGGCAAATCTCATACCACAGAGAGCAAACAAACACAAGAGCGACACCCGCGCGCTCAGGGATGTCGCCGCAACTGCTGGTTCTTACTGGGACGAATTCAGTTATATGCATCATTAGTGAAAAACCATATGGCACTGAAGAATTCATATTCTGCTTCTCTTTACCGATATGGGCGGCTCTGCAGATGATTGGATGGGCAGCTGCTTCATGTTTCACTGGGATTTGCAGTTTGCAGGCAGTGCATAATAACTTATGCTTTACTTTGCATCGGTTTTAAGCTCACCATGCTATATCCTTTTACTCAAATGCATGCCTAATTTGCATAGAGCACTGGTTAAACTTCCCTTTTAATTCCATGTGTATCCAAAATAGTTTCCCTTGTGTAATAGTATATCTTTTTTTCAAGAGGCACAGATCAAAAATGTACCTCTAACACGCAGACAGATGTAGGGAGAAATTCCCCATTATGTTATAATACAGCTCTCTCTCTGCAGGCCAGTTTTGTATTTTATAGCTGTTCTTACAGGAATAAACACAGAGGTCTTACAGACATATGTGAGGTCAGGTTGATTTGGCATTGCCCCCAGGTTACCACGGTAACACACCACATCAGGCACTCCTTAAGCCACCACTGTGTCATAAATAGGGCAGAGGAGAAACTGGTGTGTTTGCATACAGTGCAACCAACCTCCGCATGGTTTTAAAATGACAACGTCAGCTAATAGTCATTGCAACTTACAAGTGATCCAGATGAAGGTACTGTCGTCTCACAGGCAGTTTCCTCCCACGGGCCAAAAACAACCCCCATTATTCTAAATGTTGGGAATTGGCCATAGGAGTGGGTGTGAGCTTGTATGGTAGGCAGTCTTTCTGTGTTGGACTGGTCCTTGTGGCTCCAAATCACCACACCCCCCACTTTGTATGAGCAAGGGTGGATGGCCTTACATTTCCTGTGGCTACTTCACACCCTTGTTTCAACTGCATGAGCACTTTTAATATTAAGAAGCAGCAGTATGTTGCAGAGGGTTACATCCAGCCTGCTGGGGGGCAGTTTAGTGCTCTTGCATTTGCATTCAATTAATGCAGCGCTGCAGACTATAAGGCAAACGGAAGGCACATGCGGAGTGTGTAGGTGTAGCTCTTGCTACTTCTGTGTAGACACAGTGAGTGATACAGAGAGATGGGGGAGTTCATCTCCCACTTAGAGCATGAAGAGAGCCAGAGAGCAAAATTAACGCCAAAATGTAAGAGACTGAAATGTAACACCTTCTAATTTCAGAAAATGTGTCTGTTTAGCATGTGGCTAAAACACTGGTCGTGTCCAGATTCATGGGCTGCATCCTCCTGAGGCCGCATTTGTAGACCGATTACGTCACAGCGACGCGCCGGAGGCTGTCCAAATCCGTAGACTCCTCCGAATGCAGCCGACAAATGCGTCCTCTTTTTCCCCGAATTTGAAGGATGGGTCAGGTGTGTCCTTCGTGGCCTACCATATCCCAGAATTCATAGCGTGGCCCAGCCAAACTCCAGCTTCCAACAATGGCGGCCACTACTACATTTTAAAATTACTCATACTAATCTTTCTGGGTCACAAAATAAACTTTTAACATATAGAAAGTAGCCATGTAAACATCAAATATCTGCTCTGTTTATCAAGATATCGCATATTTGCAAAAGTGCTTCGACGTTTTCGGAGACGTCTGCCGCCCACCAGCTCGATAGCTAGTCGGGAGCTCAAGGGTCACTGAAGCCGCAGAGAACGGCACAACTCCCGGCACAACCTTTTCAGATCACCGCGGACTTTCGCTACTCAGGTTAAACGTAATATATAAGTCACTTAGACAACCTAAAAATGTTATTGTTGGGCTTTTTTCAGTGTTTTATTTGTTCGTGAGTCAATCGGTTTGGCTGAGATTCAATTCAGTTCAATTCAATTCAATTTTATTTATATAGCGCCAAATCACAACAAAAGTCGCCTCAAGGCGCTTCATAGATACAGAGAAAAACCCAGCAATCATATGACTCCCTATGAGCAAGCACTTTGGCGACAGTGGGAAGGAAAAACTCCCTTTTAACAGGAAGAAACCTCCGGCAGAACCAGGCTCAGGGAGGGGCGGGGCCATCTGCTGCGACCGGTTGGGGAGAGAGAAGGAAGACAGGATAAAAGACATGCTGTGGAAGAGAGACTTTATTAATCCCCCTGGTGGGTTCCTCCGGGATTTCCACACAGCTGAATAAACATCAAACAGAAAACTGATTAAACAGAAGAATGAGACGGTCGAGAATTTACGCCAGTGTCCTGTTATATTTTAGATAGCAAGGAGCAGACGGCCGAGTTTATTAAACTCCACCGAGATAGCGGTGACGCAAATCAGAAGGCTAGACCGTCCAATTTTCCCAGCCGTTTACTTCCGGCCTACCCGACCTTCTGAGGACCCGGCCCACGTAGACCACGAAGGCCGGGTCCTCAGGAGGATGCAGCCCATGAATTTGGACACGACCGCTGTGACTGTGACCTTAAGTCAGTATGGCAAACTGGTGACCTGGAAGTGTGAAGAAGTTAAGGCTTAACAATTGTCTGTTTTTTTGTTACATTTAGTCTGTAAAACTAATTTGTTTAATAACTTAATGTTAATATGTAGGAATTAAGCGTTTAACATAAATTAGCTTGCAGCTGTTGAGCTAGCTGCTCCACTGTTAAGCTAGCTAGCTTGGGTGGTCAGCATAAGGCCCACACAGATAAACCTGTGGGTGTGAAAACATCAGTAAGAATAGCACAGATAGTTCAGACAGCAGTTTACTTTCTGTTTTATTTCAGAGGTTAGTGTTCTCATGTGTCTTCTTATTGTTTTACGTTTTGCTTCTGTTTCCACCTGTGTGGCGGTTGGTACCTTTCCCTATCAGACAGTCTGTTCGTCTCCCTTGTCCTCCTCATGCTCCTTTTTTGCCTTGCTTTCCACTATTGGATTTTGTGGTTGTTGTTTTTTTGTTTGCTCTTGGATAAAGTCTCACTTTTTATTGTTTACTTTGCTTATCTCTGCGTCTGGTATTTGATCCCTCTTTCCAACAAAACCATGACGTGGTTTTGTTTACTTGAAACACAAAAGTCCTTCTTCATTCACATTCTGATTTTTAGGTTTAGTAAGTAAAACTGAATGTTCTCTCATAAATTTGATAGATTTGATTGCTAGCATGTATCTTTATGTAGTTTATGTAGTCCTGTTAAAGGTTGATTCATGCTGCCGTTCTAGTGGAGCTAGCTACTCTGTATAGCTTAAAATATAAAGTTTATTATTGTTATTTTTTTATTTTTACTATTACCATCAAATCGGTAATTGTTGACTCATTTTCCATCCATGCCCAACAATAATACATTTCTAAAGAGGAAATTGCTACTTGCAGATACAATCAATGGCTATTGGGGAAAAATGCTGGTAATAAATAATGTAAAAATATTTTCAGACGAGAGGATATCAGCATAAGAACCACCACAGCTGGGATCCCAGCCGAGCAGGTGGAGGGTGGAGATGCCGACTGATGCTTGACTAAATGTAGCTCAGTGCATGCTGCAAAGTTCTTATCTTCAGAGTGCAGTCATAGCCTCACAGTTCGCTGAGCATCGTGCTCAAGCTTCATTTTAATCAACACCTGCCGCAACTCCCCGTCTCCTGTTTGCTTGCTTTTATAAACAGTTTTGATATTGTTTTTGGTACATTGTTTCTTAATCCGTATTTTTACTCGACTGATTGAGCGTGACTCTCCGGTCGTATCTTTTGTGTGCTGACATTTTGATTTCTGTGAAAAATCACCTCATCAAATGTGTCACATCTGTACCTGGAAGATGTGCAAAAGGCTCTTATGTATATCTGGCCCATCTGCAGAGTTTGTTGTCCAAATGTTGCCGTTTAAATTCAGATTAATAATCAAGTCTAACAGTCTAACATTGATTCATCTAATGTTTACCTGTAATAACAACATAAAAAAGGAAAAGAAAAAGATTGTGTGCTCTGATTTCCGCCGAACACATTTTTGTCTTGGCTTAATTCATAATAGAAGCCATGTGAACTAAAATTCATATCCTTTACTGTATCTATGTGTGTTTTGGTAACACAGTGAGCGCTTTATCAGCACCACCTTAATGTCAACATTAAACACGCTGAAGCTAATTTCTTTTGATGATTCTTTTTTTTAAAAGCTCCTCTCTTATGATAATTACGTGTCACTGTGAAAGCTTCCACTGTTATTACCAGGCTCTGCTGCGGGGTCACACCTGCTGAGATCTGTGCGGCTTTATCTCCGCGCTGCAACGGAGCTGCTAGCGGATAACGCGCTAACTGCTTATTATTCCAGGCCTATCAGATCACAAAGGGCACCGGGGAGAGGCAGAACGAGAGACAGAGAGAGAGACAGAGTGATAAAATGTTACTCTAACATGCCTCCTTCATCTACAGTCAAGATCATGAGCCGCCATCTGCTCTACGTGTAAAGATAGTTGCGTATTGCTCGGCTGAAAGGCCCTGGCAAAGGTAATGCTGGGTGAAGGGTGTCTTGTGTTAAACCTCCCAGATCACAGAGACGTTAATTAGTCCAGTGGACAGGATTCTTGCTTTAACAGCTCAGCTCTCCCGCAGAGTGCTGCACGCCGCCACATAGAATACCATATGGTGTGGCATGGTGCCACCTTCTCCGTCGGGCGCTAGGGACCAAGCTTGGGCCATGACGGGGACGGTGGGTGATGCTGCAGTCTCTGTTGCCATAGTGTTTTGTGAAACTGTTGGGGATAATAATAACTGATTTATATAGCCTCTTTAATGACAGCAGAGCAATAGCAGAACGTTAGACCACGAATAGAAAGACCGAGATTAAACAGACAAAAAACGCACACATTGTGAGTATAATTAAAAAATACTGAATGAATGAAAGAACAAAAAGAAGAAAGAAATGATGGAAAAATAAGCGAGAACATTTAAAAAAAATAACAGTTCTTTGTTTCTCAGCGTCTCGGGGAGGTCGTAACAAACCTGAGGGGCCTTCATTGCAAAAGCAGGCACAAGCACGGTCACCTTTACACCACTGGCTTAAGCGATTGGCTACATGTGTGCTGCACACGTCGTCTTGCTCCCCCTCTTTCCCCGTGTGTCCTCTCCTGCGGCATTTTGCATCCATGTGGAGGAGCTTGAGACAGCTACGACCTCTGCCAATTCACATTTTCCCTGGCATGGAAAATGTGAATTGGCCTGTATCCAAAACATTTTGGAGTGTGTGCCACTCATCTCGAATGATGGAAAAGCTCATGCCCAGCGTGTGTGTGTGTGTGCATAGAAGGACTGGGGATGAAGGCAAACAAACAAACACTCACAAACGTGCACAAGTCGTGCACTACAGCCTTCTTTGTGTGGTGATGGTCTGCACCTGCACCATGTTGAGCCAATGCCCCACAGCCGCTCTGCCCCCTCTCCCCCTCGCACTGTAAGCAGTCCATTAGCCAGCAGTAACTGAGGGCTGCCGGAGCTAGCCGGGCAGCAGCAGCGGCAGCAGGAGGATGCATTCAGCTGGCAGAGAGCGGTGCCACTGGGGGCTAGGAGGAGGGTCCATTTGTGCCAAAATAGCACAGAGGCCAGCAAACCTCTTAAGTCTTCTGAATTGTTCCCGGTGGACCACACTGCAGTGTTGTTCTGATGAGGTTTTTACGTTTCCATTAACATTCATGGACGTTCTACGTAGAAGTGTTCTGGAGATGAAAATAGCAGCTTTAATCTTTCTCTTAAATGCAACAAAGGTGAAATAGTTTCCTCGATGCTGTGAATCACTGCGTCTTGCAGTATTTCATTCATTTTAGAAAGGTCGGCATGAAGCGAATTCAGCAGTTTAGTGTCCTTGCATGTGGAGTAGTCCCTGCAAATTCCAGGAATTCTGATCACAAATGTAATGAGATTGTAAAAAAAATTAGCTCCAGGCATCCTCCCAAAGGGGAATCCCAACAATTCCTCCTGTGTGCTGCTGGCTGATCCATGTTGATCCCCTGAGTACAGTTCAGATACAGTAAAAAAAAGATTGGGACTATAACTCAAGGCGACCTGTGAAGAGATGAGTCATGCTGTTAAGGGTTCCTGACACCCGGCGTTTCCTGTTGATTTATGGCATTTGCTATGACTTGTAAGGGTGAAAGGAAATTGGAAAAATCATCTTGGAGGGCACTGCTGTGTGTAAATGGCAGCTCAGTGTTAGGAGGCAGCTAGTTGTGTCCTTAGTATCCAGATAACCGAGTCTTGGCTGTGTTGTGTTCTCTGGAGTTATTCCAACAGAGTGCTGCTCTTTCCGACGAACTCTCTTACAAGGACATGCATTTGCAATATGCACTTGAGCGTGACCATTAGCATAATATATGCCAGCTGACACAAGGCTTCGTTGTCACGTTTGTGTGGCATAGCGCTGAAATCCTCCTGAACGTGTAAGTCGTATTTTTGATTGAGAATAAGCGGGGACTCAGTTTGACTTTGGATACATCAAAAGTTCATGAAGAAAGGGCCACAAAAGATGAAAGCGCGCCCTTTTTTTACATTAAAAACGGACTGTGCTGAGACACACTCCTCTTCACTGGGTGCTCGGTTTTAAAGAAACCCTGTCTGCAGATCAGTTTTCCATTAAAAAAGAAAACTAATCTGAGCCTTGTGCCAGTCGGGCTAACACTGCAGGAAACAAAGGCGGGTATTGTATCGGTGCTTATAACAGGATCATGAGGCACGACTCACAACTTCCTGGTTGGAAGGGATGGATTTCACAACAGACTTATTTATCTCACTGTTATAGGCTGAAATATCTAAGGAGAGCTTTTTGTAACGTCTCACTAATACTTTAAATTAAAAAATCATCATTGTTATGTGAATTCTCTTTATCGAGGATAGATAGAACTGAAACATTTTCCTTTAGCCCTTCAGATAAAGAATATGTAGAATTACTGGTTTCATTTTTCTGCCGTTATCTTTCAGACGCTCAGTTCTTGTCCATTAAATAAATGGCTTTATTAAAACATTACTCTCAGAGAAATGGCATGAGATAAACTGAAAAACATGTTTCAGGAAATAATGATACCGAGTCTGAACTGAATGCTGTGGCATTAAATTAAGCTGCACTTTGGCAACCATTTCCCAAATGACACTAATGTTAAAGTATAGTGGCAAACCCTGCTGGAATATTCATTTTTTCACTATTCTGGTTTGACCTTGTAATGCTCTACTTCGCTGGTTAACTAACCAGTCCTCATTCATTTCCAGCCTCCATAAACGGCTGTTTTCTGTGAGAAAAAGCATAGTTAAAGTCAACAAATACCACTTATCTTACCAAAACAGACAATGGTAGAGAACCAATGCCAGTATCTTCAACTTGACACCAGTACGTCTTAGTTGAAACATTTGGTAATTTATCTGTAACATTTTACACACCACAAACAATAAAACCTTCATGCCTTGACCTGGTGTTTTCCTAGATAAAACACAGATTTTCTTTGCACTAAAAATTTTACTTTGTATATACACTATTTTATCAGTATTTGCACATCTGCCATGCTTTCCACAGCATGTCTTTTATCCCGTCTTCCTTCTCTCTCCCCAACCGGTCGCAGCAGATGGCCGCGCCCCTCCCTGAGCCTGGTTCTGCCGGAGGTTTCCACCGGTTCGAAGGGAGCTTTTCCTTCCCACTGTCGCCAAGTGCTGCTCATAGGGGGTCATATGATTGTTGGGTTTTTCTCTGTATGTATCATTGTAGGGTCTACCTTACTATATAAACTATTGTTGTGATTTGGCGCTGCATAAATAGGATTGAATTGAACTGAATTGCCTTCGCACACATATAAATAGGGCTTATATCCTATTCTTAATCCATAGGGTTTCCAGCTATAACAGCTTCAACTCTTCCGGCAAGGTTTTCCACAAGGTTTAGGAATGCATTTATGGGAATTTTTGACCATTATTCCAGAGGTGCATTTGTGGGGCCAAGCATTTATGTTGGACGAGAAGGCCTGGCTCACAGTCTCCGCTCTAATTCATCCAAAATGTGTTCTGTTGGGTTTAAGTCAGGAGTCTGTGCAGGCCAGTCAAGTTCTTCTACACCAAACTACTCAATCCATGTCTTTATGGACCTTGCTTTGTTCACTGGTGTGCAGTCATGTTGAATGAATGAAGAATTTTAAAGTATTTCAGGCCTGAAAAAAATCTGCCCATAGGGTTATATAAGATAATATTAGCAACATGCACATGCTAACTGCAATTGTTTATTTTTGAGTGCCAAGTTGTTACTTTTCTCTGTAGGAAATTTTTAGATAAACTCAGTAATGTTGTAATTTTACAAGTTAACAAGTTGCTTGCTAGTTAGCAAAATGGAGAAGTTAGCCACCGAAGTGGCAGAACAAAACAGAGGTAAAAGGATGACATACTGAACTTAGGCACACCTTTAACATCAACTGAACCAACATACAGGATGACATACTGAACCGCATGTTGACATGGAAGCAGCTACCCACATCACCTTTAGAGCACCTTTAGTATCTTGTTGACAGCTTGTTTGCTGCCCTAATTGGCTAAAAAAAACAATTTCTATAAAGCTACAGCAGCACCAGACACATGGAGAGTTCGGTCACTCAGTGAATCAGCATTATTTGTGCATTGCCACACCTGCTATTGAAGTTTTACTGATTTTTTTTTCTCATTTAAAGGTTTCTGTGACTTTTAAGATTGCTTTTTTTTAAAGAAATAAATCAGTCGTTATTCAGACACGAACCCAACATGAAATTCTCATCACATCTAGGTGGATCTCTGAAAGGGCTTTAAATTGAGGCCAGTGTTGTCAACAAATGCTTCTGCAGTCATCGTCTCCTGTCAGGCTGATTGCACACACAAAAAAAATCGATTTTCTACATACAAATATATTATGGCAAGTTACTGTAAAAGATGCAGAGGTAAGAATAACTGTAAGCATGTAAAAAGGAATGAAAAGCCATATAAACACGAGTTGAATACATACGTAGAAAAATAAATGAGCAGATTTAACACAGAAAGGGCAAATCAATGAGAAAGTGAGAGAACGCCGGCGTGTGGGAGGACGTGTGTTTGTGCATTTCTTCAAAGGGAAAAGCAAAATGATCGACCAAGTTTGTGTGCTGTGTGGAGGCAAAATTTGAAGCCGTTTGGGTCATCAAACGAGAGCAGTTTGAAATTGTTAGCGGAGACGTGGATTTGTTGACAGCGTGATCGCGAAACCGCGGAGCACAAACAGCAGCTTGTTTGAGTTTCGAGTGAGAAGGTTGCGCAGGTACCTTGTGTTACAGGCTTGAACTTAAAAACTGACGCGTGCCAGTGTAAACTACAAAGCTAACAAGTGATGCGTTAATGCTGTCAGCATCTTAACAATGTTTACCCTCGTTTGTGCCCTAGTTTCCTTTAACCCTGCAACATTAAACAGTAAAAATGCTAGTGAGCATAGATTCCTTCAAAGTGACTCTCTGAACTGCACGGACTTGTTTGCTGTTTGCTGTCATCAGCACTTCTCCAAGAGCCAAACAAACCCAACAGCTGCAATTGTGATTCTAAGCAATAGGAAATAATTTTCCTGTTCAGAGATTACAGTGGTTGAGAATCTGGTTTGGGAAGTGCAACCATTGTGACAGTCTCTCATTAACTGTAGCACATTGGAGGCTTCCTGTGGAGACAATTACACATATGGCCTTTGACAATGTGACAGCGCCTTTTCTTTTTCACACAACAACAGAAGCACATAGCCTCACATCTAAAATGGCTGCATTTAATTGCCGCTTGTACATGTTTTATGCATCTGTTGGGACAAAAGTGGAACAAACTGCACTTTTTCTTTTTTGCTATTACCTGATAAATTTAAGTTATTTACATTTATGAGCTTTAGTCGGGAAATAACAGATATGCACACACAAAGTGGGCAGTGTGAAGAAACAAACATTGCTGGAGGACTTCTTTTGGAAGCGACTTTGGCTATTATTGTCTGACACTCTCAGGAGACCCAAGGAAATATCTAAAAAAGAGCAGCATTAAAGGCCTCTGCCCTTTAAGAAGCACCGAGCAGTGAGTTAGGATTTTGCACAGCTTTGACAGCACACCGACGAGCCGACAAGCTTCGTCTTGCCACCATGTGTCTCCCTGCCCTCGAGGTTCGTGATGATGCCTCTTCGACCGCCCATGTGTTCCCACGCCCATGTCCTCATTTCCCTGTTTTACACTCTCATTAGCATGCTCTCAGCCTGCTAGGTTTCACTTTAGTTGCATTGCGTTCGCTTGTTTATCACAATATCAGCTGTGAGCGTGGGGAACGAGGGAAGAAGTGCAAGGGAGGGGGAAAAAACGCTGCTTTTGTAGCCCCCGCTGCGAGCATCTTCTGGTCACCCACAGAGACTGATCCATCAGAGGTAAGGTCCTCGTGCATGCTCCAGTAGTCTCCGGCCCAGCATCAGAAAGGTCATCTCCCATTAGATACGCTGTGACAGAAGGATGTCTCTGCAGTAATTTATACTGACCTCAACTTCTGGCCCTCTCCATAACTCTGCTCTCTATCTGCAACTTTGTGTGCTGATACTTATCTCTCGTTGAGCTCGTATCTTGATTCACATATTTAGTCTGGAGAGCGACACTCCGGCTAGGGCTGCACTAAGGAAAACACAGCCTGTCTTCCTCTGTGGTGATTCCAGACACACTGTAGGAATGTAGAGCTTCATGCTGCTGTTGTTATTATTGTTGTTGTGCTGTCTGTCTGGCGAAGACTCATCTTGTTATTGTACTTCGGTTGATGATCACCCACGATTACTTCACAGAGTAATGAGAGGGCACTCCAGCTACAAGAGGTGCCCCGACGACATCGCTGTTTAGGAAGAGAATATCATTAGAGCGAGTGAGGGCAGCGTCCTTGAGTCTCTCTTCCTTCTCCGTCGGATCGACTTTATGAACTGCCTCTGACACGTAGCTGTGCGCCTCAGATCAGTGGGGCCGAGACATGCTAGCAGCAGCACTGCTGCTTTTTGGGAGGAAGAGCCAGAGTTGCTGACAACTTGATGAGGTAGCCTATTGCCCGGCACAGTAGCAGATGCCCAGTGACCTTAGAGTGAGGATAGAAAATGCATGGACCACATTTTATCTTTCAACTCTGCAAAAAAAGTTTAACGTGTATTAAAAAGTTTCGTACTAGGGGAAAGATGCAGGATTTCACAGCCTTTTTCAGTTTGGGTCTCTTGACTTTACCATAACAATGTTGTACAGTTCACATTTGTATTGGCTGAGGTGTGGCCTAGCAGACAATTATGAGCAACTGCCTGTGTCGCCACATCTGTCAGTTACCAAAATCCAAATGGGTGAGTTACACACTGGGAGAACCAGGCTCAATTTGTATAAATTTATCAACACATTAGCTGCAAATTTTGATATTTTCACGAAAACGTGGATCGCCTCTAAACAACTCTCCCATCTAATTGCACTTAGAGTGGCTACTTCATAAATGAAAATAGAAATGAATGAACTCGCAAGTAAAAATCAAATCAGAGAGCTAAATAACTGATTTGAAACAGCGTTCAGGTAAAACTGGTGTGATAGTACACAGACACCGACAGCACAGTGTGGAGAATAAATATATAATTCATGCTCTGCAGCCCTCTTATTGATATTTTTTTCATCTTCAGGTGCACAGATATTGTGCTGTATTGTAGATGACTGTTTCCAAATGTGTATAACATCACAGAAATGACTTTATAGTGACTCCCGCTATTATCACTGGCAACATATTGTATTCTAACACTCACACTTAAATGCCTTGTGTAGGGTGTGTGCATTGCTACTGCAAACAATCCCACAATGCAGTGTTGCCGAAGTCAAAATGCCCATTGTGAATATGAATATGAGTCACATAACTTTGATATGCAAAATATTCAGAGAACTGTTGCTGCTGGAATGTTTCACAGTCGCTTCTTCGACTTGTTTTTACTGTACTTGAACATCAGCCCTGAAGCAGGGCTGAGCGAAGGCGCCGTGTACCAGGAACCCAAGATATCTCTTTTATCTACATTTTATACCACATATCACTGCTGTTGCTTCATCATCAAACAGTAGGACTCCTTGGACTCTTTCACTTTGGCTGCATTTATCCTACATCTAGCATATAGCCCTTTGCAGCAGCTATTCTGTTCACTTTTTTTACTCTCCGGTGCTCTTTGATTACTCTGAAGCATTGCTAATGGTAAATGAGATTAAGATCACCTATTGTACAATCCAGAGTGGTGGATTGTACAATGGGATTAGCAAAGAGTGGTGAGCACAGGGTTCTCATTGCTCAGCATGTAGGAGAAGGAGGTTAGCAGGAGGTGGCCTGCAGCCTCAATGTCAGTCCCTGTGCGCAGCTCGTCCGACGCAAAATCAGAGGAAAGGCTGCTTGACATTTCCTCTGAGTTGCGGTGCCACATCAGCTTGTAATTTTCTTTTCTTTTCCGTTTATCTTCGATCCCAACCTCTCCACCCCCATCCGCCCGTCTTCCTAGCCGCCTCATCTTTTGGCCTCTCATCTTTTCCTCCTCGTTCGCTCGGTCTTGCTGTTTCTCTGTCACTCCTCTTTGGAGAAACAGAGGAGAGCGGGCGTGAAAGAAAGAAAGAAAAAAAGAAAAAAGAGGCGCTCTATGCCGTTACCATGGCAACTGCATCTCGGAGCCGAGCCAGTAGTCTTCCACAGACGTGCGTGCTCCCTCCCTCGTTTTCCCTCCACTCGGCTAGCTTAGATGAAAGCTCAGCTGTGATGAGAGTGAAGAGAAAGAGGCAGAAGAAACACGAGGGAAAGGCTGCACTTGTTAGGGAAAAGTAGCGTGTCATAACCCTCTGAGGAAACAATACGCCGCTCCCTGTAATGAATTATTATTACTGATGGCAGATATCAAAGGCAGACCTTGTCAGTAAACTGCACCCAGCGTACAACAAAGGAAGCATGCAGCACATTCTGCACTCTCAGATTCTTTCTTCTCCTCCGCAGAGGTCTCGGTGAGAGCGGTGATCGAGGCCGTTGTGGGTAATAGTCTGTTGCAGGAAATTAATGCCGTTGCAGAGCTTGACTGTTTCGCTCTGTGACATCAATCTGCATTAATTTGGTAATTAATCTGATTTCAAGAGATGTCTCAATAAGAGACCCCATCGAGCGCCGAGCCCGCTCCGGATCGTGTGATTTGTATTCCCTCTTACGTGTTACCTGCTTGAACGCGCGTCCTCGACAGGTTTTCTCATTATCGGCTGGCGTGAATCGAAGATATCCCTTCAAAAGCAACAGCAGCTATCGATCTGAGTACGGTTATAAAATGTGTCACGCTCGGCTGTGGGCTTGCTAACGTGTTTGAAGTGAGAGTGAAAAACGTCCACAGCCGTGAACAGACACTGTTAGAGCGGAGCTGCTCTCAGGTAATTTGTTGCTGTGAACACAGCACAACTGAGACCGATATATTCACAGAAACGGCTGTAGATGAATGCACCGTGTCATGTAGCCCAGATGGATCTTAAACGGTGATGGTGGTGGGGGAGGCACGTCAGCTTCTGTTTCTCTTGGACAGAATGAGAAAGCGCGCACCTGTAAAGCACGCAGGGGAGAGGCTCGGTGTTTTCGGCTTGACTGAATTGGACCGGAGGAGGACGCCGGTGTTGTGCTTCCTCCTCCGTCAGAATGCGATACCTGAGCTTTACCTCTTCACTCGGGGAAGTTTACTTGGCAGTCATGCCCACGATCCAGCCAGTGACAGAAAATTGATTTGGCACCTCATAGCTCAGTACTCAGCTGGATCAGACAGCGAGGAGGAAATGAGGCCCTGAGCAGACATACCAGTCCACGCTTCACTTTTGTCCCCAAGGAGGAGAATTCATTTCTGTCAATTTGCTGTGATTGTAAGTAATGGGGCAGTTGTGATAGAGCTGCAGACCAGGAGGAGGAGGAGGAGGAGAGGAGGGGTTCACACTCCTTTAAACACGTGCGTGTATGTCAAGACCTCTGGTTGGGAGTCGGGAGGGGACTGTCTTTTCCCCTGAACCAGTGTGAACCGGTTGTGCTGCCCATGCTGGCTGTGATTGCCTACAATCCTCAGGTGCATTATTTTGATGTGATTTGCTGCTTGTAGGGCATAGAGACCTCCAGGGTCATATACAGTATGGATTATATACAGCACAGGCCCTCAGGGGACTTCAGTAAAACGCAAGCATTTTTCCTGCTGTGCTTACACAATATGTACACTGCCTTCTTTTGATTAAAGGTTAAGGAAGAACGTGTTCCTGGGTCATGTTTTTTTGCTTTAATTCGCCCCTAGACTGAAAAAATAACGAGCAGCTTCTTCATTGTTCAGTAAATTGCAAAAATAAAAGCAGGAGCAGGAAGTTTTAACTAGTGTGTATCTGGGCCATTCGCACTAAAATGTTTCACGGCTTCAGAAGCTTCATACTTAAATCGCTGCTCTCCGCTAATGTTCAGCAATCATACAGTGAGAAATCCATTGTTGGCAGGCAGAGCTGCCTGTTCCCTTTTAACAGACGACTAGGCAGTGCACACAGTGTCGTTTTTATTTTTGCATCTCGCACGTAAATGTATCTAACCCACGTGGGCTTCCGAGACATTAAACATGAAGCCTCAGCGCTGAAACAAGACTTTTGAGAAGAGAACATAAATTATTACACAGAAAACCTACAATGTGAACAGAATACCTCTCCTGTGATGGCGTTTCTAAGTACTACAAACAAAATCTGAGTCACAAAAAGCTTCCTTGTTTAAAACTGAAAAAAAAAAAGAAATATGGTGCCAGGAGATGGGGGGGGGGGGGGGGGGGGGGGCGGATATTGCAAACAGAAGTCCTTGATGTATCCTCTCCATTAGTCATTTTATACGAGACAGCCTGTTTTGTTGATGCATGTTTGCTCCATACCATATATAACACTGGCTATTTACCGCACATATTGTGACTGTTACACAATAACCTGAACACGCAGGCATTTTAGGGGAAAACCTCTTTCATATCCGCCTGGAAAGCTTCTTCCTGAACTGAGCACAAAGACTAGAAAAAGAGAGAAACAGGCTAAAGCTCACTAATTACCACTCCAGAAATGTTGCTAAAGCAAGGCGAAATGCCACATAAACCCTGGAAAACTCCAGCCTAAATTTGCACCTACTTCTGTTTTTGTATACATTTAATTTGCGAGTATTGTGTGTTGTAAAGTAGGTGTAAAGTAAGTCTTTAACGCAGACTTCTCCACTGATGTAGATAAACGAACACTTCCTAAGATAATCTAAGACAAGCTAAGCTAATCTAAGCTAAAACAGGCTAAACTAATCTAAGATAAGATATATAAGACTACAGTTTTTATGTAGTTGTATTTTAATTTAGTTTCACTTTTATTTCTTTACTCCACTACAGTTTAGAAGGAAATATTGTGATAAAACTGACACAAAAATATGCATCCATGCAAATGCTAACCTACCAGTTTTGCAATGGATGCTTGCTGCTCTGATTCCTGAACCAATTAAATAAACTGAACCTTTACTTGTTGCATTAAGTTGGTAGAATAGTAATGCAACAATGCATCTGCTGCAACATTTCTACGCTGTGGTTTCTAACTAGTGCAGAGATGTCTGTGAGAGTGTCTTAAGTGTCTTAAGTGTTTATCTTCTGGGCCTCTGTTTAGACGTGCTAACAGTACACACCTCTGCAAACCGATATAACTGGCTGCTCTGCTGTGTGACTGCAGTTGCGGTTATTGTTCTATCCACCCACACCTATACCCTGCAACTAAAGACAGCAAGCTCCAACGAATATCCAGGAAAATTAACACTTGACTTCAATCGCTGATGATACATAATAAACCTACATAACTGAAACAAAGCGTCTGCTGCTCTCTATGCGTTTTTAAATTTATTAGGTAGAATATTTTCTTTATGTGACGAACAATGGACTATTAGGTTTAATAACTTCTGCGCACATATGCACTCAAATCAGACAGACTGAAGAATTACAGGCGTAGCTGCTGATGCATAAGTAATCTCTTACTGTTACCTTTTTTTCTCTTTAACAGCTGGTATTTGAAGCAAATACTGACTATAGCGCTCACAACCTGATTGACTTTTTTCTGGTATTCGTCGCCTGAGTGTCAGAACTTGCCTTGCTTAAATAGATGATCACTATCTGGCTCAGTGAGGGATTTTATAATTAAAGTAAATGCCCTTGACGGCAGCATGAATTATGTCTTTGCAAGTGGTGTTTTACAAAGAAAGCATAGCTTTTAGAATTTATAATGAAGGCGCCATTATGGTTTGGGAAAAACATGCAATTGTGTTTAGAATGTTTCACTTTCTAAAATTTTTCTTTTTCTTTTTTAAAGAGGGGAACGATTGATGGCGTCGATATAGCATTGTAGCCCTGCACGCAGTTATTTTTCATTATAAACTTGATATTATATTTGCAATGCTCCTGTCTCTTCTCAGGTTGGTGTTACTTTGCTGAAGTGACAGAGGAAGGCCTCGAGTCAGAGGTGAAGAACGGAAACAAGGAGTCCTCCCGGACAGCAGGGGGAAGCAGCAGACATGCAGGACTCAGCCTCTGACAGTAAAATAGCGAAACAGGTGAGCATGGATCTCATAGTGCTACTAGACTACTGTTCATGCTACAAAAATCTAGTTGGTGGAAACACAGTAAAAACATGATATAATAGCTTTTATATAGTAAGTTTGGAGCTGTTCTAAGTAAAAGCTAAACTGAAAAATAATTGTTGTCTACACAACCAAAGTCTTTATTCTTCATTAAACTGTTTACGTCTACTCCATCATCTAATCTTCTTGACTAATCTGTGCCAGACTATTCCTGTATCTTGTAATGCCGTACACACATACTGGATAGCGTATAATCACCAGTTGCTTTGGAAAAATGTGTGTTCCTCCACTGGTTGAAAGTGGTTCCTGGAGGTTGCCGGCTCTTGCTGCGTGAAACTATAAAGAAAGTGAAGCACCAAAAATCTCAGCGTGATTGTTTTGCTTGCTAGCTCATTTCTGTGTTTGAATGGAAGTACAGTGGTCCCTCGTTTATCGCGGGACTTACATTCTGAAAATAACCTGCGATAGGTGAAATCCGCGAAGTAGCCAACTTTTTTACAATTATTATAGATGTTTTAAGGCTGTAAAACCCCTCACTACAGTTTATACACTTTTCTCAGACAGGCATGAACATTTTCACATTTTTCTCTCTTGTTTAAACACCTAGAAAAATAACTCCAGTATCATAGAATGATACTGCGGTTGCCTTTGGTGGTGCAAAACGTTTCATTGACATTGTTGTGTTTGTTGGGGAGAAAACTGACAGACATACAAGTACAGCACTATAGAGTCATACTGCACACTGCTAAATTTGACAAGCTGAACGCATTCTGTACTGTACAGGAGACACGGCACGAGATTGATTGACAATGGCCTACAGCCAATCAGGACGCAGAACACAATGTGCTGTAAAAAAAAGAAAAAAAGAAAAGCAAACTGTTGCAATGTGCTAGTGAGCAAAGCGACTGCTGTATGGTTGCAATAGGTGACTGAAAGTCTGTAGGCCTGTGTAACTGGAGCTGCAGTAATCATTTTCCCGGGAACTGCCATCAACCTCCTCCAGCCACTTCATACCCGTGTCTAGGCCTGTGTGGTCGGGCTTATTCACTTAATCCTAGATTGTCACCAAGATTGTCACATGTCCAAAATGGTGGACAAGAAATAAATGTATTTATATGAATTAAACTATTCAGGCAGTCATGCTAACTTAACAAATGTTACTAATGTTCCTAACATGACATATTGCAATTTGGGGTACACGAGATTTAAAGTCTTTCCAGTGAACATCATTACTACACATTATTACGTGTCGAGCCATGTACTACTTAGAAGTGTAAGAAAGAAGAAGAAAGGTTTTGGCTGTCAGTTTTGTTAGCTAGCAGCAGTTGCTATTTAGTGGGTGTGGTGAGAAATTGTCACCAGCTCACAGGCCTTTTTATAGCCACCACTGTATAATGCAGGTCTGACTACTGATGTTGAAATGTATCTAAATATAACTCAGCTGTTTTATGTTTATGTGTCTGCAAAAATGATTTGTGTTTATGGATTTTTTGTTTTTGTTGTTTTATTGAATATATGTGTTTTCTGACAGTTTGGCACCAAAGCTCATAACTCATACAGATTTTTGCAAAATACAACTCTCACACTTAAAAAATAGTTTTTGTCCAGACTGTCTTCTCAGGACAGAGCTTTCATCCACTTATTTTGTCATATTTCAGCACAAGATTCTTTCATGTTGCCATAACTTTATTTCTTGTAGAGCAGAGTGGTTGTATTTCATTTCAGATTGTTGTTTAGCGATTACTTTAATGACTGAAACTGAAGCCCATTTACAGCAGATATATATTATAATGTCATTATTGGACTTAGTATGCGTGAAACTGCCATTTTAAAGTGTGAAAACATTTGAACAGATTCAAGTGTCTGTTCTGTTTTTGAGACTTTTAAATCTGTCGTTTCATTTTCTGTATATTCTTTTATATTTACATGTAAAGGACCAGAACAAGCACATGGACGGACACAGAGAAACCGATGACATGTCTGAAAAGACGTCTCCCAACAAGAACCTCAAATCTCCCCAGAAAGGCTCCAAACGGCTTAAAACAGCCCCCTTTAAAGTGACCCTACTGGATTCCTCCGAGTTCGAAGGAGAAACTGAGGTACGCCAGACGGAAAACAATTTGCATTTACACGTTTTCTGGAATTAGGCTTATCGTGCTTCGAGCAAACAGTTGGAAAAAGGGAACATTATGTTTTTCCCTTTGTTGTTGGTTCCCTCTGTGGGCAGTTGTGTGTGTTGTCTAGTGTTGCACAAAGCGGATAAAAGGGGCAAAAAGAATAAAAGCGAGGGTGGCATGCTGAGAACTCACCAGAGGGTGAATTCAAAGAAATGTTACACATTTCTGTAATACACACAGAGACAAAAAAAAAAATAATGCAGTTTAAAGTCTTCATTCCACACAAGAGATGTGTCGTCATTACACTGCAGAGTAAAACAGGGCATTTGCCGCTTGCTGAGAAGGGAAACTGAATGCATGCATAAGTGAGGACAGAAGCGATAGATGTAAGTGTATTTCCTTAGATAAATACAAGGCGTCGACTTGAACGTTTTGGAGTTTTATGACTAGCAGCAGCATGCACCTCAGGCAGAGTAGGCCTATCTTTTTTTGGCTAAAATATCTTTTCAGGATGTGAAGGATGTCATTATATTCAGTTACTTGACTGTGGAGATGACTGGGAAGCAATATTTCAAGCTATGTGACGTTTTAACTTTTTATCCCACTCAAAAGAAATCTGTGTGGATGTACATCAAAACTCAGGAAGTGAAGAGCCTGTCTGGAGCCATCGTGTGTGTACAAAAGCTTAGCGGGCACAGTGTTACAACAGATGGATGTAGCCATTGGTTTCTGGAGTTTCATTTGATGTATTTTGGAGCTAAGACTGACTATATTTGGATGACACACTCGATTAGCAAACTCCATCCAGAAACTGTTCATTAGCAACAAACTAATGAAATCCTAGAAATTCAAAAAAATCTCTGTAATAAAAATAACCATCCATTGTACAGCCATTGTTTTCTAATGGAGAAACTTTAAATCTGAACTGTGAAGAATATTCTAGGGTGGGGTAAAACAGATTTTTGTAACATCTTGTAAACATGCTTTGGAAACCGACAATAGATCAGTTTTTGCCCCTTTAGCGATTCTAAATAGCATTACAGCAGATATTGCTGCAAAGACACAAGTGTTGCACCACATCGCATCACTTTTCTGCTTCCCCCGAACCCTAGCAACCACTGGCAACACAGCACATGGACACAGAAGGAATAACTGCGCTCGCGACCAAGAGTCTAATTCAGTTCAGTTCAATTCAGTTTTATCTGGATCAACTGAAGACTTTTCATGGAGATTTTAGACTCATCTGATAATTATGAATTATAGTAGTCGAGCCTTCAGCTAGTTTTTCACCATCACTCTTAGACAGGATGTTTTGAACTAGAAATATTGTGCAAATTTAAGAAAACAGCCCCATGTATTTGTTTCATATTTAAGGACATTCCCTGCTCAGAAATAACTCCAGGATTCCTCACAGTGTTACTGTAATGCGATCTTGTGCTGGGCGATATGACCCGAAATTCATATCTCGATATTTTTTAGCTGAATGGCGATATAAGATATATATCTCGATATTTTTTTATAAAACCATAAGGTAAGAACAAAAAGAGAGTTCTTAGTCAAAGCTGTGTCCCAGATGTCACATGGGCACTTTTATTAACATACAGCGCAGATGTACATGAAAAAAACTACTCAAAAATAAATTATGAGCATTTATTAAATAATAATGCTCCATAAATAAAAGAAAACTATGTTGTTTTTGTGCATAACAAAGAGCTCACAATTGTGCAGTCAAAATGTAAACTAAAAGACGCTGAGCATAATAACAAAGACAGATTTCACAGCTGCTCTCTTTCCAAGTTCGTGACTGACAGCCTGGAGTTTGAAATCCGCTTCATAACCGTGTCTCTTACAGGTGCCATTTATGGCCCTTATACACACACACAATACGGTAATATTACGTTGAAGCACAGTACGTATCACTCCGCGAGGCTCCTCGGTAGACGTAATGCTCCGACAATCCATCAAGCGCTGCAGCTCCGTAGCTTAGCAAACTCGTACTAAAACATTTTTGACAGATTGCTGAGCGCCGTGTACCACATTAAATCGGTTCGCGGTCATCAAGCACAACCAGAATTCATACATAAGGCGCGCTGTCGATTTTTGAGAAAATGAAAGGATTTCAGGCCGTGTATGGTGTTAGCGTGGTTAGCTCGTTAGCGCGGTTAGCTCGTTAGCACGTTGACGCCGTCCAGCCCCACGCACGGGCCGATGCGCAGTAACTCGTTAACGGAGATTTGCCGTGTCCATCTTGTCGCTGCCTGCAGGTGAAGCAATGGGGGAGGAGGGGGAGTTGTGTTCAGTGAAGGAGAGGTGAGGCCGAGTAACGTTGGGTAAAGACAAAAGTGGACAAAAGAGAGGCAAACTTGTGGCTCCACAACTATAATTATAACGTAACATAGACTATATCGATATAAAGGATATTGTCACATCTTATATCTCGTATAAAAATATATCGATATTTTTAAAAAACTCGATATATCGCCCAGCCCTAATGCGATACAAAGAAAGTATCTAGACACAGCATTTCAAAGAAAACTGTCCTTTGTTACAATTCTGTATTCTTACGCTCCTTATTTTGCAAAGAGGACGATGGAAAGGCGTTTCTTTGAACGTGTTCTTCGTTTACATTAGTAATTCCTCCATACAGCAGATCCTACTATTTGTTCTCTTTATGTTCACCTTATGGTTACTTGGCAGTGATGCTTACAGGCAGTGTTTTTGAACAGAAACTGAATTTTTTATGACTGTTTTTAGTTTACAAATCATTTTCAGGTTGCCAGTGGTTAGCATGTCCCTTTAAGCTCCAGTGACACAGTTCAGTAGTATGCTGAAGGCAAATGAAAATAGTAAACTGCAGAACAGGCAGGCGCATTTTGTTGTTTACTGAGTTTAAATAACTTTCATGTATATTAACTATTATAAAGCAACTTAGAGCCTGAAACTCTCTTTATAGCCACCTAGCACTGATATATTGAACTCTCCTGTAAAAGCGTCTTTAAGTTCAAGAATCACATGGTTACATGATCATTAAATAATTTGGTTACAATATTGACCAAAATTATAGTGTGAGGCTACCCAGTTATACTGAGTAATTCCCAAAGGTGTCAATAAATTCTGATTTCATTGCATTTTTTAATAAAAAGCCCCCAGCACAGGCTACTAACTGGGTGTAAAGAAATCTATATACCTATTACATGATCGGAGACCCGGTGCAGTCAAGGAGAAAATAGAAGAACAATATTATTGTGAAGCAACCCTCAGGACACTAACGCACAAGTGCGTGAAACCTTGTGTATGTGGTGTGATGACGGGGGGGGGGGGCTGTTCATTTACAAGAGTGTGTGAAGTAAGACCATCAGCATTGGTGTTCTGGTGCCAACCTCTCCAAGCATTGTGAAAACATCTGGGTTTTATCCACACCTCAACAGAAGCTCATGAAAGCTTTGGTATTGTAAGTGCACTTCTGAATATTTGTCTACTAGCTTGTTCCTGCTAGGATAGAAGTTTTTGAACCTTCCTCATACTTCCAGGAGTAATCATGAGGAACCTGTGAGGAGGCAGGATACACCTTGGGAGCGCTCTCACTGGAGGAGGTGGTACTCACGAGTTAATTAATTCTCTGAGCCTCCCTGCGGCCCTCGAATAGGGAAGGACACACCACACTTCTCTCACCCAGCCCCTTCCTTCATGCTTGGTCATGCTGATGTGTTGAATGAGGCCATTTTGGGTGGAATGGCTGGTTAGTTGACATCCAAGATTTCCCCGTCTATTGAGGTGTCAACACGGAAGTCTTTTTTTTTTTAATTTTACTGTTTAATTGCACCGTAGCAGAGCGCAAATAGACGGGATCACTTCAGTCATGGCTTATTAAGACTCCAATGATTTGTTTATTTCATTCTTTGTGCCGCCTCCGATGGCAGCGCGCTCTCGTTGTACATAAACAGCGCTGCTGTCGGGGACTCGCTGACTGACAAGATGAGAGCTTAGAAGCACTTCCCAAGTGTTCCTCCACCAACCTCCCTTCACTCATTGTGACGAAAAGGAAAAATACTTTTTCAAGCTCTACCCTTGAGATATTAAGGAAACAGACAGCACAAGGAAAAAACTGCTTCAGTTTCCCTGGCAACTCCTCGCTCAATCTTGTCATTTCTTAAAGTAGGCCTTGTGAAAGGATAAGACTGTGTATGCATACTTATAAAGTGTTTTTCTTGTTCTATATTTACTATGGAGTATAAGCCCATGCACAAATTGTACTCCTAATATTATATTTCCTTTATAATCAGCCCAGCCCAGTGAAATATGCGCTGCTTATTTAAAGATATTTGTACACAGTTATATGCCAATTAATATGGTCACAGCCATGACTGTCTGCATTTTTTTGGCAGTCATTCAACATCATTCCTTTGCATCCTGCTAACTGACCTCCTGATTTTTTTGATTTATGAGGTTTTGAGGTTTTCATTTTTGGATTTGAGTCAGATGTTCCACTATTTTAGGAATGCAGTGGTGTGGATTTCAAAGGAAAATGTCAAAATCGTTATGATGGACAAAATTCGGCAAGAGTATACAGCACCCTACAGTCTTTGATGTTTTGTAGTTTTGCCTCCGTGCATCACCACAGTGAGCTGTAAGTCAGACGTGTGATTGAAGTCCAGACTTTCAACTATAATTCAAAGGATTTACAGAATGTTTGTGTAAAATGTCATTTTTATACATAGTACTTCATTTTCAGAGGTTCAAATTAATGGGATAAACTAACATAAATGTAAAATAAAATAAAAGATTCTTTTTTGCAGCTTTTGATCCAGAATCTCCTACATTTCTCCTGCAGATTTATTTTTATTGAACTCCATGCTTGCAGTTTGCATACACCAGAATAAATAGATCTCTACCAAATATGGCTGACTGCCTTCAGTAGTGTGACAGAAAATATTTTCTTCTGTGTGTGTTTGTGGACACACACACAGAAGCGTGTTTATTTAATGTGACAGGAAATATTACTAAAATTATCCTTGAGTTCTTTCAATAGTAAGTATCAAATCTCTGCCTGTAGTGCAAAGTCTAGTATTCTCCAGCATGTCGCAGTGACTGTATAAATGACTTATTAAATGAGTTATTAAATTGTGTTTAGGTCCAGAGAACCTTAAAAAGCCCTGCTGCCTAATAAAGTCTGATAGTGTATTAGTAACCCGGTTCTTTCCTGATTAAAAGCTAACTATTACAGTAAAAGGCACTTAGAGTATGTACGTACGATAGTCAAAAATATAGCAGGGACTGTTTCTCTCTCTCTCGACCTTTTTCCACACTTTTATGTCACGCATGTTTGTCTTTGCAGAAACACTCCAAAGGACAGACCCTGATGGACATGGTGTGTGAACACCTCAACTTGCTGGAGAAAGACTACTTTGGTCTGACCTTTGCCGACACAGACAGCCAGAAGGTCAGTGAGTTGTGTACCACAGTAACCTCTCAGTGCATAAACAATGCTCGCTAAACAATCTGTATTCCTCCCAGTTTTTTGCTGGCACTCTCTGGGGTGCGCTATCCATCATTCAGAGAAGAATGGAAAATGGAAATGTCCGTGCTAAAGTCGGGGCCTGGACAAAAGACATTTGAATAAGTTGTACAGTTGAAGAAGAAATGAAAATGCCTCATCTACTCTTTGCAAGATGCATATATGAAATTTAGTGATAGAAATATTTCTCAGAGGCAGAGCTGCTCCGGAGGTAGAATAATTTCATGGGTTGAGTTAAATCTCCACGGGCCCCAGCTAAGAGCACAGTTGAGAAAAAATTGAAGAGCTAAAAAGAAAAGTTAGATCAAAATGACTTCAGTGACTTTGCTGTTTCTTTCATTTATGACTATGGCAAGGTGAAGAGTAATCAGGATGACTTTCTGCTTAGCTAAAGGCAAGTTTTAACTTTTCGGTCGCACAGGCTAATTAGCTAATAAAATTACCTTATTGAGTATTTTTTTTATTTGAAATTAGACACAGGAGAAAGGTTCTCAGTGTTGGTCGTCTAACCATGCATGCATTTGTTTGACTAGGTTTTTAGAAATGTATTAGGTACGCAGTAATCAGTTAAAAAGATCGATTAGCAGACTGCACTCATAAACTGCACACATATCTGCAAAATAATGCTAAGCAGCAGATTAATAAATGCTGAACTGAAGCACAACCTTCTTGACAGGCTGTACCACGCGGGACCATTTTTCTGTGAGATATTTCTGTTAAAAATGCAACAAAAGACACGAACATCACGAAGAGGGTCTAGAGGTCCAGTTCAGTCAGTTTAATTAACAGAGGTAAAGTATGGCAGACAGCTATCGGCTACAGCTGCAGGTGTCTCAACACCTGTCAATCACAGCAGCCGTTGCCTTTTATTCAGATGGATGGGTTGTAAAATATAGTTAGCAATTAACATAGGAGTCTAACGGCATTAAATCATTTCTAGATGTGCTGAATTTCAAGCCTTGATGCTGCCACTTGGTGCTGCTAAGATACAAGTAGCTGATTGCTGCGTTTAGTGATAACATAAACGAAATGTGAGTTAGAGCAGTAAATATGTACATTAGTTCAGTGCGAACTAAGACGATGAATATGAGGATTCATTTACACAGGCCTAGAGACTGATCAGCTACCTCATGGCAACATCAGTAACTCCAGTAAGAAAAGAAGGTATATTCCAGACCAGTTGGCTAGTTTTTGCTGGGTGTCACTGGGTGAAATTGGTGAGTGCTAAACGACAAAGCTCCTTGTGATTGCTCTGGTCGCTAGCAGATTGATGTGGTCGTCCACGGTTTGTTTCCTGACAGTTTCACTACCACTTAGTGAGTGTTTGCAGACGAGACAGGCCCTTCCATACAAACTACAGATGAACGCTGCTAGTAACAAACACAATCACATGGAGGGTATGAGATAGAGCACCACATCTTTGCAACCCATATCACCTAGCAAGCAAGTTTCACTGATGGTTAGCATAGAGCAGGGGTGGGCAACTCCAGGCCTCGGGGGCCGGTGTCCCTGCAGGTTTTAGATGTGTCCTTGAACCAACACAGCTGATTTAAATGGCTAAATTAGCTCCTCAACATGTCTTGAAGTTCTCCAGAGGCCTGCTAACGAACTAATCATGTGATTCAGGTGTGTTGACCGAAGGTGAGATCTAAAACCTGCAGGACACCGACCCTCGGGGCCTGGAATTGCCCACCCCTGGCATAGAGTTCAATTCAATTCAATTCAATTTTATTTATATAGCGCCAAATCACAACAAAAGTCGCCTCAAGGCGCTTCATAGATACAGAGAAAAACCCAACAATCATATGACCCCCTATGAGCAAGCACTTTGGCGACAGTGGGAAGGAAAAACTCCCTTTTAACAGGAAGAAACCTCCGGCAGAACCAGGCTCAGGGAGGGGCGGGGCCATCTGCTGCGACCGGTTGGGGTGAGAGAAGGAAGACAGGATAAAGACATGCTGTGGAAGAGAGACAGATATTAATAACAGATATGATTCAATGCAGAGAGGTCTATTAATACATACATACATACATACATACATAGACAATAGAGTGACTCTATTGCCCAAAGGAAAGAGTAATCAGAAACCACATGTATTAATAATGTTGACTGGATGTATTGTAGTGCTGTAGCCATAACAAAGAGCACTGGCTAAATACGGCAGTGCTTTTCTTTTAAAATAGCAAGACATGCATAGATCAGACACAAAATTAGCGTTTAATTTGATTACATGTTCACTAGATAGTTACTAACTTGTCCATCATTTGGTACCTTAGGGGACTTTTAAATTATTCATGAACTCACAAGTTATTAGAAAAATATTGATTATTACAGCTGAAACAGCCTCACAGAGAGATTCGTGGCATTATCTTGCTTGTTTTTGTGTAACTTGACTTTCAATTGACTTTGTCAGAATCACTTTGTTCTTTCACTCTTTTTTCCATCATCTGAGGTTTAATTATTTCCTGATAAATGGGCTCTAACATTAATCTCCAGTCAGCACACCAACCTTTTTGACATTTTGAAACGAAGGTCTGAATATGTTAGTCACGGATTGTTGTTGCTTTGTTATAAGGTGTGCGGACCAGACTTATCATATAATTGTATAATTAACACGGACCTGATGGGTCCTGGCTGTCAACTCACATGAGAGTGCTGTGTTTGATGTGGGTCTGGGGTTTTCATTGATGTCTTCCCAGAGGGTAGGTATGGGATTGCACAACAGGCTACAGAGGAACCTCCAGTCTTTTAAAGATAGGACAAGACCAAGCCCCTTTTAACATCTGGTGCGTATCCTCTGGCCCAGTCATTGGCTTGTACACAGTTTGTCAGCTCACATGCTGTGACTCGAGGTGCACGGGATGATCTTGGACCTCACAATATGACAGTCTCATCAAAGACGGCCTTATCAGGGCACAGCGTGAGCTTAGTGTTTGGGTTCAGTGCTGATTGGTCGACCAAACAAGCTTGAGAATTTAAATGTCATTTCAGATGCCCTTTCCCTGTCTCAGTTGGGGGAACAAGAACTCAATCTCCGCCCTCCAAGAGAACATTTATTCTATGTGATTTCTTTAGAAAGTAAAGTTGAAAAACAAAGTGTGAAATAATGAATCAGTGATGAAAAGTGTTTCCTGCTTTTCAGCACCTGACTAGTTCTCTTTACCCTTAGCTGATCGAAGGTGGATTCGTGGTGACAATCGAATGGCTGCAGCTCTTTAGTCTTTAGCAGTACAATTAAACACCAGAGGAGTAACACAGGAGGCAAACTGTCAGAGATACAGTTTGCAGTTTGTCCCCGTTGAGGCCACGGAGTTGCAGTGTAGTGTAACAACCCTTCATGGTTTCACTCTGATTCGTGTAGTACCAGCTGTCAAGACGACGGTCAGCATTAGGAAACAGCTGCTGTGTGGTTTTCAGGTTAGTGCAGATCGCTGTCAGCTCTCTGCATCGTGGATTGCTCAAACGCCCGTTTTTATGTCTGTAAGCATGAGGGTGGAATTTACATAACAATGGACACCCATTGCAACTAATTTTCTTTAATTAGATTTTTGCTAGTCCACTGACCTTTCCTCTAGCTCCGCTGTCAGCATCACAGTTTTGATTTCTCCTGAAACTTCTTGGTAACTGCTGATTGGTTTAAGTTTAGATGATTCTTATGAATGACTTGAGCAGCATCTTAACTTTGCTTCCACAACATCCACTGTAGACAGACTTGTTATATGTGCTGAATATAAGCTTTGAGTCTACAAACTTTGTCCAAATTCGTAGACTCCTCTGAATGCAGCCGACAAATGCGTCCTCCTTTTCCCAAGATTTGAAGGATGGGTCGGGTGTATCCTTCGTGGCCATATCCCAGAATTCATAGCGCGGCCCAGCCAATTCCAGTTTCCAACGATAGCAGCAGCTACTTAGTTTTAATATTACTCTTATTAATCTTTCTGGGTCACAAAGTTAACTTTTTAAGATATTTTCAGGTGAGAATGTAGCTGAGTAAACGTCAAATATCTGCTCGGTTTATCAAGACATCACATATTTGCAAAAGTGCTCCGATGTTTTCGGAGACACCCATCAGCTTGATAGCTAGCCGGGGGTTCAAGGCTCTCCAGAGCCGGTGAGAACAGCGAACCCCCGGCACATCGTTTTCATCATTTGAGATTACAGCTGAATAAATGTCAAACGGAAAACTGATTAAACAGAAGTGTGAGATGATCAAGAATTTACGCCAGTGTCCTGTTATATTTTAGATAGAAAGGAACAGACGGCCGAGTATATTAAACACCACCGAGACAGCGGTGACGCAAAACCAAAGGCTAGACCGCCCAATTTCACAGCCGTTTACTTCCAGTCTACCCGGCCTTCGGAGGACCTCAGGAGGATGCAGCCTATGAATTTGGACGCGGCATTTATGAGCACTGACAGTGGGAGTGTGCTAGCATGCTGTGACGAAGTTACCGACCAGCAAACATGCCTATAGACTCAGTGTGGTTCATTTTTGCATGTTTGTCAGAAATAGCCGTTTCAGATTATTTTGCATTCCTTTAACTGTTTGTGCTGTTAAATAATCTGCTGTTGATATGAAATTCAGTATATTATGGCATAAAAACCTTAAATTAGCCTAAGAACAATGCAGTTGTTCTTTATAATAAAAGTGTTGCTGCAATTTTGATCTGTTGACATCGTAGTATATAAACCAGGAACCAATAAATTCATGTTTACAAAGGATACACTATGTGTTAGCTTATTTTACGTCATTTATACAACAGTGGATGCACATAGACAGGGTTCCAAATAAGGAGGTCAGTGTATGTTTAAGTGGGATTGTCTTGGAGACAAAACTCAGGCTTCATACTGCTCTAAGCCAGGTGGGCGTGCCTAACATTTGGGGACGAGACTGGTACAAACAAGTAATGTACCCAATAAGGGAAGTCAGGGGAGCTTAGTTTAGAAGTTGAGCCAAGCCGGGAACCTTTTACAAACTTTATTTATAAAAGACAAAGTGGTTTCTCACCGCAGGGATGAACTTCTTCATTTCAAGGCCAAACAAACTGCACAAGCAATTTTACTGGCTAGCAGCAATACTACTCTTACTCTAAAGTCAAATTTCCGCTTGACTCCGAGGCCTGTGCAGCACAAGGTGACAAATGGTTTGTGCCTCTGTGATCTCCCGCACAGAAGCACAAACCCTGCTGAAGTCAGGGGCAGCCAGTCAGAAGATAAGCTGGCTTAAAGAGAGAAGCTGCTTATTTTAAATTTAAAAAATATACATTTTTCAGACTTTTCTGATTAGAGTATGTATCATGTATTAAAATTACAACTATGAGGTTGTTTTGGTTGAATTAAATAATGGAAACAATGCATAAATAACAGCAGTAACTGGATATAAGGTCAGAAAAAAACGTCATCAGAAGCCTTGAGAAAAAAAATAAGAAAACATGACATTGAACTCAGAAAACATTGCAAACCCCCAAATGGAAACAAAATCTTCATCACGCAAATGCAACCAAGTGTTTGGAATAACTGATAGTGAGTCTTTCACACCACTTTTGAGGACTTTATGCCCACACTTTTGCAATCTTATCAAAGCATCACAATCAGATTGAAGAATTTTGGCTTTTTTACTCATTCAGAGGTGGTCTTGCGAGTCTGTTTTGGATCATTGTCCTGCTCTTGAGCTTCAGGGCATGAACTGATGGCCAGATAATCGCCTCCCTGATTGTCTAGTAGAGAGTAGGATTTGTGTTTCCAACAAGGTCCTGAAGCAAATCAGCCCCAGATCATGAGCATCACCATGCTTGTCTGCTGGCCTGGTGTTCTTGGTGTGATGCCAGATGTAATGGGACTCAAACCTTCCAAAAGTTTACCTTTTTACTCAGCAGTTCACAGAATACTTTCCCAACAGTCTCTGGGATCAGTGAGATGTTGTCCAGTTGTGTTCTGTTTACTCAGCAGTCCCATTTTTGCACAGTGTTGAATCATGAACTCTGACCTCAAGGCGAGTGTGACCTGCAGTTGCTTTGATGTTGTTTTTTGTTCATTTACGACCTCCAAGATGAGTCACCAATGAACTCTTGGAGCAATTTTGGTATTATTATTGTCTAATGTTCAAATTTGTTTCACGTTCTGAAATATTTCGTTGTGACAAATATGCCAAAAAAAGAACTAAGGAGCAAATACTTTTTCACAGCAGTATACATCGTTTTTTCACACTAAGAGTACTTGTGGGAAATATTGTTACTGTCTTCCCGCTGACATCTGTCTAAACAGCATGATTTACAGCTGCTGTAACAAGTGAATTCACACAAACTCTTCAGCTAATGAAATGCTCCAACCAAATCTGAAATGGTGCCCCTGTTGGTGAACTGGTTCACTGAACAATCTGATGTTATGAGATCACATAGGTAACTGGCTGACAGTGAGTTTGTGGCGCAGTGATAAAACACGACTGCTGTGTGCGGGTCTGAATGCCTCAGCAGGGGAGGGCTCAGTCTCTTTGTTTACCATATGGAGAGGCTTTCATAAGGAACACATGCGGCAATTAGAGTAAAATGTGACACCGGGGTGTGCATTAGCCATGTTTCCAGTCTACTCTGTGTGATTTCTGCCTTCTGTCTTTCAGAATTGGTTGGACCCCTCCAAGGAGATCAAGAAGCAGATGCGCAGTGAGTGTCTTTTCCAAGTAGCTGTAGTGGATTAATATTTTAAAATTCAATTAGCAGAGACATAAAACTAGCTTTGTTGCTCATTGTACTTGGAGTTGTCAGCTAAATTGCTAAGAAGAGCTCCAAAACTGCCTTCTAATGAACACTTTTTCCCATTATACTGGATGTGTTTAAGCTTCCTGCTCTCAATACAATCTCTCACCAGACTCTCCGTGGCACTTTGCCTTCGCTGTCAAGTTCTACCCTCCTGACCCCTCCCAGCTCATGGAAGATATTACCAGGTAGTGTGCTGACACACACTTCTACTACATCCACAGTCATAATTCCTCTGGCTGTGCTGTCAGGTGCTCGTCAGAATTATTCAAAGGATAAATCGCTAACATGTCAGCAGTACAGATAATTTCCTTTTTTATATATTCCCACTGATGGATGTTTACATAAACACATTGTAACAATTCTCATGGCATATTTGCCCCAGTGTCAGAGCAGCCCAAATCCCTCTCTTCTTTTGAAGGATTAGCCCTGGAATGCTACTAACTGCCATGGATTAACTAGGCTGAATACTTGTTGGAGCTTGCATTGGCTCGGGCTTGTTCGACTGCCAACACTCCTTCCTCTCCTCCCCTTTTTCGTCTCATCTGACAGATACTACCTGTGTCTGCAGCTGAGGGATGACATGCTGTCAGGTCGGCTGCCGTGCTCGTTCGTCACTCACGCCCTCCTGGGCTCCTACACCGTTCAGGCCGAGCTGGGAGACTACGACCAGGATGACCACGGCGCCGACTACGTCAGCGATTTCCGCTTTGCTCCCAATCAGACGCGCGAGCTGGAGGAGAGGGTGATGGAGCTCCATCGAAACTACAAGTACATGACACGCTGTTGTTTAAATCAGACCTTTGTGTAGGGTGATCATCTGATGAGTTTTCAGTTGCATCAAAAACACTTCATCGTGCACATTGCTGATAGATGCCGTCTGTCACTGAAATGTACACAGTGTGAATCTTGCCAGTGTGATAATACCTCTCAATTCACATTGAGAGGTATTGTGTGGCATTGCTTTTTGGCATCCTCCCAAATGAAGTACTTGATGGGAGGAACTTAGAAGAGAATATATCGAGCATGTTCAAATACTGCTCCCGCTGTACACCATCCTGGTCTATTATTTAAGAAAGACTGCAACAGTATTGTTATTATTCTGCTCTTATTCCAGGGGGATGACTCCAGCAGAGGCTGAAATGAACTTCTTGGAGAACGCAAAGAAATTGTCCATGTACGGAGTCGACCTCCATCATGCTAAGGTTGGCTATTCTGGCGTGTTTTGATTTTCAGGCGTCATGAATGCACTCCTGAATAATTTCTGTCTGTGTTTGCTGCAGGATTCTGAGGGGATTGAAATAATGCTGGGTGTCTGTGCCAATGGCCTGCTGATTTACCGTGACAGGCTGAGGATCAACCGCTTTGCCTGGCCAAAGATCCTTAAGATTTCATACAAGAGGAGCAACTTCTACATCAAGATAAGACCTGGAGAAGTACGCATTATGGTTAAGGACCGGGAGGGTCAAACATAAAGCCCAGGGGCCAGAATTGGCCCAGCGAAAGACTCCAATCCGGCCCTTTCCAGGGCTTTGGAAAAATGTTTCCCGAAGTTTTGCAGCTTTTTCAAATGAAAAATGTCTTTAAACTAACAGAAAGGGAAATTCACTCCTTTGGCCCACTTAAGATCAAAGTAGGCTGTATGTGGCCCACAATCTAAAATAAGTATGAGCATGACATGCCTGAACTAGTCTGTTTATATCATAATGAAAGGAAATGGGGCTCTTGTTCTTTAGGATCTTGGTGCACTCTTAGAACAATACATCTTCATACAAATGTGTGCATAACCAAAGGGAGATGTGAGCCTCAATTTTAAGAATTTCCTTGCTACAGCCACCATTGTGCTAGCTTTAAGTAACACAAGGACTGGAAGTATAGTTTTGTACATTTCCATAGTCTCTACTGGTTGCCTGACCCGCCCCATAAGGCCACTACAGGGCGGTTGTGCACCTGTAGCTTATGAAATAAAGCACTTAAATTCGAGAGCTTTTGAGGTGTTAGTAGATGGACGTGCCTGGCCACAATGGCAGCACACATTTGTCAGTAAAGTCCCATTGGGTGTCACTATCTTGGTGTTTTAATGAGCGAGGAGGTGATCTGGCTGACACGGCATGCTCAGATGGTAGCAGCTGCTACCCTAGTACTACCATACAGCTTTAATGATGACCAGAATTATTCAAATCTACATGCTGACAACTACAGATCAAGCCCATAAACCCAAGTCCATAAACGTAGTTATGACCACGTTTATGGACTATGACCTTATATGACCTAAGTTATGCCCATATTTTATATACAGCCCATATTTTATATACAGCATGTAAGATATTTAAAATCAAGCTTTATATATATATATATATATATATATATATATATATATATATATATATATATATATATATATATATATATATATATATATGAAGGAGTCATAAAGGAAACAATAACCAGCCTGAACACACACACACTAAACACAGCCTTATGCCTCTATTATAAGGGTCTCTATTTTGGCCCTCGCCATTGTGCTGCAGCTTATCCTCCATGCTGAGCCTCAAAGTGTCAGGCTGTCTGGGCGAGACCCAGTCAAGTGACAGAGCTGCACAGTGAGCCTGTGATAGAGCCAAAGAAAGAAGTCTTTTAACAGAGCTGCTGCAGCTGCAGCCACAGTCAGAACAGAGGGATAAAGAGTGTAAATATAGAGCCATGAAGTTGTTTTCCTCTCATTTGCTCCCAGCCTCTGAACACTGCATGCTATCCTTCCTGCCTCTGACCTGCTGCCTTCTGTCCAGTCTAGGGCTGCTCAATTAATCGAATTTTAATCGATCTGGGCTTTCAACGATCATTAAAAATGACTGAGCCGATTATTAGCCCCCTCCCTCGTGCTTTACTCTCGCGCTGCTCCGTGTGGCAAATCGAGCGCACCTCTCTGCATTTCGAACACGCGTCACCACAATTAAGAGGGAAGCTCGGAAAGCTAAGCAGAAGTTATTTGGAGAGGAGAGTGACTGCCGTTGGTTGAAAAGAAAGGTTAAAAAAAAACTTCAGTAGTGTGGAAACATGGGTTCGCGGAGTCAGACGTGGATCAAGTAGACATAGTGTGTAAACTTAGCTACAGTGTCGTAGCTGCACCACAGCAACACTGCAAAGTTCACTAAACATAGATGTTTACATTTTTCATTTATTTTTTATATTGCAAACATTTGCACTGTTATCAGTATTTGCACACTATTTTATATTATTTTTTGACAATCTTTAAAGTCATTATTCAAAACATTGTTATTGTTAAATAAATATCGTCAAATAATCGAGATCTCAATTTCAGTGAAAATAATCGTGATTATCATTTTTGCCATAATCGAGCAGCCCTAGTCCAGTCTGCAGAATATATGTAAATAATAAGGTAGCTTATATATTGACATAAGTTTGGTGCTAGCAGTTTGCAAGCACAAAGCAAGGACTGTTTTCATTGATTGGCTCCAGTGATCATTCAGATATGAGATGTTGTATATTTATAGATTTTTAGGACCCTCTCTAAATGTTCGTCCAACAAATTGATGCGCCCTTCAGCAAAACAGAGTAAACATACCTGGCGGTGTTCTCAGCTCTCACCTTCTCTGTCTCTCCATATTTTCTCTCCCCTCTAGTATGAACAGTTTGAAAGTACAATTGGTTTTAAGCTCCCCAACCACAGAGCTGCCAAGAGGCTGTGGAAGGTCTGCATCGAGCATCACACCTTCTTCCGGTAAGAATCGATCCGCTCTCATGGTTGGAGGGTTTTTCATTCGATGGCCATCTAAACAAACCGAACACTTCCCTGTGTACAGCTTCATTAGGCACAGTCGCTCGGGCTACTGCCGTGGTCACCGTGGCTTTGCTAGTAAACTTAACTTATATACTGATTTAGCATTACAGAGGTCACACATGCATGAACTGCACGATACAGCTCTCTATGTGATAGCACGCAGTTACAATTACAGAGTTACAAAGTTCCAGACTTGCGTTCGGCACAATTTACAGTGCGCGCTACTCTGTTTTTTGTCAGACTTGAAATAGCCGAAATACCTTCACACTACAGAACTTCTGTGGCTCTTCCGTTCGACAGTCTCTCTGGCATTGGAACATCATCTGTTTTCTCTTCGGTAACCTTTGGTCTTGGTTGATTTTTCTCTAGTCGGCACACTCATTTCCTCCATTACCCGGGCGGCACGGCGGCTGGCTGCTTCCCAAACAAATACACATGTGCGGCTTGGCACTTGTGCTGTACGTAACAAGTCACGTGATGTGACGCTGCGGCTGTGATTGGTTCGGCTCTGCGCTACTTAATTTGGATTGGCTCTTCTTCTTCTTTTTTTTTTAAGAGGCCAAGAGAGATGAGGCTTATGCAATAGTTTAACTTTTCTATTGAGAAAAAGTTATTTCGCAATACATATCGTTATCATTCTATCGCCCAGCTCTACATGTACGTATTATAGACTGATAAAGGAGAAGTCAGCTTTACCCTAAAGGTCAAGCTAGTTTACAGTAACAGACACCACAAAACACTTTATATTGTAAGGTAAGGCCCTGAGATATTAAAGAGAAAACCTCCAAAATTCAACAGTCAAGCAAACACTTGGTGTCTGTGGGAAGAAAGAACTGCTTTTTAACAGGAGAACATCTCTGGCAGCCATCTGCTGTGGCCGGTTGGGTGGAGAGAGGAAAGAAAATAGTAGAACTCTGCCTGTTGTATTGTAATGGTTTCATTAGAACAGGTAAATATTAGGGATGCACCGATACCGATACTGGTATCGGGTATCGGGCCGATACTGTAAAATGTGTGTGTACTCATACTCGTAAAAATTAACTGATACCATGAACCGATACCAACTTATTTCATTAATCAGAGGGTGGCTTGTAATTTCTGTTGTAGTTTTTTAGATTGGTCACTAGGGGGCCATCCCGCGCTAAACAGGCACAGGGTTAGACGAGTGAGACTGGCGGCTCCAGATAAAAAAAGAGAAACTGGAGGCTGCTGTAGCTAGGCTAAACAAAATGTCAGCAGTGTGGACCGGAACAGCCAACTTTAACTCAGGTTTTGGCAAAGTGATGAAAAATGTCAAGAGAAAATCCACGGGCAGTTAAAATAACAGAGGCTCTGACTCATTTTATCGCTCTGGATGACCAGCCAATGCCAGTCGTGGAAAACATAGGATTCTTCTCAGCATACTCGAGCTGCGATATGAAATTCCCAGCTGCCCACACATCAGGGAGATAATGGTGCCAAAACTTTCTAAAGAGGTAAAGACAAGCAGTGTGTGCGCGATGTTAGTCCTTGGTTTAACGGCACAGTGGACTGATGATCCACAGGCAGATGGGGAGTTCGTGTCAATGCCACTTTCGTTATTTTGTTTGTTTGTTTACAATATGGACACTCTGCAACAATTTAAAAGTTTATTTTATTCTCAAACCTAATTTGTATTTATTTTATTCCAAAAAGAAGTGTTTATTTATTATTCCGAAAGCTCGAGACAGTGCCAATAATTCAGTGATATTTTGTTAAATTACAATAATTTAACAGAAGTGCTTATTTTTCACTTGAAAATTTTTTGTTGTAATTTTTATTAAGATATTATTTATTATCGGCAGAGAATAAAATAAAACCTGTCTTCCAATTCATTGCATTTGTGTGTGTGTGTGTGTGTGTGTGTGTGTGTGTGTGTGTGTGTGTGTGTGTGTGTGTGGTAGAAGTATCGGTTTTTGTACTCTGTATCGGCAAGTACTCAGATCCAAGTATCGGTATCGTATCGGTTTGAAAAAATTGGTATCGTTGCATCCCTAGTAAATATAGATCAACAAATATGGATCAACAATGGAGTTTATGAAAAGTGTGAATAAATCTTTCTGTGAACAAATAAATGGAACCATTTAAATCCATGGGAAGCTTGAATCTGTGACTTTGAAGCTGAAAACATGATGCACATTTATTTAAGTTGAGACTTGAAATAATTTATTCAGCTATTAGTAATCCACATATCTCTGTATTTTGCCTTTGAGAGATCCAGATTGCTTGCTAATCACAGTCTGTTTCACAGGCTGGTATCTCCTGAGCCTCCTCCTAAGGGATTCTTGGTGATGGGTTCAAAGTTTCGATACAGCGGAAGGACGCAGGCTCAAACCAGGCAGGCCAGTGCTCTCATAGACAGACCTGCTCCTCACTTCGAGCGGTCGACCAGTAAGAGGTATCTGCTTTCCCGGAGCTTGGATGGAGGTGAGCGCTGCAGCATGAAGGCTTCTCAGGGAGAAACAGCTAGCTTCACTTTGCTCAAAGAGTAGTGTTGTAAATCACACTGTTTTTACCTTTGAACAGCATGTGAAGCCAAAGACAGCGTTTTCTCATCATCTGTGGAAGAAAGTAAATTAAGTGTTCTTCCCAGAATATCCAACGCTTCTCATCTGTCTGACCAACAGAGTTTTCACGGCCGGTATCAGCCATGTGCGAGAACCACGACGGCGTTTCTCACCGCAGCATCAGTGAACACCGACGTCTGCACAGCCCCTCCGGGGACGAGCAGGAAACGGAGCTGGAGCCAAGTTTGGAACAGGACGAAGAGGAGAAGGAGCACGAGCAGGGCCGGGAGGCGGAGCAGGACCACGACGGCAACGTGACTCCGAGCAGAAAAAAGGAGATCATGGTAATAAAGACCTCCCGATGGAGCTTTAATGAGTTTCCAATGACAGAAGGGCTAAACGCACACTTTTAGTCACCTTGCCCACAACTCTGGCTTAAGTGCAGGGAGGCGATGATGTAAAGAGGTGCAGTGCAAGCGTCTGAGTCCAGCTGAGGTTTATCCAGCAGGGGCATAACGCTGTGGCAGCTTTGCTGGATTTAGCATTCACTAACTCTTCTCCTTTCACTCAGGCTTACATGCTTACTCTGCACTGCTCATAAATCCTGCTAACGGCTTTACAGTTTTTAACCCTTTCTCATTATGCTGACAAATGCAGACCCGAGCCGTGCCTCTGTTTACTAACATGCTTTTTCTATTTTTAAACTCCTGCTGGCGAGAAGGAGGAGGCCGGGTCACCAGTTGACAGTAAACAGGAGGTATTTGGTGTCTGGTGATTTGGTCTCTGTCTGTCTGTATGCTGTCTTTATTATAAATACTGTGTCTGTTTAATTGTTCCTCGCCCTCTCTCCATATCTCCCACCGGGTTTCGTCTCTGTACCTGTGGCTGTCATCACTGACAAACAAAAAAAGCTATGCTGCATTGCACCACATTAACAAGTGATCCAAAGGCTGTGGTGGCCTTTAAGGAACGGTTAGGCATCCCAGCAAACATTTGAAAGACACTGATTGTCAGAATTAGGTGTAAAGGTTCGCTTAAGATTTAGATATGGCTGTAATGCTTATAGTTTTATTACATGTTCAAAATTTACTGGGATGGCTTTATTTTCTCATTTCAGAATCTGTCTCGGCATGATACGTGTATCTGATAGCTAAACCTTTGCTTTCTGTCTGCCTGCTTGTCCTCTCACCGACTTACCGCCTTGTGTCTGCATCTGACCTTGTTCCTGCACTCTCTTACCCCGCACTCTTCACCTTTGACCCCCTCTCTTGCTCGCCCATTGTCCTGCAACCACCTCAGCTCTCTCAGTTGGACCAGGAGACTACTCCTCGGCACAAACAGGAGGTACAGGTTCTTGGATTTTGGCTCTTGTGCTTCTTGTCGTGTGTGCCTTTAATAGACCGGGGTTTGCCCGCATCTTTTCAGTCAGTTTATATTTGATTTATTTATATATTTTAAAAGGCATTTGAAACATCCAGCAACAAATCTCTGGCGCTGCTTTCAGAGATAGACGTGAGCTTCTCCCCGTCCTTAAGTGCCTGTAATGCATCATCGGTGCATTCTTCTCTGGGAAAAGCACTCAGATGCTCGGCTTAGGTGAACGTGCTGGTACAAGTTCTCCATTTTTAGGTTGTATTACAAGTCCTTCATTCAAAGCTCTACTTTAAGCGCAGTAACATCCACTGAAAACGTCAACAACACATCATATTGTAAAATGCTGCTGTATTCTGACACCTATCAGAACCAGCATGGACGTTTTCAGCAGTGTGAGCTATAGTAGCTCGTCTGTTGACAACCTTTGACCCCACGTGCATCGATGAGCCTTAGCCGCCCATCGCCTTTGTTGTTTCACCATCACTTTTGATAGATACTGAGCTCTGTAGGCCAGGAACAGCCTACTATAGCTGCTTTTGGACATCCTCTCACGCAGTGGTGTATCCATCACAGTTTAAACGTCATCAAACTCGCTCAGATCCTGACCTTTGCCTGTTTTTCTTGCTTCTAAAGCACCAACTTTGAGGATAAAATGCTAATTTGCTCCCTAAAATATCCCACCCATTAACAGGTGACAGGATTAAAAGATAATCACTGTTATCCACTTCACCTGTCACAGTTTATAATGTTATGATTGGTGCAGTTATATCTGTAGGGGGCATTTCTCAGATAAATATTTACCTGTTATACTGTTAGTGGAACTAAAAAGCTGCACTAGAAACGGTATAAGTTGCTGCTCTGAACAGCCGTTTCTTCAGGTGAACTGCAGAATACTGTTTGTGCAGGTGAAGGAATATGGGTTTTGTTTCCTGTAATAGCTGCTGTCCAATCTTCCAAAAAGAGAGCTTTCTGAGTTTTGATTAGCGAACGGCATTAATTGATTATTCATATTCATTTTGTCTTGCATCCTCTTTGCAGTGCGTGCCTTGATTGTTGTGCTCATTCGTGTTTTGAAAGCTAATTCTGTCGTAACTTATTGAAGCCATGCTGTAGCTTCAATAAGCATCTTAAATGTCAGTGAACACCAGCACAAAGGACCAAAATGTTAGCGTGATCTCTAACTGGCATAAATGCGAGCAGTTCGCGTGGCCTCCTCTCCTGTGTACATGAAGCATTACCTCACAACGTTTTCATACATGCCATACAAGTCTCAGGTGTTCACGACAGACTGATGGACTGCTATCTTCTGCTCTTCTCTAGTTTCTGGATAAGTCGCAGGACGTCTTGCTGAAGCACCAGGCCAGCATCAATGAGCTAAAGAGAGCCTTGAGGGAGCCCAACAGCAAGCTGATGAACCGCGAGAAGCGTCTGTCAGCGACCTCCCCAACCGGCACACCAGAGAAGAAGGCTGTGAGTGGGGGATGAGGGTAGGGGAGCTGTGGAGGGCTTTCAGGTCCATTATGGTCAATATCTCAAATCTAGCGACCTCTAAAACTTGACATTCCATTAAAGGCCATCGATATTCCCGTGTGCCAGTGTCCTCTTTCCACTTCTCGCTCTCGGGCTTGTTATGCAGGTTTTTAACTGCTTCATTAGCCTAAAGAGATACTGCACGGTCATATGACTTAAAAAAACATAGTGATTGAGCGTGATTGTTGAAGATAGATTTTGTTTTCCCTGCAGGCATTTCAAACAGGCGTCTCCAATATTATGGCAGTCGGAAACCATCATACAAATCCCCTGTTTATTTTAGGACGGCCGTGTAATGAATTGCTTTCTACCTTTTCTCTGGAATACCAGGATAATTCTCTAAATATCTCAGAGGTGCTTGAAAATGATTGACAAGTAGCACACAAGGAAACATCTTGATGAGATTAGATCCGAGATGTTTTTGAGATTTTCACAATGCGAGGCACTCGAGAACTAATCATCAGTCATTTTTTCCTCCCCTGATTGCCTAACAGTTAGATCGTTTTCTTTATGCTAGATCACAAAATCTCTCAAGCTTTGATGGTATTGTGGTAATAGGGCTTTTAAAGATGAGATTGGCCTCTTCAGATAGGATAGTGTTTGCTGGTGCCCAAGTTGCCTTCAGACAATCTCTCATCTGCTGTCGGCCACAATCAGATTATAGCCACAGAATGTCAAATGTTGTCTGTGGCAGAAAATGTAATCTGCTGTGTGCTTCATTCCAGAGGTCGGGGTTGTTTCTGTTTGAGTGACATTTGAAAGCTGGGAAAGTCTTGCTTCTCTTTACTGTTTCCAAGAGATTTAGTGAAACTCAGCTCTTTGATGTTGTTGCAGAATAAAAAAAAAATCTTTTTGCATTGCAAATGCCTCCAGATTTGCTTTTGTGGATTTGGTGGCTGTCAGGTACATGGAGCTGCATGATTTTAGTTTGAAGTTCATTAAAAAGTTTCTGCTAGAACAACTCACTTGTGTCCTGTTAACACTGATTCTTTCTGCCTTTTGCTTGAAGTTGTGTCTCACAGAATTGCTCTAATGGCTGTTCTTCCTTCTCTCTTTTAAACCCTCCGTTCTGCCTCGTCTCGGTCAGTCGGTGGGCCGGGCAATGGGAAAGGAACCTGTTAACAGCCTGTCTGTTGAGGGTTTCGTCCAGAAGACTCTGGTGACTTCACCCGAGGTTGCACATCTCTCACTCTTTCTCTTTCGCTAAGCAGTTTACTGTTTGTAGCATTGGCATGGTGCAGTGCAATTCCTATTATGTACTGCTGTCTTTCCCCACCCAGCAAAAACTTGCTGAAAAGATGACTTTGCTATGACATATGACGAAAAAAGTAGTTTTCAATAATAATGTCTGTTACAATTGATATGCATAAAGCCAAAGCAGGAACACCTTAAAGCTGGATTCTATCTGAAGGCTGCTGGATTATGATAGTTGTAGCTGCAGAAAGACTTGCGGTCCTTTAGAAATAAAAAAGTACCTGTAGTATGAGACTGCATGCTCATTGCATAACGAGCTGTCAATCCCAAGTCAACAGGCAACGAGCGTGCGGTTTCTCAGTCAGCTCTGCCCCATTCTTCCTAACTGGACTTTGCCAACCGACATCACGGTTGCTACATCTGTCCTTTATACTGTCTGGACTGTAATAGCGCCTAAACATTGTGCCCTAAAACACAGAGCAGGACTGAGGAGCAGTCCACAAAGAAACATTAGACTGGTCTGTAGAGTTAGACGTGTCTTCATTTTACTCACAGTTAGTCTATTGTAAGTTTGACTGTTTCAGAAAAATAAAGGCCGAGTCATTTACAGCCACAAAAAACAACCCCGTCGGACTCGATGTTGCCCCTTACTGATGTTGCCCTGGTAACAATCAGCAACACCTGCTCCGACTAGTGGCACTCAAAAAGGAAAGAAGGGCTTTTATTTTGTGGAGTACTAATGCTATCATGGTGAGTTGTTAGAGTCTGTAATGACTCACTGGCAATATAAAGCAGTGAGGATACTTTGTTTGCCCTATTCAACTATCCTAGTCTGACTTAGACTTAGCAAAGGCTCTGAGCCTTTAGAAGCTATTGTATCCAAGCTATGGTGTGGGTTTTTTATGCTACACTCACTAGAGTTTTGTGTTTCATAAAGTTATTTTTTTAATTATTGCCACACTTCTAAAAACGACCTTGTTTATGTTAAATTCCTCCAAAGTCCTTCAGTCAGCCATTTTTTTTCTCCTTTGAAAAAAGTCTACATTTGCCCAGAATTAGTTGTTAAACATAAAAAAACGACTAAACTAGTTTGTTCAGCTCATAAATGTGATGTTTTGTAGATTTAGTGGGAGTATATCAAAAGATGAGGCTTTTCAACAGCCTGAAAGACAATTTGTTGCAACATCTGATAAGTTTGTCTTTTTAAATGAATATTATTGTTATTACTTTACATCTTTCCAACAAGTTTTTGCAGTGTCTGATGTGAGTCCATCAGGGTTACATGTGATCCCAATGGGAGATCCATTTTGGACTAAATTTAGACTAAATCAAATTAAACTCAGCGCAATTTCAATGACTGTTTTTGGGTTAAATAAATGTCAAGACCGGCTGACCCGATTCAGCACAAAGGTCTGCCCATGGTGCTCGGGTGGTGATTTGTTTACCGTTTTAAAGAAATGCATATTGAATAGGTAATACCAATGTTCACTAGAACTTCAATATGTACATTTTGGGCCCTTTTGTTGGATTGAAGTCCTTGTCTAGATTTGATTGTTTGCAGTAGCTGTGCTTGTCTAACTGTGTTTAATCTATACCAACATGTAGGGCTCTGAGGAGTGGGTATTGATTGAAAAACAAGAACCTTATCAACAAGACCATGACTGGAAGGCAGAAGAAAAGAACAAATCTCTCACACCTGATTCCTCATGGGAGAAAAAGGGTCTGGAAAAAGAGATAGACGTTAGCAAGATGATGCATAAGGAGGTAGCAGGGTATGACAGAAAAGAAATGAAAAGCCATATTGATGAGTTTCCATCAACAAAATCGTCCAGAGAGGCAGATGTATGCTCTGAGCCTCGGCGTTTTGTGATCCAATTATCTGAGAATGCCGACTCGTTTCAAGACGAATCTCAAAGCAAACCAGCTCGAGCCTCAGACCCTGAGGCGAACAGCGATGCAGCCCCGGGCTTGCGGCACATGAAGGAGCGCACGGCTTCTAAACCGAGAAAAAAGAGGAGACCCCAGAGCTTAAACCTGGGAATGCCCACAGAGCTCGTCTACAGGAAAGGAGGAAGCGATTCCACCGAAGACGAAGACGAGGGCTCGGACTCAGACAACAACTCAGAAACAGCAGCGAAGAGAGGAAATCATTGCGAGTCGCCTCCAGTGGCAACGATGAAAGATGATCAGGGTTTAGAAAAGGATCAGCTGATCAGGGTCTATAAAGACGGCAAACAAGAGGGTAAATTAGTTGGAGAAAGCAGGGAGGTCTCCACCCAAGGAGCAGAGCAGGTAAAGAAAAAGGTGAGCCTTGTTGGGACAGCAGATGTCGATTTAGGCTCAGTGAATGGACCTGGAAAAATAGAGCATGAGAGCTCATTCTCAGGGTCTAAAGGAGAGTGTGTGCTGAAGATGCGAGGGAAAGGCTTCATTGACAACAAAGAGTTAGCAGAGGTTAAACTACGACAGGTCAGAACACATGAACGAAAAGTCAGTAGCTCTGGAGGAGAGGATGTTGAGGGTTTCTTGGGCGACAGAGGTCAGAGGACGTCTCTCCACCGACTGTCAGGCAGCAGCTACCAGTCGGAAATAACCAGGATTGTTCCTCTCAAGCCGGAGCGTTCGAAGAGCGTCACGTCCAAGGACGAAAAGGACCGTACGGGACAGGACGATCCAAGACGGGGGATCAGAAGAGAATACCGGTGGTCGGTTGGCTCTCCGGAGGGATCCTCAGACCTCAGCTGGACCGACGGTTCCAACTTTCATCCAGCGTTCGCGTCAGATCTGGAGGGCGTTGCTAAAATCGAGCATCCAGACGACAGCTTTCAGTGTGGTAGAGTGTTCGCGGAGAGCCAGTCGTTCAGCTCAAAGGTTTCAGGGCTTCCCAAAATGGCCCCTCCAGCGCCGCCGGTGAAAACACAGAAGGCGAGAGAGTCCGTGCTAATACTCCGGAACAGCAGAAACGCCAGCAGGGAGCCGAGCCTGGACACGGCCAAAAAGAGACACTCGGTAACTCCTCTTGGCATCTGCTATTCAGTCATTGGAAACAAAGCATGAGCTTCAGACAGACTTCAGCATGAGCACGCCATTATTCTTTTTTCTCCGTTTTCAATGACTTGAAACACTCATCCATCTTGCCTTGTTCGTGCCTGCATGAAGAGCAGGCGGAGCCGTACCTCTGCTCTGTCTTGTGGCAGTCAAAAAGTGTGGACATTTTCCCATAAGGCAGTCCAGTTTATCCCCCCCTCCCATTGCCTTTTGACATGCACCACACTGTCTGGCAAATCTGTACAGCTCAACACTGGCTGTGAAAGTTTAAACACACACACACGCAAAAAAAAAAGAGTCATGTTTCGGTGTTTTGGTTCATCTTTTTCAGCTGCTGAACCTGAAATTTCCTCCCAGCTCACATTGTTCTCTGTCAGAGGGCGGCAGACTCACATATTATCGCCGCTCCGATGATTTATCCTCATCTCCATGTCATTTCCAAGCTGGAAATACAAAATAAGCGATTTATTGCATTGGAACGTTAGAAATTAAATCACTCATTTGTGAAAGGAGAGGGTGGGGGTGTACTGTCATCCATTACTTTGTTAGAGAGCTAATATCTTCCAAAATTAGAGATAAATGGAGTATAGAATTGGTTTGTGCGCAAAAGATTGAGGAAGCACATCAAACTGATAACCCTTAAAAAAAAAAACTACTCAGAATTTACAAACTGTCGCTGGATCCGTCGCATGGGTGGTAATAAATCAGAAATCATGCGTTGCATTATTTCCATTTACCCTCACCTGGATTGAAAGCCCAGCGGTGTTCTAAACACACCAGTTCCTCCAACTGTGAAAGCCCAGCAGGCAGCAAGCAGACAGACACCACAGCTCAGTGCCTGACACAGTCAGATTTGCTGCTTTCATTTCACTGTTGGTATCATTGGGAGCTTGCACGTGTTTGGCACCGGAATGAAAGGAATTTGGAGTGAATAGACATGACAGCTTTCATCATTCCCCACCTTTTCATCTGAGTCAAGTTCTTGCATATATTGGATTAAACAGGCATGAGGAGAGAGGTGTTGCGTAGCTCTCAGTGTGCGAACAGACCTCACTGGCGAGTGACAATCACATTAAGATCTGATTGAAGTGGGAGAGGGGGGCCTGGGAAAATATTACGGTGCTCCTCCAAACACGTGGACCCACTCTCCCAGTCATTTTGACAGGTTTTGAAATGCATCACGGCACCTTTTTTCTTAAATTTTTTTAATCAGAAATGTAACAACATCATTTGACTGTATTTGTGTTCAAATTCACGGTGAACCATTGCAACACTTTCTCAGTTAGTGGATGAGTGGCTGCTCTTACTACCAGAAACCTGCTCGTTATACAAAATGCATGATTTTCTTGCCCTGCCTCTGCTAACTACAACAAATGGCTGTAGATATCGTGGTTGCTTTTCTGTCCTCTAAACTTCTACTGCTGTTTGCTTTTGTCACTGTAGAGCAGTCCTTGAAATTTGTGCTGGTATCCATTCTGAACCTGACTGGATCTGACTGGTCAGAACCAGCGGGCTTGAATTGGGTCTGGCTGAATTTCTCACCTAAACTTGGGTTTGAGTTAATAGCACAAACTTACTAGTGTGTTTGTGTTTTGTATTTACATTTGGACCCTTCAGGATCCCAGTTTAGGTTTACGCTGCAATATTTTGTGCACAGAACCCCACTGGGCTCATATCTTCAGACCCCAGTCAATCACTGCTGTGTCAGTCGGTCCACACTCCACTCCAGCTTGTGCTAACCCTGAGATCCTCTCTCTGCTCTTTCCTCTGCTTCCCTCTGCAGGAGCCTGTCTCTACTCCTGCTATATATGAAGAGCCATTTGCTGACTTCAAGGTTATTCATTTGTATTTGAACCCACCCTTCATATGTCTCTGTCCATTTTTCTCTTTTCCTCCCTTGATGCATGTCTCATACCTGACTGTAGCTTTTACTACCTGTTATCAATGTATGTGACGTTCAAGTTGCTACGTTTACCAAAACGAGAGTGAGTCTGTAAGTGGACTGTCAGAGCTTTGGATACAAGAAAAGTCGTGTGTTTATATTAGCAGAAGACTAGCTGTTGCATTGCTATTGTTAGTAAGCTAGCTGTTTATTGTAGCTAGTTTATTAGGTAGCTAGGTAGTTGTAGCTAGATGGAATATGCACACCACTATGTCTGAAGCCGGTTTGGTTTTTTTGGAGTTAGATCCAGCCCTCATCACATTCATTGTCAAAACGTCAAGGATGCAATGGCAAAAAAAAAATTTCCTCTCAGGGTCTTCAACAGGACTTTGCAAACTAATGGATAATGGCTAGCTTGAGTAGCAAGTTGCTACTTTTACCAAAACGAGAGTGAGTCTGTAAGTGGACTGTCAGAGCTTTGGATACAAGAAAAGTCGTGTGTTTATATTAGCAGAAGACTAGCTGTTGCATTGCTATTGTTAGTAAGCTAGCTGTTTATTGTAGCTAGTTTATTAGGTAGCTAGGTAGTTGTAGCTAGATGGAATATGCACACCACTATGTCTGAAGCCGGTTTGGTTGTTTTGGAGTTAGGTCCAGCCCTCATCACATTCACTGTCAAAACGTCAAGGATGCAATGGCAAAAAAAAAATTTCCTCTCAGGGTCTTCAACAGGACTTTGCAAACTAATGGATAATGGCTAGCTTGAGTAGCAAGTTGCTACTTTTACCAAAACGAGAGTGAGTCTGTAAGTGGACTGTCAGAGCTTTGGATACAAGAAAAGTCGTGTGTTTATATTAGCAGAAGACTAGCTGTTGCATTGCTATTGTTAGTAAGCTAGCTGTTTATTGTAGCTAGTTTATTAGGTAGCTAGGTAGTTGTAGCTAGATGGAATATGCGCACCACTATGTCTGAA